>NC_057812.1:280396327-280742950 GCF_018294505.1 Triticum aestivum | reverse complement strand
ATTCCGATGTCCAAACATAGCCTTCCAATATATCAATCTTTATGTCTCGAACATTTCGAGACTCCTCGTTACGTCCGTGATCACATCCGGGACTCCGAACTACCTTTGGTACATCAAAACATATAAACTCATAATAACAATCGTCATCGAATGTTAAGCGTGCGGACCCTACGGGTTCGAGAACTATGTAGACATGACCGAGACTCATCTCCGGTCAATAACCAAAAGCAAAACCTGGATGGTCATATTGGCTTCCACATATTCTACAAAGATCTTTATCGGTCAAACCACATAACAACATACGTCATTCCCTTTGTCATCGGTATGTTACTTGCCCGAGATTCGATCGTCAGTATCTCAATACCTAGTTCAATCTTGTTACCGGCAAGTCTCTTTACTCGTTCCGTAATGCATTATCTCGCAACCAACTCATTAGTCACTTTCCTTGCAAGGCTTATAGTGATGTGCATTACCGAGAGGGCCTAGAGATACCTCTTCGATACACGAAGTGACAAATCCTAATCTTGATCTATGGCAACTCAACAAATACCATCAGAGACACCTGTAGAGCATCTTTATAGTCACCCAGTTGCGTTGTGACGTTTGATAGCACACTAAGTGTTCCTCCTTTATTCGGGAGTTGCATAATCTCATAGTCATAGGAACATGTATAAGTTATGGAGAAAACAATAGCAATAAACTAAATGATCATAGTGCTAAGCTAACAGATGGGTCAAGTCAAACACATCACTCTCTAATGATGTGATCCCATTCATCAAATGACAACTCATGTCTATTGTTAGGAAACTTAACCATCTTTGATTAACGAGCTAGTCAAGTAGAGGCATACTAGTGACACTCTGTTTATCTCTGTATTCACACATGTACTAAGTTTCCGGTTAATACAATTCTAGCATGAATAATAAACATTTATCATGATATTAGGTAATATAAATAACAACTTCATTATTGCCTCTAGGGCATATTTCCTTCAAGAGGGTGTAGTAAGCAAGCTTCTTATCGTTCTGTGAGTTGACATGACACATATAAGTAGTAGTTTTTTTTCAATATGTACATCAAAGTACCAGTGTAGTAGTCTCCAAAAAGGGCCGACCATGTCCATGCCTACCATCCCATCCCATGCTCCATCATTGAGTATGTGCACGATTCACATGCCATTCAAGAAAAAAACTACGTACGTTCCATTGAAGAAAAAAATTAAAAACAAACACGCCATCGCGTCATGGTTGAACTTTGATTCATCCACGCGTGGTTCCTGACCCTCCACTAAGTGAACAACTACCAAGCGCGTCAAATTATCACGTGAGTTGCCTCTTCATCCAAAAATGAGCTCCACCATGTACCCGCGTGTGTGTGTTGGGGAATGAGGAACAGAGTACGTGCATCTGTGCGTGCAATTTTTCTCTTCGTGCACGTACTCCTTTTTTGTGGGTGATTCGTGCACGTACTCGGCCTACGTTGGTGACCGTTGGTGAGTCCCGCTTATCTCTACATATCAACATGTACATCTACATATGCATCTACATCTACATCTACCTCTACTATAGTACAACAAGTTTTAAACATGAGACCAGCCATTTTCTTGCATGAAACGACCAGCCTGTATCACTTCTTGCTCCTCGCCTCTCTCAAAGTGTGTCTGACAGGCGATTTTGCCATTGATTGAGGTCGATTCGCTCACACTCGGTCCCACATGTTATAATTCTAAAAAGAATACTCTGACCAGCGGACCATTGAAAGAAGTATATTTTTCACCCTCAAATGTAAGTTGATGGACAAATAAGCCCCCAAAGTCAATTTTGGTATGATTTTTACCCTCAAATCTCTAAAACCAGGTGTATCACCCCCTTGAGCGGTTTTAGTGTTCACGTGTTAGAGTTTAGGCGGTTTTGATTGTTGACTAGGAATTGACTAATTATTTACACTAATGAAATGGCAACGACGTCGTCGGAAGCCGCGGATGTCGTCGGAGATGTACCCAATGGATCCCGACCTTCCCTACGAGGAGAGGAGATCATGCGGGTGCCTTTCAAGCTCAAGGGGTCATCGAGCTACCTCGTCGGCTCGTCGCCCGCCTACCTCTGGTCCTCCTAGAGCCTCTATCATTGTCGCGCAGCTCACGGTGGCGCTCATTTGCAGGTGGGCGCTGCTAGCTAGGAGACATAGTTGAGTTAATCGAGCCCTAATTGAAAATCAATTGTGTCCTTGGCCTAAGCTCCACTACTACTAGAAGAAAACACATGCAGAGGAGGTCAATGAGAGGCAGCACCGTGCTAACTACATTGGTCGTTTGATTCATAGGATAGAATGCTATTAGATTTTTATCCCATGTAATCATGTGTTAATTGGCAATCTAGCATCCACCCAACTTTTTTTCACTTCCTTTGGTTTTTCCTGTGTCAAACACTCTGTTTTTTTAGGGGAACACTGTGTTAATGCTATGGGATTCAAGTGGACATGCCACTCCAATCCTTTATTTTTCTTTATGAAGAGAGTATTTGCTGCTGCAAGAGCACTGTGTTAATGATGTGGCGCTGCAAGAGCCGCCTATATTAATTAACCGTACAACAGTTCATTTAGTAGTACTAGGTTAGTAGGTGACCTTGCGCTTGGCACTTCTCCTCTTCCGTAAGTTGAACAATAATGATGGTAATACAATGGTACTTCTGGCAATCTGACACCAAATGAACGGATGCACGTCCACCGCTAGTAAGCATAAGTTTCTCCTCGTGCTGCGAGCCACCGCACATGCGTTGGCGAGGGAGCTCGACGTTCTATGAGTTGACAGGACACATCAAAGTTATTTAGTACTCTCTCCAAAAAGGGCCGACCATGTCCATGGCTACCATCCGGTGCTCCGTCATTGAGTACATGAACTATTCACGTGCCATCGAGGAAAAAAATATTGTGTAGTACTAGGTGCCATCGAAGTGCATGACTCACTTACGCACTGCTTATCTCCATTTTCTTGCATGACACATGCACCTTGATGCTAGATGTCTCGTGTGCTGGCAAAAGGATGAACAAAGCTCACGTAAAAAATGTGGAAGAACATAGGGCCTGTTTGGTTCCCGGCCTAAGGTTGCCACGTCTAAACTTAGTCATGCCACAACATCTTAGACATGTGTTTGGTTCATTGCCACACTTGTGGCTTGCCACACTTCTCTAGTTATATGGTCCATGTCGGTGTCAAAACCGGCGGATCTCGGGTAGGGGGTCCCGAACTGTGCGTCTAGGTGGATGGTAACAGGAGGCAGGGGACACGATGTTTACCCAGGTTTGGGCCCTCTTGATGGAGGTAATACCCTACATCCTGCTTGATTGTTCTTGACAATATGAGTAGTACAAGAGTTGATCTACCACGAGATCAGAGAGGCTAAACCCTAGAAGCTAGCCTATGGTATGATTGTTGTTCTTGGTCCTACGGACTAAACCCTCCGGTTTATATATACACCAGAGGGGGCTAGGGTTACACAGAGTCGGTTACGAGGAAGGAGATCTACATATCCGTATTGCCAAGCTTGCCTTCCACGCCAAGAAGAGTCCCATCCGGACACGGGACGAAGTCTTCAATCTTGTATCTTCATAGTCCAATAGTCCGGCCAAAGGATATAGTCCGGCTGTCCGAATACCCCCTAATCCAGGACTCCCTCAGTAGCCCTTGAACCAGGCTTCAATGATTATGAGTCTGACGCGCAGATTGTCTTTGGCATTACAAGGCGGGTTCCTCCTCCGAATACTTCATAGAAGATTTTGAACACGAGGATCGTGTCCGGCTCTGCAAAACGAGTTCCACATACCACCGTAGAGAGAATAATATTTCCACAAATCTAATTTGCTGACGTACCCCGTAGTGCGACATCACACCACAGCCAGGTCTTTATTCGAATCATTTTTCATAACCCATCTCAGCGTGTTTCGCGAGGCGGTTTCCTTGGCACGTCTTGTCGAAGCAGAGATTGTGTCCCCTTTATCACGGGATTCTCATCAATACGGATGTGGGTAACCCAACCGTGCCTATTGGTAGGACTCCTAGATATTAGGCAAGTCCCAAACGACCACGAGGAGGACGCTTGATATTCACCCTCTTTATAAAGGGGACAAGGCTTTTTCTTTTTTCCCTCTCATGCTTAATCAAATCCTTCCCCCGCCTCGAGTTCTAACACCCAAAACTCAGGTCAGGTGCTTCGGACCTTCAACTATGTCCGGATCCAACCTTCAAGGTCGGTGGATGCCTTCCTCCGTCACGGAGGAGGAAATCAAGAAGTTGAGAGAGGCCAGATATCTGACCACCGAAATTTCGCATCGACTGCCTGCCCGAGGGCAGGTCGTCCCTACTCCCAAACCCAACGAGAGCGTCGTGTTCGTCTCCCACTTCCTCCGAGGACGAGGTCTCGCTCTGGATCCCTTTGTTAGGGGTCTTATGTTCTATTATGGGCTAGATTTTCACGATCTGGCCCCGGATTCCCTTCTTCACATCTCGACATTTATTGTTGTATGTGAGGCCTTCCTCCGCATTACCCCTCACTTCGGCCTGTGGCTCAAGACCTTCGATGTGAAGCCGAAGATGATCAAGGGGCAGCACGCAGCGTGCGGAGGCGCTTTAATACGTAAAATCGCTGACGCTCCATGGCCTGAGGGTTGCTTCCCGGAGGTGTCCGGATTGTGGCAGCGGGAGTGGTTCTACATCACAGCTCCCCGAAGTGCCAAGTGGGTAGCTGCCCCCACCTTTCGCTCAAGCCCCCACCACAAATGATGTCATGGATCAGTAGGGGGCTGAGCTGGGGTCCAGCCAAGGACGTGCCAATACTGCAAAGCCGTATCTGAGATCTCTTTGAGAGAGATTTCAGTCTGGTTATGGTAGTGCAAGTTATGCTAGTTCGTCAAGTCCAGCCTTGCAAACGTCGGCCCCTTCGCATGTGGGAATTCAACCCGGAAGGACCACGAGCTATTCAACATTTCCTCAGCATGACACACGAAGAGATATACAAATTGTTCTTCAGACCACAAATAATGTGTCCGGACATCACTGAGGATGCAGGTCTGAGCTGCAATCGCCCGGATACCCAAGTAAGTAGCCCCGCATCCGAACACACTATCCGTTTATTTATCGCAATGTTGCCCTAATAAAGCCGCTCTTTGACTAGGATTGGATAGCAAAGGCAAAGTTGATCAGGTGTCCGGCCCCCCTCCCTAAGACCTCACCAAATCCTGTGCTAACTAGGATGCTGGAGATCGCGCCTTATCAAGCGCCCTCAGGAGAAGATAAAGGGGGGAACAGGGAGGCTAGCGCCTCCGTGAAGGAGGTTAGCCGGGAAGGAGGAACTGAAACTTCCTCTCCCCAGGGAAGGAAGAGAACCACCTCTGAGGACCAGGAGACAATGGTCTCCAAACGGGGGAAGAAATCTCCGCCGGAGGGTCCTGCCCTGGGGGATACCCTGGACGCACTATGCCCTCAAGGGGATCAGCCCTCCACCAAGTTGTAAGTAAAAGGGTACTTAATAATGAAAATATCTCGCTTTACTTCTGAGGAAAATAATCGAAGCATTTATCTTGCAGTTCGGATCTTAGCCCTTCTCAGCAGAGCTCGTCTTCAGGGGATCTTCTTCCAGAGATGATGGAGAGTGAAACGCCTCCCCCTGCCACACCACCTCACTAGGCGGGCGACCCCGAGGTGTCGTCGCGGAGGGTTTCTCCTGATCCGGCAAGGCCAGAAGGTAATCCTATGGCCACCCGAAGTCCTCAGTATCCGGCTCTTGAAGAGAGCAATCAAAAGAGTCCGGCACCGTCTGGTGTGCGGTCGGACATACTGAGGGATCTACTAGAGCAAGCGGCTATCTTAGAAGAGCACCGCACATTGATGGGTACGGTGATTGAAAGGATTTCGTCCGCCGAAAGCGGGTTGCATGAAGCCTTTATGAGTCTACTGACGGGTTTTGAGGTACACGGAATGATGTACATTGTTGACAGTACCGCACATTTTTAGATGTGCCCTGTGTAGATAGTAGCCCCTGATACTCTGGTTGTCGTCGAAAATGGCGGCAAACAGAGGATCATAGTCCCAGGTAATAACCAGACCGCCTTTATGTGCAGGTGGTTGAAGCTCCGGTGGCTAGCCGAACTGATGAGTTTGCTGAACTAAGGCGACAACTGGATGCGGCAGATGCCGACATCGTGCTTGTTAACAAGCGGCTTGATGAGGCACAGGATAGGTGATTTTTCTAGTGATTGTCACATAATAAGAGCAGCATGATGCCACTATCTTTAATATGTTGTGACTGCAGATGGAGCTGCCACTGTGGAGACCCTTCGGGCGGAGCTTTCCCTAGCCAAGGAGCAAGCAAGGAGTAGAAATGCAGCCGCTTTAAAGGCGGCCAAAGAGTTAAGGGCTGAACGGGCCGCGCATTGCGAGAGCAAACAATAAATAGCCAAGATGGTTGTAGATTTAAAAGATGTTGCTGATCGTTACCAGTGTCTTGAAGAAGAAAACCGGGCGAAGGCGACGGACCTGGAAATGGCCCGGGTGGCTGCTAAGGAAGCCCGCTCCAAAATTAGAGCGACGAAGGAGGAGCTGCATCAAGCTGTGGATATTGTATCTGGGAAGCCCTTCTTGTTGCGGACTAAGTTCGGGGATCCGAAGTATGCACCTCTGGACCGGCTATGGAGTTCTGCGGACGCCTACGTGGATTTGGCTACAAGTGCTGCTGATGCGGCCGAGTACTTCAAGGATCGGAAATATCACAAAGTGGAAAAACTGTTTTGGTCACAGTTTCATGCTCCAGCCCGTCCGCTGCTGTTGAATGAGCAAATGGCCGAGTGGGCCGAGCTCCATAGATTATCCGGACTTGCCATGAGGTCCGTTGTGGATCATCTGTGGCCGGGAGGGCCAAGGCCGAATAGCTACTTTAGCTTAGTGCAACAATTCCTTGGTGCTGTGCCACACATCGATGTTGTAAAGAGGTCGGCGTGCATAGAAGGCTCGCGGATGGCCCTTGCCCGTGTCAAAACATACTGGGCGGAGATGGATGCCACCACTGTTGCGGCACAGGGTTCGGCCATAGGCCGAGTGGCTGCCAAGCACTACTTGGAAGAAGTTCTTGCAGGCGCTCGTTCGATAGAGGCTCGGTGCTCGAAGAATATTATGTTTGAGTGACATGTATTCCCATTGTAAAAAACAATGTTTTATTGAGTTTATCAAGGCTGTATTTATAATTTTGCCTGAAAGTACTATGATGCCTCCTGTGCGGCCGTTTTATGTATATATGTATATAACCTGAAAGATGGCAGTCGTCGGCTTCAGCCCCCACGCATATAATGCGGGGGTGCTCGCAGAAGACGCATATTCACACTTGATCCAATGTCTTGGTCCATTAAGGAGGTGATAGTGCAGCGAACTAGGCAATCGGATTATAATGCTTTAACACTTTCACTTAGCCAGAGGAATTTGACAGTGGGGCTACTATATAGCCCCTGGTGGCTCCACGCTCATCCAAATTCGGGGCGCGTACATGCCTGGCCGGGAAACGGCCCTTCGTTAAGGCGGAGGAATCCCGAAGATTCCGCTAGGTCATCGAGTGGTTGACTAGTCTCACGCTATATCATGACAGTCAGTTTTTGGCTTTCTCTACTGAGGTGCTCGTCCGGATGAACTAGGGCACAATCGCAGTAGTTCTCCTGGTGCCGCCTTAGCCGATAGAGCGGAACGTAAGGCAGCAAAACACAGGAGCCGGGCAAACCCAACATTTGACCAAACACATGATTCGGAGCTGATGCATATAAGGCCAAACTCGCGACGCCGAACACTCCCTAAGGTATTCGGTCTTTATGATGTAAACCGGGCTAAACAGTGCCCTTTGTAATAAGCCCCTGGTGTCCAGGTACGAGCAATATTTTGACGTGGCCACATGCCAATACGTTAGCATCCTTCTCAATTGTACTGAGAATACGGGGAATGTGTATCGACAAGAGACAGTAAAAAAGGTTTACGCAGGGTCTTAATCTAAAAAGAATCCGTGGAACAGGTCCCCGCTGCACGTCTGCGCCTGTGTCTCCGTTGTGCCGTATCCTGGACGGGTGTAGCACGATGGTCATCTGTAAAAGAGAGGAACTTAGTTGAAAAGTTGTCGTGCAAAAGGTAGGTTATACTAAATAAACCATGTACAGTTCAAGATGAGTAAAGTTGAGCCTAATTGTCACTTGTATACACGCGTTGAGCCCCTTGTATTATTATAGGGGTATAGCCATCAAACCTGTATCAATTATATATAGCTACACCGGACTCGTCTAACCGTGTCTATGGTCTTAACAACCTGTCAGATGCTCTAGTTGGTGAGGTCGTCTAGTGTGCGGCTGCCAAGGCAGCCGCACGGTCTTCCAAGCGCAAGGAGCGCTCAATATTTCCATTTACTGTAATGATGCCACGTGGACTGGGCATCTTAAGCATAAGAGAAGCATAATGTGGTATTGCGTTAAAGCGAGCGAAAGCTTTGCGTCTGAGTAGTGCTTGATAGCCACTTTGGAACGGAGCGATGTGGAAGGTTAACTTTTCGCTGCGGAAGTTATCGGGAAAGCCAAATATAACCTCTAGTAGCAGGGAGCCCGTACAATGGGCTTCCGGGCCTGGCGTTACTCCTTTAAAGGTAGTATTGCTATGGCTGATTTTTGTTGGGTCTATCCCCATTTTGCGGACTGTGTCCTAATATATGAGGTTTAAACTACTGCTGCCATCCATCAGGACTCGTGTGAAGTGGTATCCGTTAATTATCGAGTCTAACACCAAGGCAGCCCATCCTGCATGCCGGATACTTGCCGAGTAATCCCGATGGTCAAAGGTGATCGGTTTGGATGACCAGTGGCAGAACTCCGCGGTGATAGGCCCTGGGGCATGTGTCTCTAGGAGTGCCGCTTTGTTTCTCCCCTTCATCATGTGTAACACATTTACTCCTTTGACTTCTGGTGGGAATTTCTTCTGTTCCCCAGTGCTTTGCTTGCGAGGCTCGTCCCCGTCTTCGCTTGGTGTATCCTGCCCCTTATGTTCGGCGTTGAGTTTGCCGGACTGCTTGAAGACCCAACATTCTCTATGGGTATGATTTGCAGGTTTATCGGGGGTGTTATGGATCTGACATAGTTTGTCCAGAATCTTGTTCAGGCCGGACAGTTCGTCTCTATTGCCTTTGGAGGGCAGCTTTTGCTGACCTGGCCGAGAGCTTCTGAATCCGGCGTTTACCGCCATGCTCTTCGGGCTGTCTTCTTTATTCTAGTGCTTGTTTTTGCTGCGTCGTGGCTTCCCGTTTCCGTCCCTAACTTCGGATGTACTTGGGTCGCTGGTGCTGCATCGGGCTAACCAGTTATCCTCGCCCGCGCAAAAGCGGGTCATGAGGCTTGTTAATGCTGCCATTGTTCTCGGCTTTTCTTAGCCGAGGTGTCTGGCAAGCCATTCGTCTCGAACGATGTGCTTGAAAGCTGCTAAGGCGTCGGTGTCCGGACAGTCGACTATTTGGTCCTTTTTAGTGAGAAACCTGTTCCAAAGCTTTCGGGCTGACTCTCCGGGCTGTTGAGTTATATGACTTAAATCGTCTGCATCCAGTGGTCGGACATAGGTCCCTTGAAAATTTGCCCGAAAAGCGTCTTCGAGCTCTTCCCACCTTCCAATGGAGTTTTCGGGGAGGCTTTTAAGCCAGTGCCGAGCTGGCCCTTTGAGCTTGAGGGGTAAGAATTTGATGGCATGGAGATCGTCTCCTCGAGCCATGTGGATATGGAGGATGTAGTCCTCAATCCAGACCCCAGGGTCTGCCGTTCCGTCGTACGCCTCTATGTTTACGGGTTTGAATCCCTCTGGAAATTCATGGTCCAGCACCTCATTGGTGAAACATAGGGGGTGTGCGGCACCCCTGTATTTGGGTGTACCGTGGTGTTCGGATTTTTGTTGTGTTGCATTGCGTGCTGGAGCGCGCTTGCTTGGCCCGTAGATGGATCTGGTTGCGCCGTCCTTTTGATGCGAGCCCTCACGTGGATCACGTACTGGCTTGTGTGCGGCGTCGTTTGCCGCTCTATGTTGGCCACGAGGTCGTCTATCCGACCGGATGGCTGTTTTGTTTTTTGATTGTGGGGGATCTAAGGCCTCCTCATCGAATTCAGGTAGCAGCTTTCGCTTTGGGTAGCTCTTTGTGTGGTGACTACCGCCATACTTTGCTGCAGTGTTGAGTACTTCACTCCATCTAATTCTGAGTGTGTCTTGTGCGGCCCTGAGCCTTTGCTTCTGCTTTTTCAGACTCCTCGCAGTGGCAGCAAGCCTTTGATGGGTATTCTGTTGCTCCGGGTGCCTGTCCGGTGTGATGTCATCCGGACTATTATCTTCGCCGGAGTCGGGTTGGTCGGTTTGATTCTCCGTGTTGCTGTGGTAGGACGGTGGTTCAATGCCGTGTTTGTCGTCCGCTGGCTCACCCTGCTCTATCGCTAGGTCTATATGATTGTTGTTTCTGCCGAGGCGGGATTTGGAGAGGCGCTTACGCCGCCGCTTTGACTGCTTCTCGAGGGAACGATCCTTCGATGCGTCCTTCCGTTCCTCGTTGTCGTTTTCTTTGGGTGTGTCCACCATGTATACATCATATGATGAAGTGGGCGTCCAGTGCCCTATGGGCAGTGCTCCTGTTCGTCTCCTGCATCGTCGTCCATACCGTCGATGTCTTCGGAGTCGAAGGCGAGCATGTCGGTCAAATCGTCGACAATGGCTACTAAGTGGGTGGTGGGTGGGCGGGGAATTTCTTCGTCATCCGCATCCCAATCCTGTCGGACATAGTTCGGCCAGGACTCTCCTGACAAGGAGAGAGACTTTAATGAATTCAGTACGTCGCTGAAGGGCGAGCGCTGAAAGATATCCGCGGAGGTCAACTCCATGATCGGCGCCCGGTCGGATTCGATAGGCACGGGCGCAGACGGTTCGGAGTCCGTGACCGGGGAAGAGTCCGGCAGTTTGGCGTCACGGCTCCCGTGAAGGGTAAGGTCGATACTCAGCTCGATCGCCGCTGAGAATGCAGCCTCCGTGGCGGGGTCTATCCACCAGTCCATGGATGGCGCAATTGGCTCCGAATTGAGGGTCGGAGCGGTTGCCGGTGCGGTCTCCTGAACACTGTCCGATGGTAGAGCTAAATCATGCTCATCGTGATCGTGCGGCGCACTCAGCAGGGGCTCGAATCCATCGAAGATCAAGTCTCCACGGATGTCGGCCGTGTAGTTTAAGCTTCCAAACCTGACCTGGTGGCCAGGGGCGTAACTCTCGATCTGCTCCAGATGGCCAAGCGAGTTGGCCCACAGTGCGGAGCCGCCGGATACAAAGATCTATCCGAGGAGAAAAGTCTCACCCCGGACTGCATCCTATCGATGATTGAAGGATCCATCCAGCCTAACGATGATGACACAGAGGAACTCTCAATGAAAGCACCAATGTCGGTGTCAAAACCGGCGGATCTCGGGTAGGGGGTCCCGAACTGTGCCTCTAGGCGGATGGTAACAGGAGGCAGGGGACACGATGTTTACCCAGGTTCGGGCCCTCTTGATGGAGGTAATACCCTACATCCTGCTTGATTGTTCTTCACAATATGAGTAGTACAAGAGTTGATCTACCACGAGATCAGAGAGACTAAACCCTAGAAGCTAGCCTATGGTATGATTGTTGTTCTCGGTCCTACGGACTAAACCCTCCAGTTTATATAGACACCAGAGGGGGCTAGGGTTACACAGAGTTGGTTACAAGGAAGGAGATCTACATATCCGTATTGCCAAGCTTGCCTTCCACGCCAAGAAGAGTCCCATCCGGACACGGGACGAAGTCTTCAATCTTGTATCTTCATAGTCCAATAGTCCAGCCAAAGGATATAGTCTGGCTGTCCGGATACCCCCTAATCCAGGACTCCCTCAGTCCACATGTCATAGGCTCAATTTTTTGCCAAATCTTGCCACACTTGTGGTGGCCATAGCCACACTTTTTGTGGCAGCCACACTTTGCCTAAGGTTAGTTGTGGCAAAGGGGCTGTTTGGTTCTAGGCCTAGCATTGCCACACTTTGCCACACATTTTTTCCAAGCTTGCCTAAGGTTAGTTCATCAAAATGAGAACCACAAGTTGACAAGCCTAAGGGAATCTTGCCTTATTTTTTGTGTGTATGCCATGTGGGGTCCAAGTGTGGCTTGACTAAGGTGTGGCCTGAACCAAACACTCACTTCATAGATTCTATCCTCATAGATTCCCAATGACCGAGAAGGAGCAAGGAACCTCGCGGTAGAGCACCTGCACTCATAATATTTTATATTACTCCCTCTGTCCAAGTGAATAAGTTATCTTTGGTTGTGCACCGTGACCAAGGAGGGAAAAACAAGAGAACTTAATGTTTATTTGCTAACTAAAAGCATTGCATGCAATGAAAACCACTACATGTCGTGTTTGGTAATCCCGAGTCATTGAAAACATGCACGCGCACATCTCTTATTGGTTGATATGTCAAGAAACAAGAATGTTTATTTTCTAATTAATATCATTACATGCACACCCGATGACCGAGAAGGAGCAAGGTACCTTGTAGTGGAGCGTCTGCACTCATAATATTTTATATTATTCAATGATATAAAATCAACCAAACATCTCCACAGTAGACCGGAAGAGTACGAAACACGGCAGCCCAGTGTAGTTACATCATACTACATGGCTAGCCCACGCTATCACCATATTTGTTAGCCTCCATGCGACACCTAGCTCTAGTAATCCAGCATCCCGTATCGCTTCTCGCTCCTCATCTCTCTCAAAGTGCGGCGGGCTGGCGTTTTTGCCATCTATTGAGGTCGGTTAACTCATCATATGTTAGCAACATGCCAAGAGCATTCTAGAAAAATTATTGTACTCTATTGTTATACCAAGAAGAGGAAGTGCTTTGACCGACAGACCAAACGAGACAGGCGTGTCGTGCCGTGAGTGGGTCCAGTTTCTCGTTTTGAGCGTGTTTGGTGTAGTAGTAACACTTGGTTTTGACTATTGATAAGATTTTATATAGGGCCTAATGTATTCTTCGAGGATGCCTTTGACTATTGATAAGATTTTATGTAATTTGAAAATTATATCATTCGAAGATCCTTTCACGTTCCTTTAAAAAAGACCCTTTCACGTACGAATTTGACAGTATGCTTTGAGCAACTTGCATGTCCTATACTGCTCCTGTTTGGATACTCTAACTTAGCTAGAGGTTAGACTAACTCATGACTAACCCTGAACTAACTGTAGCCAAAGAGGTGTTTGGGTGACAGGGTTAGATTGACAATAAATGCACTTGATGGAGAGAGAAAAGTGATTTTCCAGTGGGCCCAATGAGAACTATCTCCAATTAGCACCTCTTGGGTGGGATATTTTTTTGGTGG
This sequence comes from Triticum aestivum, assembly GCF_018294505.1. Taxonomy (NCBI): domain Eukaryota; kingdom Viridiplantae; phylum Streptophyta; class Magnoliopsida; order Poales; family Poaceae; genus Triticum; species Triticum aestivum. The sequence goes on along the minus strand of NC_057812.1, from coordinate 280,729,527 downwards.
GTTCGGTGCAACTTGCTCCCATATAACCCTCATGCTTGGATACTTTAGGACTATTTGAGCCCCAACTAGCTCAAACTAACTCTAACCCATGGATCCAAACAGGGCCAAAGTTAGTCTCAAAAAACGCATTAAGCCCTATATACATGGACAGACAGAGTACATGATACTAGCAAACGCTCACCATTAGTAGTAGTTTATTGCTTGGTTTCAATTTTTGTTTCAGTTCGTGTGCTGCTACCGTTCAATATTCGTGTGTGCTTGTTTCTAGAGTAAAAAAGGAGGTACTGATACTTATTGTGGGAAAGGTGAAGTGATGGTTGCTTCGCCCGAGCAACTTATTACTTTGGGAATATAGGAGTACCAGCAGATTCAATGAACAGAGAAATGACGGTTGCTTCGTCCGAGCAACTTGCTGTGGCGAACGTGGGGCTTTGTGATTTTACTGCTCACTAGTCATTACTACTGTGGCGCAACGACCGGGTGAATCTTTCCCTGCAGTTGTGCACTCAATATTGTTGCATGGCAGGTGGAGCCGGATGAAGGATGTCCCACATGTCGGCAAAACCAAGTTGAATTGTTTCTGGCATTGCTATCAATCCTTTAGGATATGTTTATATGTATGCATAATTTTATTGGAATTGTATTGTGATGCTATGAAGGTTTCAACTTTGGTTCCCGCAGGAAAAAAGGTTTCAACTTAGGATTCATGTGTCCTCTTGCCTCAAGATTATCTCGTTACAACATTCCATCAAATACAAATGAAACTACCATGGCTGCTAAGGCATCTCAATGGTTCACAGATCAGTGCCAATATTCACATCACAACTGAAGACAAAGTTGAGAGATGGTGTACAAATAAAGAAAAATATATAATTGATCGATGCTGTTCATAGGCATGGCTCCATTTCCTGGGCACAGTGTTCATTGGTTGGCAGGTAGTTTCACCCAACTCTGTAGCCAAAAAAGAGGTGTATGGAGTACATCACAACCCGATCATTTTGTGCAGCTCCACTAAAATCAAGCTGACCATCCCTGTTTGCAAAGATATCCAGTCAATGTGGTTACAATAATAGTGGAACTAGATGATGAAACATAACACACACAAATAGAAGCCGATCACCTTTGCGATCTCTCTTTAGGACTAACTACTTGTTGGAGAAGATTAGGCACGGCGTTGGATGAGGAGGATAGCAAAACCAATCTCCCTTTCCGCAGTCCCACAGAAATGTAAAAACGTTGTCGTCTGACATTTTGGTGGAACTGAACAAAACACTCTTAAGAAAAAAGTGATTTGTGCAGTTCACCAAAAGGTCGCAATAGCAACGAGGTGAAATGGACAGCCATGTTTGCAAAAGGAGGTAGAAAGGAAACAATTACTGCCCAATAACACGAGTTGAAGACACATACGCCGACAAAAAAGAAGCATATTCCATGTAATAAGGGAAAGATAGCAGCATGGTGGTTTATCAAAAATGGTTTGAGGATGAGATTGCAAGATGGAAAGTGCGTCGGCCGAGATATGTTTTAAGCAAACAATTAAAGAAGATCCACATGCAGGATTTTCGATATGCAGCAACGTGGGAAGATGGGCAGTGGAGCAAGGCCAGAGGAAGCTATACCTAAGGGTCGTCGGGATGAAACTAGGAGGGCGTCGGTGGCCGGGATCTTCCCATACTGCGACAGCGAGCAAGTGGAGAAGGCCCTGCCGCGCCGGAGCTTGGTCAGAGAGAACATCGGGTAACGCAGATCGGGATGTGCTGCCTCAACACCATCGAACGGAGAAACGATGCACATCCTCCCTTTCTGCTGGCGGACGGGATGCGGCCGGATCATTGACCAACGGTGAGAGAGAGAGGCCACCACCTCCTTGTGTGAGATGGTATGATGAGAGACAAACCCCGGCAGGCAGGCCCCGTTGTATATAGTGGAGCAGATTTTTCCATTTTGCCCACAACAATTGTTTTATATTCTATACGTGCCATTGAGGAATATATTACTTTATTTAATACTAACGCGTCAAGTCAAACTTTGTTCCGTCTACGCGTGGTACACGACCCTCCTTTGAGTAAACAACCACTACACGCGTCAAATTATCACGTGGGCTGCCTTTTGTACAGAAACGAAATCCACCGTGTACCCGCGCGGGTGTGGCCGGGAATGAGAAGTGAGTACGTGCATCCTGCGTGCACCTCTTCTTTAGGTGCAGGTACGTACGTGGATGGGTGTGAGAGAGATGCGAAACAGAGGCAATGTGTCGATGATATCTCAAACAAAAAATAACATATGCAATGTGTGTGAAACAGAGTCATGGATATATCATATATAGAGGGCGCGATCCACGAGAAGAGAGTGGAGGGATCATTGGCATGAGATATTGATAGAATCAAAAACATGGATGAAGTGTGTGGCTGTGCGATCGATTAAGAGTGCCATCGAATTTGTGTTTGCCCACGTCAAAGATACAGGGCGGCTGGCCTATTGGAATTTTAGAGGGCAGAGGTGCAGTTTTTCTCTATGGCATGGGTACCTACCTACAACGTTCGAATATCAGTGTGTGTGGGGGGAGGGGCAGAGACCTAACTATAGAGAGGTAGATCGACTAGTATATGTGTGGAGAAGGAGAGGGACCTAGCTATGTATTGAGGGAGATCAATCGGTATCCATGCATATGTGTAGGAGAGGAATAAGGCTGGGATAAAGACAAAGGTAGAGTGTCGGAGAGTTGGTGGTGGAGTGGCGTATCACAAATGGTGGGAGAGGCCTGCTAGACAAACGGAGGGTACGAGTGCAATATCAATAAGAGAGGGCCGGGGATGTCTGTCTGTCTATGCACGTGCGTGTGAGAGATGGGTCGGGAGGTATGCAAGGATGATGAGGGAAGACAATATGGTCGTGGTAGCATACGTAACTATATAGGAAGATCAACCGTCGTGTGTCCGAGAAAGGGAGAGACATAACTAGTGAGGTAAGTCTATCGGTGCGTGGGGAAAAAGAATTATAGTCGACCTAGCTATATGTAGGGAGATCGGTACGAATACATGCATGCATGTGTTAGAAGAAAATAAGGTCCAGAGAGATAGACAGGGGGAGAGGGGTGCGGCTAGGAGGTGGGGCGAGAGGCCTACTAAGTCGAGGAGGGAGTGTGCTAGTATGAGATCGATGAAAAGAGGGGCGGGAGTGTGCACCTGCATGGAACCGTATTGGACATAGGGGGGCATGGACGGTGAGAAGAGAAGAGGGGAAGTATGTGTTTATGGTAGGCACACCTGTCTAAAGAGGTATATCAACCGGTGTGTGCCGGAAAGGAGGAGCCGGGGGGCCTACACACACCACTGGTGAATGACCTAAAGAGAAATAATGAACGTGCGCGATGGAGGGGACGCTGAGGGAGGGTGAGAGGGGGGCGGGCGTGTGCATGCACGATAGAAAGTTAGCGTTAGCTAGCTACAAAGAGAGAGGGTCGTGAAGCTGTAAAAGACGAACAGAGATCATAATTCATTATAAAAAAGTGGATACGGATACTTGAAGAAGATATCATAATGTAGAACAATGATTATAATTTGGGCTAATGTGTGGCTTTTGCAGCTCAGGGCTAAATACTTGCCATAATGTAGGTGGCGGGGCACTATACTTTGTGTGATAAACACGGTGTACGTATGGAACATGGTTTAGATTATGAATATATAGTTAGTACATCAAATGTACTATTATTTGAAATCAACATCAAGTGTATTCAAAAAATTGAATTCGAGTTCATATAGTACACATAGTTCATATCTATCTCTATAGTAATCATGTGGTGTGTTGTTAAGGTAATACACGAATGATGGTTGAAGTTGGCAACAATCATGATTGTAGATTCTTATTTAAATAGAGAAACAGATTCAAATTTAGTTTGAATTATGGCGGTAGTATAGACATTTGGAATGCACTAAAATGTTGGTATGAGTAGGTTACATGCATTATACACCCAGCGAAAAAATTTAATTGGACATAACATGGATTCATACTCGAATTTAACGGTGTGCTTTGTGTAAGTTGATGTCATATATTATTGCTCTAATATTTGGTCAAAGTTAGCCTCGAAAAATGCATTAGGCCCTATATAGATGGAAGGGGGGAGTAGTTTTGAATAGCATTTGTATAGTAAAACGGGACAAGACTCTCTCTTTGTGTGGTGTGAACAATTTTATTTTTTTCGTTTTTTCGTTGAGGGAAGCGCGAATTGATTTGGTACGTACAAGTACAATATTACACGTTAGGCTTGTTCCTAAAATTCAACCCGCGTTTTGTTATATCCCAAAAATTCAGATATCGTGCTCCCAAAACTGACGCCTTCACAACCCGCGCCTTGCTATCCCAAAATTACAACACGCGTGAAAACTCCCTCCAGCTGCCAAATCCCAACACGTGAAATCCCCCTTCTAACCCTGAGCCGAAAGGGCCGCTAGTTCAAATTGGCGGGGGTACTTTTGTAACACACCCTACATTTTGGACAAGCGCGTCCCTAAGTCATGGTTCCCCCCTCCCATCACCTCCTTTTTGCCATTCAAAATCCCAGGCCGCCATAACCTCTCCGCTCCAGCCGTGAAACCCCACCCTTCTTCGTCCGCCACCTCACCGTTGCCTAGCCGGAGCCTCTTCCCCGACGACGTCGTCCATCGTAACAGCTCAACGCCCCTTGTCCACCTTCACGGATGAGGATCCATCGTCCATCTCGTCGTCCCGCCGGTTCAGCCGCCCCGTCCTCCACCTCCAAGGAGCCGCTCCGACGATCGCCTCGTCTATCGCGGCTGCTCCATCCCCACATCGTCGCCTTAACCTGCTCCACCGGAACCGCAGCATCCTCACCGACTCCTTGGATGAAGCCGAGGCCTACTCGACGCCACCAAAGAGGTTGTACACTCATCGCACCTTCTCCTTAACTCGACCTCCCGGCGCCGACAGTGCTCCATCCCGCACCCCATGGAGCGGCTACCTCAAAGCTGGCACCACGGGCGACATCTCGACGGCGGCTCTCCCCCAGTGTGAGGCCCCTTCGGCGGCGGCGGCCATACCAGCCGAATCTGCTGCTACTCTGGCTCTCGCTCGCTCGCTCGCGCTGCTGCTGCTGCTCCGACTCTTGCTCGCTCGCTCGTGCAGCTGCTGCTACTCTGGCTCTCGCTCGCTCGCTCTCTCGCTCGTGCAGCTACTGCTGCTCTGGCTCTCACTCGCTCGCTCGCGCTGCTGCTGCTGCTCCGGCTCTCGCTCGCTCGCTCGTGCAGCTGCCGCTACTCTGCCTCTCGCTCGCTCGCTCTCTCGCTCGTGCAGCTGCTGCTGCTCTGGCTCTCGCTCGCTCGCGCTGCTGCTGCTGCTCCGGCTCTCTCTCGCTCACGCTGCTACTCTGCTTGGATTTAGTTAGACTCCGGTCGACTGAATCGACTTCTAGGTCAGTCAATTTTTAGGGGGTGGAGAGCTCGCCAGAGTTAAGGAAGAACCACCCGCAATGGGGAGGGGAGCTCGCTGGAGAGGTACCTCACTATATATCTTAGGATTCAGGGTGGGGGCGGTGGTCGCCGGTGGTGGTGGGGCGGTAGCATGGGGATCACAGGAGAAAAAGCTCGGCGCGGGGGGGGGCTAGAGGGCTGGACGGAGCGGCGGCGGACCAGCGGTGGGGAGTTGTTTTGGGGCGATGAGGTGGCGGCAGAACGGCGGTGGGGAGTTGTTTTGGAGCGGCGAGGCGGCGCGGGGGCTGGCGGTTCGGCCGGTGGTGGTTGGCGGCTCAGGGGGGTGCAGGTTGAAGATGAACTATATGCCCTCCCTAAACTACATGTGAAGTGCCTCTCTGCTACCATTGCGTTCAGTTTTGACAGTAACATTCAGATTCCACAGTAAATTTCAGTTTCGATAGTTAAGTTCAGAGTCAATAGTTTTTACCTCATCTGTTGTAGTCAGGTGGTTTTTGGTGGTAATGTATTTTACATCATCTATAGGAGATGCTATTAGAATCCCACTTGAGATTAACAATGTCTGTCTTGTGTTGCTTCAGCCTCGACGTCTTACGGCTCACAGGAGCTGCTCCAACAATGGAACGATCCATCACAACGAAGCAGTGACCTGGACGCCGTCTACAGATTCCTCAGATCTTCCTCCACACCTCCGACAACCACCTTTGCCTCAACTTCTTCAGCGACCAACCCAATGACGCTGAGGTCGACACGGCTACGGCAAAGAGGTTGTACACTTGTCGCATCACTTATTACTCTACATTCATGTCGATCCATTAGGGCTATTTTGGTTCAACGGAAAAACATAGCAATATGAAATTTTCCTATGGCACTCTACTATTCAATTATTCATGCATTTTGTTGAAAAGAATGGAGCAAAACATCCACCTAGACCTACTTTCCATGATTTGAATGAAACTAACCTGGATTGACGTTGTTTTCAGCAGAACTACCATGCCATTGTTTTTGTGCAGAAATAAAAGTTCTCGGGATTGGATGAAACTTTTTGGAAAATTATTTTGGAATAAAAGAAAAATACTAGAACCAAGACCAACTGGAGGGGGCCCAGATGCCAACTAGGCACCAGGGCGCGTCACCCCCCTCTAGCGTGCCCTGGTGGGTAGTGAGGCCCACGAGGCTCCGCTGACCCTAATCTCGATCCTATAAGTTCCTATTTCCCGAGAAAAATAAGAGAGGAAGTTTAATCGTGTTTTATGATACGGGGCTGCCGCCACCTCCTGTTCTTCATCGGGAGGTCAAATCTAGAGTCCGTTCGAGGCTCCAGAGAGGGGGGGGGGTCTTCCGTGTACGTCATCATCAACCACTACAACAAAAACCCACCTATAGCAACGTATATCTTGCAACAAAGACAACGTATATGTTGTTGAGTTGAAAAAAACTCCCACCTCCCTCGTCCCCTAAAAGAACTCCCACCTCTCGACGAAGGGGTGCCCACCTCCACCGTATTATCAGGCAGCCAAGCCTGAAAAAAATTCAAACCTTTTCTCTCCAGTCTCCACCACCTCTTCTCTCCCCGATTCAGAACTCTCAAGGTTTCACCTGAGAGGCTGAGATCCATCACCACAAGAGCCAGCGCCGCAATCGATTCCAGGGATCTCTGACTCCCCACCTACACCACCCCTAACCGGCCCATCTCCGCCTCACCATTCTCCTCTGAGTCCCCATCGTTGCGATGTCCACGTCTCTCCACGCGCCACCGCAGAAACCCTAGGCGCTACGGGCCACTGGCGCTGCTCCTGCACCTCTAGTTTGTCGGCCTAATAACCTCGGCGCCTCCGCAGTTCGCACGCATGGCTGCTGACGAGGGTCCATGGTGCTGCTCCACCTCCGCTACCTCGACTCGAACGCAACAGTTCAGCACTCCTCCCTCTGCTCTTACCCTCTCTGGCACTTTGTGTAGCATGGCCATCGTGCCATGCCTAATTCTTTGCCGGAATTAGGCTTGTATGATTGAGTGATTCACCACCTGTATGTATGTGTTTATTCAGGAAAGAATGATTGCATCCTCTTCTTATCAATAGTTCCATCTCGTGATGCATTAGGTTTTAATTTTTCTTGCTGCTAGCGCGTGGATAATTAGTCAATATAATTTTTGTGAAGATAATCCTTGTAAATCAGTTAACTAAATAAGCTGCTAGTATCTTTGGATATGCTAGCTGTGAGATTGTGACTAGTTACCAATAAACATTATAGTATCACTTAAAAGTTTTGCACTATATATATATAATCTATGGCATCATGACTATCTTTGTGAGAGAATACGAAGATCTTTTTATCAGTACTGTCAGTGGCGGGTATAGCATGGGCATGAGCAAAGGCCCGTGGTTGGCAACCATTTGGCCATAAAAATTCTGACCACTTTCTAGTCACTAGTAGAAAAAGGGCCATTCGTCCCGGTTCTAGATGGAACCGGGACTAAAGGGTTGGTACTAAAGCCCCCCCCCCCTCCTAGTCCCGGTTCTTATACCAACCGGGACTAAACGCCCTCCACGTGGATGCTGTCTGGAGCTCGACCTTTAGTCCCGGTTGGTAACACCAACCGGGACTAAAGGAAATTTTACTTTTTTTGAATTTTTTTGTATTTTCAAATTTCTGAATTATTTTAAAATTTAATCTCTAATCATCCCTCATCACTGCTCAATTTAACCTCTAATCTCTAATCACCAATCATCATTCAAAATCATATAACTTCCCGATCGGTCACCCATCCTCTCACTACTCCAGCCTGAGCACGCTTAACTTCCGGATTTTATTCACCCCCGTTTCTAAGTCTGCACTTGTTGTTTTCCTGACAATAGTAAGATGTCAATTCTATTAACCCTCAGGAGTTTAGCTTGAGCATGAAGTCACATGTTTCACTGTTTGAGTTTGAAACTATTAGTCTAAAAACAATAATTATTTAGTAACACTAATATTTCTTGAATAAGTAGTTTGAGCATAGTTTGACCACTGTTTCACCAAATTTGACCAAAATTCAAAAAAATGAAATAATTATTTAGTAACACTAATATTCTTGAATAATTATGTAGTAACACTAATACTTCTTGAATAAGTAGTTTAACCAGATTTAACCAAAATTTAAAAAAATGAAAATTTGAGCATATCTTTTTTCCTTTTAGAATTTGAGGATTCTAAAAATTTGCAAACCAGCCATAGGCAGTCAAAATCAGATGCAGATTTTCGTGCTAAACATTTTGATATATTATACGTTTTTTCCGACATTGTATGCAAAAGTTATAGCCGTTTTACTTTTTCATGACACTTTTTTGCAAAATATGTCCAAATTTAAGTTTTTTAATTTTCCTAACTAGTAGATGTAGTAATATAACTACATCTCGAAGGATTTTATTTTTTTGAAGTTTTCATCATTTTCTTTTGTTTTTTTTTCAAAACTGAAATGGCGATACACAGGGGGGTAGAGTTTGAGAAATGGGCCCTTTAGTCCCGGTTCATATCTCGAACCGGGACTAAAGGTCTAACCTTTAGTCCTGGATTGAGACACGAACCAGTACTAAAGGATGCGATGCCCTTTTGTCCCGATTCGTGTCTCAAACCGGGACCAAAGGGCCCACTTGAACCGGGACTAATGCGTTTAGCCGCTCGAACCGGGACTAATGTGTATATTGTGCTGTGACCAAAGCCCTGTTTTCTACTAGTGAGTTTATTGGTGCAAGTGCAACGGTGGTTGCTAGGCAGAGCCCGGACACCTGCCCAGGGTCGCTGGGCGATGGCCCCGCCACTGAGTACTGTGTCAAAATCCTTATAGTTTCCTGTTCACATGCTCTGTAAAACTATATGAATAAGCCCCATATGTATCTCTGTCCTACTATTTATCTTTATTGTATAATCCTTAATGCAGACGACATTTGTGTGCTTGTTCTTCCTCTTATCATGTACTCCCTCCGTTCCGAATTACTTGTCAGCGGGTATGGATGTATCTAAATGTATCTTAGTTCTAGATACATCCATTTCTGCGACGAGTAATTTGGAATGGAGGGAGTAACTCTTAAGATTCTGAATGATAATACTAGCTAGTGTTGTTGGCTTATCATCCTCTGATTTAGATTTGCAAAACTTGAATGTGCTTGCACATGCTTATGAAAAGGGTTCATAATTCTTTGCAGTACCAAAATTTCCTACATAAAAGATCAGGGCATATATCGTGGGCTTCTTCTACAAAGAGAGGTACGACTGTGATTCCCATAGGCTTGAAAGTTGTAGTTGATTTACGTGGCATAATCTGGAATATAGTTTTAAGATTTAGTTGAAAAAGTTTTATGTATTTACTATTCAGATTATTATTATTGGCAATCATCTATATAAATCAGAGTCAATAGAAAACACATTTGTTAACATTTAATACAGTTACATCTATATTTAGCTTAGTGCGAGTTATTTTCTCTCAATTTCAAGTACTTTTGGTAATTCTCAAATCTCTGCATTTTTATGTATTTTTTAGACTGTAGATCTGCATTTGCAATGAAGGATGCTCTTATATTTAAGGTGTTTAACTCAAATAACATATGTCTAATCTGTTCATAAGAAGGAAAGATCAAGGGTGATTGAACAACATAAGTGAGTGCTCTTTTTTCTGTCTAATAAAGAGTTTGGTGCTATGTTGTGACTGTAAAAGGTGTTTTGGACAAATTATGATATATCATATGTGATGATGTATTTAGGCTGATGGAATGATTTTTCTGTTCGGGTGCTTGCTTTCTCAACTAATGTGTTCAGAGAAGTGATACTTAAACTAATGTGCTCAGGGAAGCAACATATTGTATCTGAAGTGAAGCTTTCTCTATTATATGGAGACGCAAGCATCAAACAAACGTCCAACTACATATAAGGTATGTTCATTTATATATTGTTTGGTTGAGCAACAATTTATTATTGCTCGTTCTTTTTGCAATATGAATGTTTATTATAGTTCTTTCTTAGATTGGGATATTCAAGGATGTTGCTCCTGCTACACTCCAAAGTACTGATGTTGAATATAAAACAAAAACTGAGTGTTAAACTTTGTAATGCGAGTTAATGCTACATGAGAAAATTCTGATAAGTTGATACGCCCACCAAAAAGGTCAAAACTATTGTTCATATAGCAAGAATAGTTACCACATGGCCTTTGCATGTTGCTCTTCATTTAAATTATATTGTCCTAATAGCCTGATTTTCTTTGATAGTACATCACTGTTCTCACATCTTTGTTGTTGTAGATTACCAAGATAAATTGATGATTCATGGCTCAGATGTTGACCGCAAGATCGAGAAGGCAGCTGCTACTAGATAGTTTCATATTATGTCTTACAATGTAATTTTCAATGTTGATGTTTCAAACAAGATGTTTTAGAATGACCGAGATGTTGATTGTAAGGTCAAGAAGCAGACTGCTACTAGATAGCTTCATACTCCGTATCTTGTAATCTTTTGTATCATGTTCTTTGTAAATCACCCGATGTTTTTAATATATGAGACATTTATGATTATTGTGTTGTCTCTTGTGCACTATCAGCATTGGCACAAAAATACTGGGTGGGGATATATGAAATACCATTGAATTTTCAAGCAATGTGTCAATATTTTTAGGCGTTCTAATGCTCATTTTCTGGGGTCGCCACCAATGCATATGAAGTGTTGTTAGGCTTTAGTCTATACGTTGGTACCATACAACACTTATTCATGGTGTTTACCAACGCATGTATATACGTTGTGGTAGACCTTTGCAACGCCACCAACGACAACACATCTAAATCCATTGGTGTAGACATAAGCAACACTTGTATGGACATACGACAACACATCGATGCGTTGCTGAAGGGGGGTTCTTGTTGTAGTGAACCATCCTCCATCACCAATTTCATGATGCTCACTGCCGGGAGTGAGTAATCTCTTCGTAGAGTCGCTGGATGGTGATGGGTTGGATGAGATTCATCATGTAATCGAGTTAGTTTTGTTAGGGCTTGATCCCTAGTAACCACTATTTCTGAGATTGATGTTGCTGCGACTTTGCTATGCATAATGCTTGTCACTAGGGCCCGAGTGTCATGATTTTAGATCTGAACCGTTTATGTTTTCACCAATATATTTGTGTTCTTGATCTGATCTTGCAAATTATATGCACCTATTACGTGTTATGATCCGCATACCCAAGGTGACAATATTTGGGTGTGATAGTCTGGCTTATTAGGGATGATAGACTACTCATATCAATAAGGAATTCCTTCTTTTCTGGGAGCCCATTCGGAAAGAACTCCAAAGTTAAGGGTGCTCAGCTTGGAGTAGTTTCAGGATGGGTGACCGACCGGGAAGTTGCTCTCGGGTGCGCACAAGTGAGGATAAAGTGTGCAGAAAATACTAGTATTGATCTGTGGGGCCAGTCTAGATCCCGCCAGGAGTAACGACCACCGCAGGGGTGTCCGTGGCATTACAAGTTGGTATCAGAGCCGACCCTCGCGGTTACACTAATGTTTGCGAATAGGTGCGCGGTCATGTTGTGCATGATGTTTGTGACCTGTCGTGGCACACGGCATGGCACATGTGCCAGACTGGAAGCACAGACGTATGTGCCAAGAGGGAACGTTCCTGTGGCCCGGCGAGGACGTCGGTTCCTCTGAGTGGGGGTGTATGTGATAGTCTGGCTTATTAGGGATGATAGACTACTCATATCAATAAGGGATTCCTTCTTTTCCGGGAGCCCATTCGGAAAGAACTCCAAAGTTAAGCGTGCTCGATTTAGAATAGTTTCAGGATGGGTGACCGACCGGGAAGTTGCTCCCGGGTGCGCACGAGTGAGGACAAAGTGTGCAGAAAAGACTAGCATTGATCTGTGGGGACAGTCTAGATCCCGCCAGGAGTAACGACCATCGGCGGGGGTGTCTGGGGCGTTACATTGGGACTCTTTCTGGTGATTACCGTAATGTGAGGAGTTCATGTATTCACTATGTGTTAATGCTTTGTTCTGGTTCTCTATTAAAAGTAGGCCTTAATATCCCTTAGTTTCCTTATGGACCCCGCTGCCATGGGAGGGTAGGACAAAAGATGTCATGCAAGTTCTTTTCTATATATAAGCACGTATGACTATATACGGAATACATGCCTACATTATATCGATGAATTGGAGCTAGTTCTGTGTCACCCTAAGTTATGACTATTATATGATGAATATTATCCAACGTTATCAACGATCCAATGTCTACGAGTTTTTCACATATTGTTCTTGCTAAGTTACTATTGCTTTTGCTACTGTTACAACTGCTACAAAACTACTTTTACTATTGTTACTGTTAGTACCATTGCTACTATTATCAACTATCATACTACTGTGCTACTGATCATGCTACTGCTGATATTTAGTCTCAAGGTGTGGTTGAATTAACAACTCAACTTCTAATACTTGCAAATATTCTTTGGCTCCCCTTGTGTCGAATCAATAAATTTGGGTTGAATACTCCACCCTCCAAAATTGTTGCGATCCACCATACTTGTGGGTTATCAGACACCCTCACATGGGCCGATGTATATTTTGGCCTACTATCGACCCATGAAATATTCAGCACAATTCAGGCCCAATCTACTTTCAACCTATTAAAAGCCCATTGTATTTTGTGGCCAATTAAGACTCGTGGTTACACGGCCTGTTATAGGCCCAAACCTACTTGGGGCCATATTTCGTTTAGGTCTGCTAATGGCCCGTGATGATTATGGGCCCATGAAGCCCAATATGGGCCCAATAATTATTTTAGCTCATATATAGCGAGATGATGGCCTCCTATTTTCCTTCGCTTATTTTTTTATATTGATGACGGTCAAATAGCTTTTTGGCCCTTTGGCCTCCGTCGAAGCTTACAGTTACTAAGAATATACCTAGACTATACAATAAAAAATTATAGCATATTACATCCACGAGGCATCAAACTTTGTCACCAGTGATAATAAAGTGCAACCATACAGCAAATTACATACATCGGGCATCAAAGGTCGCCACCAGTGGAAATAAACATGCAAATAAAATAATATACAGAACCAACAACACTTCAACACAGTTCAAGAAATGCTAGCCCTGCCTGGGAGCTGCTACGCAAGCATCTCCGCAAGCTGGTGAGACCGCGCATGTCCTCCAGCTCGAGCTGCTTAGCAATAATTTACGCACTTGTGTTCTCTACAATCTTCCTTAGAGATTGGACTTCGAGCCGAAGCTGAGCCAAACCATGTCTTTCCCCTTGAAGTTGAGATTGAAGAAGTCGAACCGATTTAGGCGATGAATTCATCAAGGTGGTGTCACTGCTATTGGCAAGTATCTTGACCACTACATGAAGACATGACTTTAGGGTTGTATCGCTATCTCAAGATGTTTTTCCTTATTCCCTACAATATATTTTAGAGGGACAACCGATGGGTTTGTCTCACTATCTTTGTGGCAGTTTTTCCTGGTGTCAAAGATACCACTCTAAAAGAGAAACAAGCAGGCAGATAATAGGTTTTGCACGTATAAGCATCAACGGTCAGTGTGTTATCAGTTTATCCCATTTATTATTAGCAAATAAAGAGTCATGTTTAAAAATGGCATTAACATAATATGACATTGTTCATAGTTAAGGCATGGTAGGAAATGACATTGTGGAGGAGTGTGCAGCTTCACCACACCACTGGATTACAGATCAAGAAGACAAGCATACATGCAGTGCTAATGAATATCGCTGGCTCTGCTTAGTTTAGTGTAAATGGTATGAACAAGAAACTTGGTTGTACAACAAAAAACTGAAGTTGAGGAGGACAATTATGTTTATGAACTTATTCATAATAAAATTTAAACATGCAATTTGATGCAAACGCCAAAAATAAACGGCAGTTGTAGTCCTGCCTATCCAAATATACACAACAAAGTTTGAAGACTTGAGAAGGACAAATTTATGTTAGTAGTTAAGACCGGCTCTATAAAGCTCTTGTCCTTGTTGATGGGGCGCAACTCAAGAAGTTTATCACATAATCTTCTTCATAAGCATTTCCTTTATCCTACATTTTATTAAGACAAATATATATGTGATTATATTGGAACAAATGGAGGATATTTAATATAAGATGCAGAGTGATGATACATAATCTACTCATTATAAATGTAAGTACAACGATAAAGGCAAAAAGTACTGACAAAGAGCAATACAGAGCTAAACTTTTCAGTAGCATTGGTTTTATTTAACATTTTGGTAAGAGTAAATATAGATCTGATAATGTGTAGAAAATGGAGGGTAAGCAAAAATAAGGTGCAAAATGGTGGTACATGAACAAGTAGTTGTCAGTATGAGTATTATGATAAAAGACAATAAGTACTTACAATAATAATGCAGAACTAAACTTCTTCATAAGCATTGAATTTATTCTACATTAATGTAAGCATTAATATAGATATGATAATTTGGAGCGAAGAGTGAATAATCAAATGATCATGCACATTGATGTCACATAATTAACCAGGTATGAATGTAAGTACAGTGATACAGGACAACAGGTAGTAATAAGAGCAAAGCTGTGAGCATCATAGTTGTGATATCATATTGTCCATTTCAAATCAATATTCTTGTTCGCCACCAGGACCCCATCCTCCCCGCCATCTCCTTCGCTCCTTTCCCCATCTCATTGGACGCCGATCTTGGCAAGCAGGACGCTGACGCCACTACTGTCTCCTCGCTTGTCGCAGCAGGACCGCCGACAACCATCACTATCACCTCCCCCTCCTCCTTAGAAATCCCCTCTCCCTGTCACATGTCTGCACCGACGCCGACAGCCTCAGGTACACCGCCGATGCAGTATGTTCACTGCGCCTCTTCTGTCTCTTCCTATGCTGTAGCGGTCCCATTGACCACCTCCTTCTATCGCCACCACCTCCCCCTCCTCACCATGTCATCCGCCCCCTTCCCCTTCTCCACCAATGCTAACCGCTACAAGTACGCCGCCGGCTACGAGCTGCTCTTAACGGTGGTGCCGCCACCCGCTGCTCCTTATCCTTCCCTCGACTTACTATGCTTGGCTACTGTCCCTCCTTCACAATCCTCGTTGTGCCCACCCGTGCCGCCTTCCAGATTTAAATTTCTGTGACCTAGAGTTCAAATTCAGGCGCCAAGGTCGAGTTATCTAGAAACTACTCCTGCAGACCAATATAAAGCAAATGAGCAGGTCCTCAAGTACACCCAAAGAAGCAATGAGTTGGTCACAACAATATTCAGATTGAACAGACTTTGCCTTTTGATATCCTTTGTCAAGGACCAAGGTATGGGTGATTCTTCTTACTTGAGCAACTGCATATATGTGATTGTGCTAATGGATGGAACTATACCAGTTATCATTTTTCTGCAACATTAGCTATTTTAGAAATGAATCACAAGAGCAGCATGAAAATATGAACACACATGCCATTGTTACTGCTAGGGGGGATAGACCTGAATATCATGAAGACTACAAATTCTGTTGAAGTTCTTTAGTATATCAAAATTTTACTAATTATTCCAACATGTCGGATTCATGATGTACTACTATTGGACAATGATAACATTTTTATTTGGCGTAGTTGACATGAAAAATGGAGATTGTGAGTCATCGTATGGTTCTATTTCTGGACTGTAAAGCAATATTTAGTTTATTACGTTCTGAGTTCTTGTATTGAGCAAGATTTTTTTGTTCTATTCTCTTTGACACAAGTAACTAATCGATTAGGAGATCAAGCACTGGTACCCTTTCCCTACAATACTATAGGGATAGTTTATTGTGCTTCTATTTGCTATGCTAGCCCACTACTATGCTAATATCATTGGTACATAATAAATGATATTAGTTTGATTTTTTATTAATCTATTTGCATAGATTACTAGACAGCGGATAGCCACATTTTGAGGCACCATATTATACATGCATTCACTACTTGTTTGTATTTTCATTCTGAATTAGGGATTATTTTTTATGTGCTGCATTACATCTGCATGTAAACGTAGACTCGATTGGTTCATGTGCTCTGGATATCCCTTTTCTCCATGTGGTTTTTTGAGGAACTAAAAAATTTCATGTGAAGGAGGCATTGGGCGTTGCAACCATTGAACAATAAAATGATTTTTTTAGTTCCACCTCCTAGATATGTAGAAAAGATACCAAGTATTGCTTACAATTTAAATCTTGAAGTAGTTAATTGCTATTGTTAACCAAATGCGCATTCTTAAACATTGATATTGAAGTAATTAGTTCCACCTTGTAGCTATGTAGAAAAGATACAATGTATTGCTTACAATTGCAATCTTGAAGTAGTTGCCTGAGTTGACCAAATATGCATTTGTACTTAATCTATGCACATAAATACTCAATACTAGCTCCAACTACAATTGGATTTCGGTTCTTACCAAATCACTTATTTTTCTAAATGACGATCCACATGGCAGGTCCAAAAGATACTCCATAAGCTTAGAAATTAGAAGTCTCTGTGAGAAACCCTTGGATTTAGGTGTGAAACTGAAGAACCGCAAGGTCAGGACAGTGGCTGAGTAGATTGAATATTCAATATGAACACTCATTTAGAGATTAGCAAGAGTTTTTACAAAAGATAGGGAAATTGTTAGAGGCTATACTTGAAGAGGAAATTACTTCTCTTTGTTCGTAGTGTTTTTTTAATATCTCTTGGGTTTCGATTTTTAGTGACATTTTTTGTGCACGAACTCGCAAATCAAGGAAACAAACCAAGGGTAAGCTATAGCTAAGGCAATTGCAATCATTTTGGAGAGAAATGCATACTTAGGCAAAAGGTCTAGATATACGCCTTGGTCACAGGTATGCATATCTATACTTCCTCTCTAAATGTTATAAGCATGGTTGCCCACATCCAACATATGTTTCAGAATCATCTTTATTACTCACAGAAAAAAAGAATCATCTACATTTTGTTTCTTTGCTCTGTACAAAATGTACTCGGAGTGTTGTCCATTGTATTTTTTTTCCTTTGCTCTTTGCTCTGTACAGAATGTACTCAAAGTGTTGTCCTTGTTTTTTCACCTTTGCCTAAATATACTACAGGCCCTCTACATGTTCTTTGTTTTGTTTCCTTTCACTAAATATAACTCCAGGTGCTTGTCTGATGTTCTTTTAGGCGAGAAGGTAGAAGCGGTAGCTCAAGTGTTAAGTCAAAACACTTCTGATCCATTCTTGTTACTTTCTTCTCGACCATTTATAATTTTATGCTCTGGCTATAATATATACTCCCTCCATTCTAAAATTCTTGTCTTAGATCTATCGAAATACGAATGTATCTAGTTATGTTTTAGCATGAGATACATTCGTATCTAGACAAATGTAAGACAAGAATTTTGGAATGGACGGAGTATATGTTATTTGGATACATTAGCTGCCATTTATCTTCACATTTAAGTCTGGTTTTCCTAATGTACTAGAACGAAATGAGCATTATTGAATCCTTGGATAAAAGGTAACAACATATATTGTTTTGTTCTCTGCAATTGTTTCAAGGAAAGCAACAGTTGTATTGCAATCATTGACCGCTTGACGTTCCTTAAGCATATCAACCTTTTTTTTGCGCATCAACATATCAATCACTCGACTAATCCTTAAATTTGGATTAGTTATTGATCAATGCAAAATTAGTGATCACTTGACGGTTTCTTAAGCATATAGATTAATCACGGATCAAGTTAATCCCAACACTATTGGACAAAAGATCCTAACACAGTGCACTACAGTGTTTCCCAGAGGCAGTACTCACTCTTCCCGCTCGAAAAAATGTAAACCCGTCAAATAGGAAAGTACTCTCTCTGTCCAAAAATTCTTGTCATCAAAATGGACAAAAATGATGTATCTAGAACTAAAATACATCTAGATACATCCATTTTTATTTATTTTGATGATAAGTATTTCCAAACGGAGGAAGTAGTATGACAGCTCGTAACAATTTTCTTTTTGACAAAGCGCTCGTACTACCTTCGTTCTGATTTATTGGTCCTTTTTATAATTTGTGTCACATTTTGATCAAATATTTAACTAAAAAAATGATAATGCATGTCAACAAAAATCTGAATTCATATTTGAATATAGTTTTCAATGATATAATTTTTAGACATGCATGAATATTTTATTAGTTAAATTTATTAGAAATATAAGCAAATTACTATGAGATTTAATCTGAATAAACAGAAGATAAATCATGAAAGCAATAGCAGAGATTAAACTAATCATGCGAGCTAGCATACATATCACATCTAGGGCACATACTAGAAACATGAATTCTATCACGATCTCAAACAGAAAGGATAGAATCACATACGGTGCAGCGGGAGCAGCACCGCCGGTGTTAACGTTGTCGCCCATGTCATCGAGGATGAGGTTGCTAAGGTCGGGGAAGAAGTCGTCGTTGGCGAAGTCGTCGTTGCCAGTAGTCACGCGAGTGCACTCCCAAAAACTTAACCGCCCATCTCCCGTACAGGATCACGAGAGGCGAAGTTCTGGAGGTCTGTTGTCCCCTCTCGCGGTGCACACCGAAAGGAGGGATGGAGAATACTAGCTTAGTGGCGCAATGATCTGGAATGGTGGTGCGAAACCATACGACACGGCGGCGGCTAGGGTAGACGTCCGCCTAACTATATAATGCGGGCCGTGTAGGTCGTGGCGCGTCCGTTAATTATAGCAAAAATATAGACAATGTGCATAGCTCGGTCCTTGGCTCAATCCTGCAACCCACGGCGCGGCGTGGCGAGTGAGGAGGAGGAGCGCGCGTATAGGTCTCCTCTTCTCATACTCATACAAATGATAGAAGAGCTCACTGTTGACGCTCAAAAATGGCATGATCGCAAAAAGTGACTTGAGTCTATAATAGAATGATTTAAAATTATGAGTTCATGTCACCATTTGATGGCCCTCGTCAAGATGATCGAAATAAATATAAAGATGGACCAAAACGGAGTTCAAGTGCAAAAGATATGAAAATTTTAGAGATACCTGTGTTGACATCAGATTAGAAAATGGCATGAAACCTAATTAGGATGGCCCTGGATGAAAAACCTTTCAACTACAAAGTTCTTAGTCTCGTCAAAAAGGATGATTTTGATATAAAAATCGTCCCCATCCGAGGTCGTATGCAAAAGTTACAGGCAAAATAATGGGCTGCAGCAGTATTTGGCCGGATCATCCGGGCCAGGATCCGGACCATCCGGCCTTCGGCCGGATGAATGACCCGAACATCCGAGTTATCATCCGGGTAAATCAATAGAACCATAAATTTCGAGCCCCGTGAAGCCAGATCATCCGGATGGCACCCGGATCATCCGGGTAAAGCCGGATAATCCGGACGTCCGGACAACTTTTTCTGCTACAGACTTTATAAAACGTCCCGAAACACCCTCAAGATGGCCTCAGATCAAAAAGTGTTCAACAGTAAAATTGTGCGCCTCGTCGAGGCAGTTGATTTTGATATAAATATTATTTTAATCCGAGGTCGTATGCAAATGTCACAGCCCGATTAGTGAGCTGGTGTCAAAAATTGGGCTAGGTCGGATCATCCGGGTTTTGAGCCGGACATCCGGGCCGAAGATCGTGAATACTCCTTGTTTTATTAGGTTTTGATGATTTGGACGGCTAGGAAAGTCCTTTTCTTGTACGGGAAGTCCATCCGCCTCATATATAGACAAGAGGTGACGGCCGATTGAGCAACAACACACAATCGCAAACACATCTACAGCTTTTTCATCTATGTCTTGTCCTTCCCTCGTTCTTGCTCCCTCGTTCTTCGTGTTGGAGAGCTGCAAATCGCGAGGCTCTAGGGGCGGCTTGGCTGACCTAGGGCAGTCCATAGCCGCCGCACTCCCCGACGGGGTCCCTCCTGGGAGTGTAGGGTTTCGGGTCCTCAAAAGCTCTCGCCGGTCGACTTGCGAATCGCGCTTCCGGTGAGACTTCTTCGACGTGAGTTGTGGTGCATCACCCCCGGCGTCGAGGGTACACGTGACGTGTTCGTGTGCGAACACACTTTTTGGCGACTCCGCTGGGGACAAGATCAAGCATCATCATCATCCATCATGTCTGGCAACGATAAGATTCCCAAGCCTTCAGAAATCAACGCGGATAACATAATCAAGCCCAATTTTGAGGAGTTATCGGAGGAACATCGCCAAGATTATGAGGAGTACAAGAAGGCGGTGAAGAGAAGGAGATGCAAGAGTTCCTTGCTAAGTTCAAGAAGGATCGCCAAGGCAATATCACTCTGGTTGGAGAAATCAAGTTCCCTCCTCTTCATGATGAACAGGTTAAACCCTCTGTAAGTAATACCTTCTCTCCCCAGGTATGGGCTGAAATTGATAGTTGCATTACTGATAGCAATAATCTCTTATACCAAATTTTCTTGGAAAATATTAATGCTAAAAATAGTATGCCTCAATCATCTAGTGGTAATGTTGGTGTGCCTGTTACTGCAGAAATCCCTAGTCCAACTTTGCCTATTTCATCGGCATCGGCGCCTCCCGTGCCGATGAATTTTTATCCTAACCTCACAAATCAAATTGTTGTTGCACCCATTAATCATATCATGAGTATGCCAAGTTCGGTGGTGACGCCGAACCAAACCCTACCTACAAGAGCAAACATTGTTAGATCACTGCCGAATTACAATTTGGCATACATGCCACAAATCACACCTACAACTACTAACCCTACTCCTCCTATGCTACTACCACAAGCTTCATCGTCCATCGTGGATGATGGTCTAGCTAATCTTAGAGGGGAGATGGCTAAGATGCTCCGAGAGAATTTTGGAGTTGAGTTACCAAGGAACCGTATTTACCAAAAGCCATATCCAGAATACTTTGATGCAATTCAATGCCCTCTAGGATATAAAATTCCAGATTTTGTTAAGTTTAATGGAGAGGGCACAAAAACCACCTGGGAGCATGTTAGTCAGTACTTGGCACAATTATGTGAGGCAAGTTCATGAGATGAGTGGAGAATACGTTATTTTCCTTTATCTTTAACCGGTACTGCTTTCTCATGGTTTTCTGCGTTACCACCCGGTTCTATTACTACATGGTTTCACTTGGAACAAAAGTTTCATGATCATTTTTATAGTGGTGATAATGAGCTTAATTTGTCACATCTTACATCGGTTAGACAAAAGCATGACGAATCGGTCTCTGATTACGTCAAGAGATTTAGAGATACAAAAACCGGTGCTATAGTTTGGTGATAACCGAGAGAGATTTAGTTGATCTTGTGCTTAGTGGTTTGAGAACTCACATTACGGCAAGGCTAGAAGGATATGAGTTTTTAAATATCAACCAAGTCTTGCAAAGGGCTTTGGCTCAAGAAAGCCGAAGCAAAGACCTTAAAGAGGTGCATAGATATTAAATTGGTCGTCCTAAGATGAATATGGTTGAGTATGGTAGTGACCACTCGGACGATCAGGGTGATATTTATGCTGCTGAATTTGTTTGGCCATCTAAGGCCAAACCATTTACTTGCAATGATTTAAAGCCGATTCATAAGAATCGTGATGAGGAGATGAAATTTACTTTCAACATTGCTAAGTGTGATAGAATATTTGATGCTTTATTGCAAGCAAAGATTATTAGAATATCTCATACTTTACCGCCGTTTAAAGAGCTGAAACGGCGTGCTTATTGCAAGTATCATAATTCTTTTTCTCATGCTACTAATGATTGTAATGTTTTTCGATGACAGATACAATCGACCATTAATGACGGACGATTGGATTTTTCTGAGATGCAAGTTGATAAGCAGCCTTTCCCAATGAACACCATGGATTTGGAGGGGAAGAAGATGTTAATTCGGCCCAGCATAGCCGAACTAGATAATAAGAATAATATTGTCATTGGTGAGCCCAGGAAAGATAAGGGGAGCGACAAGGTCTTGGGGAGACAAGTTGTGCTTGATAAGCAACCCGATGGCAAGGAGATAATTAAGATCACCATCAAGAATCCTACACTCGGGGGGGGGGGGGGGGCAACCACAAGTGCAAGAGGACACTCATGTCAAATTTGTTAAGCCCAAGAGTCCAGAGGTTGGCAAGTGGAAGACAAATGAAGCTAAAGTACAACGCAAGAGAATCAAGCCAACTTTTGATATGTTGTTGCCCAAGTATGCCAATCAAGCGGCCGGTTCTAGTTCTAACCGATCATCAAATTTGAAGCGCTCAAGGTCACCTCCTCGGGAAGAATTTCAGCACCATGCAAGGCCATATGGGTCATGGGCACCGGGACCATGGATGGCGCCGCCCCCTATGCGCCATACTACATAGGTGGTTTCAATGGAGGATGGGGGCAGCCCCCAATGGCCCCTTATGCTTTTCATCCGGGTTGGGCAGAACCAAGGAGGTCCGTTCATGAGAGGCTTTCTTATCCCACACGAGGTCCTTTGAACAATGGTGTCAATCGGCCAATGCAAGATAATCAAAAAAGGGTCAGCAGGCAAGTGTGACGTGCCAAATCACCAAGTGCTAAAATTTCAGAGCCTGGCAAGAAAAAGGCGAAGAGTACTAGTGGTGAAACTATTATGATAGGCACTAAAGAATTAATAATCAAAGAGCCGATTATTGTTGATAATCCGGCTGATGAAGCTACGTACCTAGGGTAGGGTCATAGACCTAACCTAGACATCCTCCCCTAGGACAACACCCTAAAGCCAGGATCATCCAAAGGGTACCATCATCCACTAGACCAGAGACATTCCACTCGGAAGAATCAATGTCACTCGACCGTCGCAGAAGTCACTCGACGGGCAGAAGAGCTAAAGCCACTCTACATACGCAACGGTCGAGCATTTACTTATAGACTTAATTGACATTTACAGCACTTTAATATGGGCGTTACCAGTAACGTTCTCTCTTCAATGTACCTTAAACCCTCTATGTCGTGGGCTGGCTGGGGTCTTGGCGCACTCTATATAAGCCACCCCCCTCCACGGGCACAAGGGTTCGCACCCCTTGTAACTCGCACGCATATAATCCAGTCGACCGCCTCCAGGCTCCAAGACGTAGGGATGTTACTTCCTCCGAGAAGGGTCTGAACTCGTAAAACTCGCGTGTACAACTCCTCTATAGCTAAGATCTTGCCTCTATATTCCCCCCCCCCATTCTACTGTCAAACT
The DNA here is from genome assembly GCF_018294505.1 of Triticum aestivum. Lineage (NCBI taxonomy): Eukaryota > Viridiplantae > Streptophyta > Magnoliopsida > Poales > Poaceae > Triticum > Triticum aestivum. The sequence goes on along the minus strand of NC_057812.1, from coordinate 280,705,888 downwards.
TAGAACCACGACAATTGGCGCCCACCGTGGGGCCGGTGTCTTAGCGGCTTGTTGGAGAAGTTGCGATTTTTCCGATCCCCATCAACATGGTTTCGGGCGGAGGTTTGGCCGAGGGCCGCGAGATCCGTCTCGGCGCGCTCGTATTCGTAGCCGACGACTCCGCTTGGCTCCAAGAAGTGCCACTCGACGTCGAGGCGCTCCCCGTCCGCGGGGCAACGCACTTCCGTGCGTGCGTCCGTGGCATCCTCCTATGGCAGCCGTCGACTCAGTATCGGTCGGCTCCTGTGTTGACCTCACCCTCTGCAGCCCGCTAGAGAAAACGTTCCGGTCGATCGAGGCTTCAGCGGTGGGTGGGGCATGCAGTGGCTCGCCAATCGGCCACCCCCCAAGTCGCGGCAATCGAGCCCGACGAAACTCTCTATGGCCTATTCGCTGGCTACGTGGAAACTGCATCCGAGTGCGACAGCAGCGACCCCGCGGTGGAAGTTTTGATGGTCAATGGACCACGTAGTCCTCCTGGCTTCACCCATGAAGACAGAGGTGGTGGAGGCGGTGATCCGTCGCGTGCTCACGAAGAGTACCGCCCCGAACCCCTCTGTTCGCAGCGGAGGGAAGAACTTCGCCGCCGGAACATGGATGCACTTCACACTCCTATCGTTGGAGAAACCCCTGAGGCCCAGGCCTTGGAGGAGGCGCACCTGGCCAACTTGGCTGAGTGCACTCGACTGGAGAACCTCCAGCGCGCACTTGACGAGCGTGCTCAGCAACGTATCCCCGAGTCCAGACGAAGCCAACTTTTTCCGCCTCCGACTCAGGTATACCGAACTCCGATCCAGAATCTCGCAGCCGTGGCCTGAATAGCGGAGTCAATCCAACCTTCCCAGTCAAAAGGTGGTCGGGGTCTGGTGCAGATCCGGGGTTTGCTCCATGCGGCGGGAGAGCAGAATACAGCAATATCTCAGTCGCGGAATAGGATCCATAGCAGGTCCATGGTTGCAGACACAGTCCAGTCGGCTCACAGCCCGATCGAGATCGCCCCCGAGGCGTGAAGGATGTGAGGACCGGCGAGATCAGTACAGAAACCGCGAGCAGTATGGTCACCACCTCGATCACAATGATCGTCGTCGAGTGCCCACGCCTTCCCCAAGGACTGGGTCATACGTGCCTCGGCAGCATGATGACAGACGTCCTCACAGTGGTGGGCGAAGGATTCCAGTCGACCCCAGGGAGCCGGGCTTTGATGCGAGATCTATTCTCGTTCAGGGTCTGGTCGATAGAAACAGAGCTCACAAAGAGGGTCATGACAGAGATTTCCCAACCAGCAGCAGGGTACATGTCTCAGGTCCAGAGTGCTTCAGCAGAGCCATCAGGGCTGCGGTGATTCCTCCCAACTTCAGGTTGGCGACTGGAGTCATAAGTTCACTGGTGAGTCCAAGCCTGACACTTGGCTTGAAGATTATCGAGTGGCTGTACAGATTGGTGGTGGCAATAACGAAGTGGCCATGAAGCACCTTCCTTTGATGTTGGAGGGCTCAGCCAGAGCGTGGCTGAATCAGTTAGCGCCTGGTAGTATTTATACTTGGGAAGATCTTTTCCGAGTATTTGTCAGAACATTTGAAGGTACTTGCAAACGGCCAGCAGGGCTGACAGAATTGCAGTGTTGCGTTCAGAAACCGAATGAAACTTTGAGAGATTATATCCAGAGATGGATCACGTTGCACCACACAGTGGAGAATGTGTCGGATCGCCAGGCAATTTGTGCCTTCAAAGAAGGCATTAAGTATCGGGAGTTGAATCTTAAATTCGGTCGGACAGGAGATATGACTCTGACTCGGATGATGGAGATTGCCACCAAGTACGACAATGGTGAAGAAGAAGACCGACTCCGGAGTGGAAAGCACAAAACAGTCGCCCACGAAACCGGAGGAGGGAACTCTAGTCGGAAGCAGAAGCGCAAAGCCGAGCCAGCCGCTCCTGGTGAAGCCTTAGTCGTGACTCAAGGAAAGTTCAAAGGGAAACCCAAAGGGTCGTGGAACCCCAAGAAAGTAAAAGATCGGGATGGAAATGATGTGCTAGATTTACCATGCCACGTTCACACCAAAAAAGATGAAGAGGGTAATTTCATTTACTCGAAGCATACCACTCGATAGTGTCGACTCCTAATCCAGCAATTCCGAGAGAAACAACCCAAGGAAAAGGAGAAGGGAGCGGACAAAGTTGAGGATGAGGAGGAGGACGATGATGGTTACCCCCACATCAATTCCACTCTGATGATTTTCGCTGATGTTGAGAGTAAGAGTCGACTGAAAGTCATCAACAGAGAAGTGAACATGGTCGCCCCGGTGACACCCAGTTATTTGAAGTGGTCTCAGACTGCCATTACATTCGACCAGTCCGATCACCCAGCGCACATAGCCACCCCTGGGAGGCAAGCGCTGGTGGTTGACCCAGTAGTCGAAGGCACTCGATTGACTAAGGTTCTGATGGATGGTGGTAGTGGTCTGAATATACTATATGCAGAGACGTTGAAAGGAATGGGCATTCCGATGTCCAGACTTAGCGAAAGTAATATGAGTTTCCATGGAGTTATTCCTGGCAAGAAGGTTGCGTCACTCAGTCAGATCGCCCTTGATGTAGTTTTCGGTGATTCCAAGAATTACCGCAAAGAAAAATTGACATTTGAAGTTGTGGATTTCAAGAGTGCTTATCATGCTATTCTAGGCAGGCCAGCTTATGCACGTTTTATGGCTTGACCATGTTACGTGTACCTCAAGTTGAAGATGCCTGGTCCTAAAGGGGTGATCACTATCACTGGTAGTCGAAAGAAGGCAGAAGAGTGCTTCCAGAAGGGCTCAAAGATCGCCGATGCACAAATGACAGTAGTGGAGTTGTAGGAGTATCAAAAAATGCAGATCCGAGTGATTTGTTGCGAGCTAAGAAGCCAGCCACAAATTCAACATTCCAGTCGTCTGGTGAAACGAAACTGATTCATATTCATCCAACAGATCCCAATGCTGCTCCGACTCACATTTCAACAACACTCGACTCCAAATAGGAAGAAGCGCTCATCCAGTTCCTCCGTGAGAACTGGGACATCTTTGCATGGAAACCTTCTGACATGCCAGGTGTTCCCAGGGGGCTGGCTGAGCATCATTTGTGAGTCGACCCAAAGGTGAAACCAGTCAAAGAACATCTTCAACGGTCAGCCGTACAGAAGAGGAAGGCAATCGATAAAGAAGTAGCTCGGCTTCTGGCAGCTGAGTTTATCCGAGAGATTTACCACTCCGAGTGGTTAGCTAATGTTGTCATGGTCCCAAAGACGGACGACTCACTTCGCATGTGTATCGACTTCAAACATATCAATCGGGCCTGTCCGAAAGATCACTTTCCTCTCCCTCGCATCGACCAAATAGTCGACTCGACTGCGGGGTGTGAGCGTTTGTCCTTTTTGGACGCTTATTCCAGGTATCATCAGATCCGTCTGTATGGACCCGATGAGATAAAAACAGCTTTCATCACCCCATTTGGGTGCTTCTGTTATGTCACTATGCCATTCGGTTTGAAGAACACTGGATCCACATTCATGCGGATGATTCAGAAGTGCTTGCTCACTCAGATCAGTCGGAATGTGGAAGCATACATGGATGACATTGTGGTCAAGTCACGAAAAGGTTCCGACCTACTGGCTGACCTTGCTGAAACCTTTGCCAACCTCAGAAGGTATGATATCAAGCTCAATCTGTCAAAGTGCACGTTTGGAGTTCCAGGTGGAAAATTACTCGGTTTTCTCGTTTCCGAACAAGGGATCGACGCTAACCCAGAGAAAGTAGGTGCCATACTCCGGATGAAACGCCCTGTGCATGTGCATGATGTCCAGAATCTTACTGGTTGTTTGGCCGCCCTAAGTCGATTCATTTCTCGCCTCGATGAAAAGGCACTGCCTCTTTACCGACTGATGAAGAAGTCAGATAAGTTCGAGTGGACTCCTGAAGCTGATGCAGCATTTGCAGAGCTCAAAGCCCTGCTTTCCACCCAGCCAATGCTTGTTGCTCCAATCAGCAAAGAGCCTTTACTGCTTTACATTGCAGCCACTGGACAAGTCGTCAGTACAGTACTTACGGTCGAACGGGAAGAAGAAGGAAAAGCCTACAAAGTTCAGTGCCCAGTATACTATGTCTCTGAAGTTTTGACTCCATCAAAGCAAAGATACCCACATTATCAGAAGCTTGTTTATGGGATGTATATGACCACGAAGAAGGTTGCACATTACTTCTCTGATCACTCCATTACAGTCGTCAGCGATGCTCCATTATCAGAGATTCTGAACAATAGAGATGCAACTGGTCGAGTGGCAAAGTGGGCGATTGAACTCCTTCCCTTAGATATCAAGTTTGACGCAAAGAAAGCTATCAAGTCCCAAGCAATAGCAGATTTCCTCGCCGAATGGATTGAACAACAACTGCCGACTCAAGTTCACTCGGAGCATTGGACCATGTTCTTTGATGGTTCCAAGATGCTGAATGGTTCCGGTGCTGGAGTGGTACTGGTATCCCCCCGAGGAGACAAGCTCAGATGTGTCCTCCAGATTCACTTTGATTCCTCCAATAACGAAGTAGAATATGAAGCACTCTTGTATGGGTTACGTATGGCCATCTCACTCGGCGTCCGTCGCCTCATGGTCTATGGCGACTCGGATTTGGTAGTTAATCAAGTGATGAAGGAGTGGGACGTCAGAAGCCCAGCCATGACTGGTTACTGCAACGCGGTGAGGAAGTTGGAAAAGAAGTTTGAGGGGTTAGAGCTCCATCATATACCCCGACTGAAAAATCAAGCAACAGATGATTTAGCAAAGATAGGCTCCAAGAGAGAAGCTATTCCCAGTAATGTGTTCCTGGAGCATATTCATGCACCTTCAGTTCAAGAAGATCCATTCGTTGAAGAGCCCCCGCATCCTAAGAGTTCCACAGATCCGACTGAAGTCGAGGTCCCAGCCGTGGTCGACTTGATCATGGAGGTGTTGGTCATCGCTCCCGACTGGACGGTGCCATACATTGCATATATCCTTAGGAAAGAGCTCCCAGAGGATGAAGAAGAGGCTCGACAGATCGTCCGTCGATCCAAGGCCTTTACTGTAATAAGAGGACAACTGTTCAGACAAAGTGCGACTGGAGTCAGCCAGAAATGCATAACGCCAGAAGAAGGTCGAGTGATCCTCCACGACATCCATTCGGGGACCTGTGGTCACCATGCGTCCTCTCAGACCATTGTGGCTAAAGCATACCGAGCTGGATTTTATTGGCCACGAGCAAATGAAATGGCGAAAGATATAGTCGACAGATGTGAAGGCTGCCAGTTCTACTCCAATATGTCGCACAAACCTGCATCAGCCCTGAAGACCATTCCACTCGTCTGGCCCTTTGCTGTTTGGGGATTGGACATGGTTGGTCCACTGAGCACTGGTAGGAGTGGCTTCACTCACGTGCTTGTAGCAGTCGATAAGTTTACCAAATGGATCGAAGCCAAGCCTATTAAGAATCTTGAAGCTAGTACTGCTGTCGGCTTCATCAGAGAGTTGACATTCAAATATGGGGTTCCGCACAGCATCATCACTGACAACGGATCGAACTTTGATTCTGATGAGTTCAGAACCTTCTGCGCCTCACAAGGCACACGAGTCGACTATGCTTCAGTCGCCCACCCCCAATCGAATGGACAAGCAGAAAGAGCAAATGGCCTTATTCTTAAAGGACTGAAACCCCGACTGATGCGAGATCTCAAGCATGCAGCAGGCGCCTGGGTTGATGAACTTCCATCAGTTCTTTGGGGATTTAGGACAACTCCCAATCGGTCGACTAGCTGAACTCCAGTCTTCTTGGTCTATGGAGCTGAAGTTGTTCTACCGAGTGACTTGCTTCATAATGCACCACGAGTTGAGCTCTTCTCTGAAGATGAAGCAGAACAAGCTCGGCAAGACGCAGTTGACCTCCTAGAGGAGGAAAGAGAGATGGCCTTGATGCGATCGACCATTTATCAGCAAGACTTGCGTCGATTCCATGCTAGACACGTGAAGGGTCGAGCCTTTCAAGAAGGTGACTTGGTTCTTTGAGTGGATCAGCAGAAACCACACAAGCTCGCCCCAGCTTGGGAAGGTCCCTTCATTATCACCAGAGTGCTCCAAAGTGGAGCATACCACCTTTATGATGTCGAGCATAAGAAGGACGAGCCACGGGCTTGGAATGCGGAGCTGCTCCGCCCCTTTTATACTTAAGTACTCGTTCAAATAAAATGTAATAAGAAATACCTTTGTAATTTGTACAAGAGATTTACAGTCCTCTTGAATGATTGTTGTTGCTTTTATTTACGTCTGAAATCCCCTAGTGGGTGACTTAGCTGCGAATCTGTTTCGCCTAAGTTCAAAAGAAAATCCTACCGAGTGGTGAGCAAGCCTCTCACTCGGGGGCTTAGCTGTGAATCCGTTTCGCCTAAGTTTGTAAAATCCTACCGAGTGGTGAGCAAGCCTCTCGCTCGGGGGCTTAGCTGCAGTCCAGTACTCGCCTAAGTTTGTAAAATCCTACCGATTGAAAAGCAAGCCTCTCACTCGGGGGCTTAGCTGCAGTCCAGTACTCGCCTAAGTTTGTAAAATCCTAGCGAGTGGTGAGCAACCCTCCCACTCGAGGGCTTAGCTGCAGTCCAGTACTCGCCTAAGTTTGTAAAATCCTACCGAGTGGTGAGCAAACCTCCCACTCGGGGGCTTAGCTGCAGTCCAGTACTCGCATAAGTTTGTAAAATCCTACCGAGTGGTGAGCAAACCTCCCACTCGGGGGCTTAGCTGCAGTCCAGTACTCGCCTAAGTTTGTAAAATCCTACCGAGTGGTGAGCAAGCCTCTCACTCGGGGGCTTAGCTGCAGTCCAGTACTCGCCTAAGTTAGTAAAATCCTACCGAGTGGTGAGAAAACCTCCCACTCGGGGGCTTAGCTGCAGTCCAGTACTCGCCTAAGTTCGTAAAATCCTACTGAGTGGTGAGCAACCCTCCCACTCGAGGGCTTAGCTGCAGTCCAATACTCGCCTAAGTTTGTAAAATCCTACCTAGTGGAGAGCAACCCTCCCACTCGGGGGCTTAGCTGTAGTCCAGTACTCGCCTAAGTTCGTAAAATCCTACCGAGTGGTGAGCAACCCTCCCACTCGAGGGCTTAGCTGCAGTCCAGTACTCGCCTAAGTTTGTAAAATCCTACCGAGTGGTGAGCAACCCTCCCACTCGGGGGCTTAGCTGCAGTCCAGTACTCGCCTAAGTTTGCAAAATCCTACTGAGTGGTGAGCAACCCTCCCACTCGGGGGCTTAGCTATAGTCCAGTACTCGCCTAAGTTTGTAAAATCCTACCGAGTGATGAGCAAACCTCCCGCTCGGGGGCTTAGCTGTAGTCCAGTACTCGCCTAAGGTTTAAAGTATGTCCTTATCCGCAAGGACGACGAGGTACAGGTCGACTACAACCTTCTCCTTCGGAGCTGCGCCACAAATACAACGTACGCTCCATCACCATCCGCAAGGACGACGAGGTGTGGGTCGACTACAACCTGCTCCTTCGGAGCTGTGCTACAAATACAACGTACGCTCCATCACCATCCGCAAGGACGACGAGGTGCTGGTCGACTGCAACCTTCTCCTTTGGAGCCGCACCACAAATACAATGTGCGCTCCATCCCCATCCGCAAGGACGATGAGGTGCAGGTCGACTGCAACCTTCTCCTTTGGAGCCGCACCACAAATACAATGTGCGCTCCATTCCCATCCGCAAGGACGAGGAGGTGCAGGTCGACTGCAACCTTCTCCTTCGGAGCTATGCCACGAATACAACATTGTGCGAAGACAACGAGATGCAGATCGGAAGATTATTCAGAGTAAAGAGCAAATTCCATGCGAAGGCAAATACAAACATATTCAGAAATAAACCAAGTTCAGATAGATCCTAAAAATTCCAGGCGACGGATCAAAAGTATTCGAGCATCAAGCCCGAAGGAGTTTAATGGTTACAGCAACCACTCGGCATCCCGAGGCAAATTTAAGGCAAGTTTAAATCTCAAAGTTTGTTCATTTGACAGGAGGAGGGCTGGCAGGTTCAACGAATTCGTCCAAGTCGATTCCATCTGCAATCCGAGTGGCGGCAGCTATGAAAGTCTTCATAAAGGACTGGAAATCATGCATTTTGGTGTTGGCGACCTTGATCGCCGCCAGCTTGTCTTCGCGAGCTTCCTTGCAGTGGACTCTTACCAAGGACAATGCCACGTCAGCACCACACCGGGCAGAGGACTTCTTCCACTCTTGCACTCTATCTGGAACCTCGTTGAGCCGAGTCATCAGACATTCGAGGTCATTTTGAAGCGTCGCCCTTGGCCAGAGTGATGAGTCAATCCGTGAAACTGCCACCTTCAGAGGAGCCAGGTAACTTGCGACACTAGCGACACGGGATTCCAGTCGAAGCACATTCATGGCAGCCTCGTCGCCGACTGGAGAAACGAGAGGGTCTAAACCCGTCTTGATCCGTCCAGTTTCCTCATCAAAGTTTTGGCAGAATTCTGCGGTCAAAGAGTTAGTGAGTCGACTAGACAGGATTAACTCGCAAGCAGTAAAGCAGTCGGATTAAAAGGAGTACCTTCCAGCATAAGATAGAGCTTCTTGGCAAGAGTTCTCAGATAGGCTTCCACGTCATTCCTCTTATGAGTTGCAGATTCCAGCTTCTCATTCAGAGCCATCTTGTCCTTCTTCAAACGAGTTACCTCCCGGTTGGACTCAGTGAGAGAGGACTTCAGCTTGCTTACTTCTTCCTCCAGCACTCCAACCGAAGCCAGCTTCTGGTCAACAAGGGCAGTCTTATCTTGAGCCTCCTTCTGCGCAGCTGCAAGGTCCGAGTCCTTCTTCTCCAGAGCCTGACAGATAGTCTCCGCAGCGGCATCCGACTGGCTTTCCGGAACATGATAGTTGGTGAAGAAAGGGCAGACGGCCCAGATGCGACAACCTGGAGCTCCGAGGCATGGGGTTGGGTGGCTGAAGGAAACACTGGTACAATTGACGGTGCAGGGCTCTCACTCGACAATGGGACATCAAAAGTCACAGAGGCCCCACCTGCATCTTCAGGTTGTTGGACAGTTGGTTCCGTCGTCAGTCCCGGCTGAGATGTCTTGCCAGCCACTACTTTTTTGTTCTTTCTGGACCTTGGGGACACATCTTCATCATCATCCGGAAGCTCGACAACGTTGGGTGGGGCTGCAAATAAATCAGTTGACCCCAAGTGAATCGCCAGAATTTGATCGGCCAAATAATCAAGAACAAGATCACGAGAATTTTACCTGGGTTGGAGGTAACCGCGTCTTCCATTTCCTCGTCTCGGTATTGGTGGGAAGAAGTTCCAGAGGTAGCAGCACTGCAAATGTCAACTTTCAGTCGGTTATGTTCTGTTGCTCGAGTCGACCAAAAGATCGGGTCAGATGATTACCCGGAGATGGTGGGAATGGTCACTATGATTCTGGGCAAAGCCTTCGGCGGTTTGGAGGATGTGGCCTTCAATAGTTTCAGCGCAGGAGGCGGCGCAGTCTTGAGCTGTTTCGGTCCCTTCTCAGTCGGCACCGGAGAAGACGTCCGAGGGCGCTTTGAAGACTGCCCAGTCAGTGCGGCCACCAGGTCAGGGGTGTTTGCCGGGTCGTGAGTGTGCTTGGACCTCCTTTCTCTATGAGGAGGCGAGTCGACCTCTTCTTCGTCACTCGGGTCGTCGGTCTCCTCGTCCTCCTCTGCATCCGAGTGCCACTCGCCGCTCTCGCCCCCGCTCACCCCTTCCTCGACATTTTGCTCCTGCACTCCATTGGGCATCGAGTACATATCAATAAGAGCCTGAAAATACAATGAACAAAAGAAAGACAGTTGACTGTCAACAAGATGTTACATAGTAAATCAAGAAGACACTCGACAATGCAGAATCGTACCTGTTCCGGCTGGCGCGAATGGTCGAATGGAATCACCCTCCTGGACCCCCGAGGATTATCCTTGCTGCCGGTAATACCTCTCAGCCACTTCTCCACTGTGTCCTCACTAACATCCTCCGGGTGGATCCGAGTGGAGTCCTCGAGTCCCGAATACATCCACATCGGATGGTCACAAGCTTGGAGTGTTTGGATGCGTCGACTGAGGAAGACCTCCAGCAGGTCCATACCAGTCACTCCGTCGCGGACAAGTTGGACGACCCGCTCGACCAACACCTTCACCTGTGCCTTCTCTTCCAGGATCACTCGCAAGGAGGAGGGCTTCTCCACTCGAGCCATGGAAAAGGGGGGAAGTCTAGTCGACTGACCCGGGGTCGGTTGGTCCTTGTAGTAAAACTAGGTCGACTGCCAGCCCCGGACCGAGTCGGGAAGGATCATAGCTGGGAAGGTGCTCTTGTTTCTCATTTGGATTCCAAGACCCCCGCACATCTGTATCACGTGCGTCCTCTCGTCACTCGGGTTGGCCTTCTTGACCGTCTGGGAGCGACATGTAAATATGTGCTTGAAGAGACCCCAGTGTGGTCGGCAACCCAAGAAATTCTCGCACATAAACACGAAAGCAGCGAGGTACACGATGGTGTTTGGAGAAAAGTGGTGGAGTTGAGCCCCGAAGAAGTTCAAGAAACCACGAAAGAAAGGGTGGGGAGGCAAAGAAAACCCGCGGTCGACATGAGTGGCGAGGAGGACGCACTCACCCCCTGCGGTTGCGGCTCGGTCTCGTTCCCCGGGAGCCGCGCCGATTGGTGAGCGATCAGTCCTCCCTCAACCAGGTCATCGATGTCATCTTGACTGATTGTCGAGCAGATCCAGTCGCCCTGGATCCAGCCAGGCGGCAGGCCGGACCTCGACGAAGATCCGCCCCGGCTGGTCTTCTTCCCTTTTGCCTTCGCCGTCGCCTTCTTCGCACGCTCCAATGCCACCGTCTTCTCCTTCCCCATGGTAGTGGATCGAGCTCGAGCGAAGCGACGACACTGAGAGCAGAAGCAGGTGCAGCGGAGGAATCTGAGGAAGAGGAAGAAGAATGGGGGCGCACTGTTCAAAAGCCCCGGTCCGGCGCCTTATATAAGGTCGCTTCCGAGTGACTGACTTGTAGGCCTGGACGATCTTATCAAATCCCGCAACAGTTGCGCGCGTGATACGTGGCAAAAAAGATGGCGCAGAGATCGAGGCGACCTGTCTAATCCGTCCCGATTACTGCGGCCTCCCCCGCCCGGCGCGCTTCCCAAAATTCGAATCCCATGAAATCCACAGGCGGCAGAACAACCCTTCAGACGGAAGATTTTTTCCATATCAACACTCGAAACTTAACAACGAAAGTTCACTCGACAAAACCAAGAATGGATCAAGGCGATCGAACAAGCAGTTGAAGCCATCATGAAGGTCCATTCGACCTCTGGGCGGGACATTCTCAAAGCACAAAAGCTGAATCGAAAGGATCATCAACTCCTTCTCCACTCGAATCCTGAACCATTCGGGGGCTAATGATGAAGCTACGTACCTAGGGTAGGGTCATAGACCTGACCTAGACATCCTCCCCTAGGACAACACCCTAAAGCCAGGATCATCCAAAGGGTACCATCATCCACTCGACCAGAGACATTCCACTCGGAAGAATCAATGTCACTCGACCGTCGCAGAAGTCACTCGACGAGCAGAAGAGCCAAAGCCACTCTACATACGCAACGATCGAGCATTTACTTATAGACTTAATTGACATTTACAGCACTTTAATATGGGCGTTACCAGTAACGTTCTCTCTTCAATGTATCTTAAACCCTCTGTGTCGTGGGCTGGCTGGGGTCTTGGCACACTCTATATAAGCCACCCCCCTCCACGGGCACAAGGGTTCGCACCCCCTGTAACTCACACGCATATAATCCAGTCGACCGCCTCCAGGCTCAGAGACGTAGGGTTGTTACTTCCTCCGAGAAGGGCCTGAACTCGTAAAACTCACGTGTACAACTCCTCTATAGCTAAGATCTTGCCTCTATACTCCTACCCCCCATTCTACTGTCAGACTTAGAACCATGACACCGGCTGATTCTAATAAAGATGTAGTTGTTGTCCAGCAGGGTCCCATGGCTAACGATCATGAAGCTAGCACAAGCAAGGCCAAGTCGAGGGATCCAAAATATACTCATCCTAAGTGGTGTCCTTCCGGTCTGACCAAGGCGCAAAAAAAGGAGATTGCAGCGAATGAGGAGTCATGAGAAGGAGGAACAAGAAGCAGAAAAGCTAAGGGATAAATTTTTCAATGAAAGTCGTCCCATGGTACCCCCAAAACAAGTGTGGAGGCCAAAGCAAAAGGAAAACATAACAGCTTCTGCATTGATCATAGCAACACCTAAACCACCAACGGAGGACGATGCGGCTACTATTACATCGTCCACTTTGCCTACTACTTCCTCTTCCCTTGAAGATATTTTGGAGTCAGTGGACATGCTTGCGGAAGAAGATGAAATGCTTGATTACGAGTCTACATCGGTTCATGGAGGTATGGATATTAATATGGTGTATTACTTACCCGCTGAATTTCGTGCTATAGATCAAGAAGGGGAGGTAGCTCAGCTAGATTTTGGTCCTAAAAATGCTATATTCAAGAAGCCAAAAGAACTTGTGACGCACTTGAAGCCATTGTTCCTTAAAGGTCATATTAATGGATCGCCGGTTGCTAGAATGCTTGTCGATGGTGGTGCTGTGGTGAATCTTATGCCATATTCGGTCTTCAAAAGATTGGGGCTACCTGATGAAGAGTTAATAAAAACCACCATGGTGCTTAATGGATTTGAAGGCAAAGAGAAAACTGAAGCCAAAGGTGTAATGTATGTGGAGCTTACGATGGGAAGCAAAACTTTGGCTACCGCGTTCTTTGTCGCCGGGGTGCAAGGTAACTACAATGTGATATTAGGCCACGATTGGGTTCATGCAAACCAATGCATGCCATCTACTATGCACCAATTTTTAATTCAATGGGTTGATGATGAAGTAGAAGTCATTCATGCGGATAATTCGGCTTGTGTTGCTTTGGCCGATGCATCGGTGGATTGGCAACATCCCAATGCTACTTGCTTGACGGGGCGCGACTTATTAGAATTTGATTTTCTTAGCGCCACAAAAAGTGGTTTCGTGCTTGTTTCTTTAAAGCCGGTTGGCGATAATCGGCTCCAAGGTATGATGTATTTAAATGGATCCTAACTCAGAGTGGTTACAAAAGCGTCTTGTAGAATATCGGTCCAATGAGAACAATATTTATGAGTCCATAGAAGAGTTAGATGATATGGATAAGTTAGGACAAGGTTTTACATCGGCTGATCCATTAGAAGAGATAGATATAGGAGATGGTTCAATTCCTAGGCCGACATTTGTAAACGAAAATTTAAGAGCCGATCATGAAGCTAAGTTGATCGAGATGTTGAAAGAATATGTTTGTTGCTTTGCATGGGAATATCATGAGATGCCAGGTTTAAGCCGAGAGCTAGTGGGGCATCGGTTACCTATAAAGGTAGGTTTTAGACCATACAAGCAATCGGCCAGAAAGTTTAATCCAAAAACGTATGACCGGATCAAGGAAGAGATCGGTCATTTGCTCAAAGCTAACTTCATTAGACCTTGCAGGTATGCCGGGTGGATTTCTAACATTGTGCCAGTAGAGAAGAAAGGCTCTGGCAAGTTAAGGGTGTGCATTGATTTCAGAGATTTGAATAGAGCTACACCTAAAGATGAGTATCCCATGCCAATAGCCGATATGCTTATTAATGATGCTTCTAGACATAAGATCATTAGCTTTCTTGATGGTAATGCGGGGTATAATCAGATTTTTATGGCCGAAGAGGACATGTCCAAAACGGCTTTTCGATGCTCCAGTTTCCTTGGTTTATTTGAGTGGACGGTGATGACCTTTGGGTTAAAGAATGATGGCGCCACGTATCAAAGGGCTATGAATTTAATTTTTCATGATTTACCTGGTGTTATACTTGAGGTCTATATTGATGATATTGTTGTCAAATCGGATGCTTTTGAATCTCACTTAGCCGATTTGCGTTTGGCTTTTGAAAGAATGAAGAAATATGGGCTGAAAATGAATCCTTTGAAGTGTGCATTTGGTGTATCGGCTGGGAAGTTTCTGGGTTTCATTATTCATGAAGATGGCGTGGAAATTAATCCCAAAAAGATAGAAGCTATATAGAAAGTAGAGGCTCCAACATGTAAGAGAGATATGCAAAAATTCCTTGGCAAAGTCAATTATTTGAGGAGGTTCATAGCCAATCTATTAGGGAAGGTTGATGCATTTACTCCTATCCTTCGATTAAAGAATGATGTTGATTTTACTTGGGGGGCAAAACAGCAAGAGGCATTTGATATGATTAAGAAATATTTGTGCACTCCTCCAGTTATGAAAGCGCCCAGGCACAGGGAGCCATTTAGACTTTACATTGCAGCGGAGGAAGCTGTTATTGGTGCTGTTTTGACTCAAGAGACCTAAGGAAAGGAGTATGCTATTACTTATTTGAGCCGACGCTTGTTGGACGCCGAGACAAGGTATACATTTATTGAGAAATTATGCTTATGCTTATATTATGCTTGCACAAAATTGAGACATTATCTAGTGCCTAGTACTTGCATTATAGCTTGTCAAACTGATGTCATGAAATACATGTTGCATAGGCCAATTCTTAGTGGTAGGATTGGCAAGTGGGCTTATGCTTTAATTGAGTATGATTTGGCTTATGAATCTCTGAAATCCATGAAAGGCCAAATTGTTTCTAATTTATTGTTGATCATCGAATTGATGACAAGCGTGATATTGATATAAACCTTGTCTCATTAGTACCATGGAGATTATATTTTGATGGTTCAGTTGGTAGCAATGGCCAAGGTGTTGGTATTGTTTATATATCTCCTCATGGTGCTGTTTTTGAAGCCTCATGCCGCTTAGAATACTTTTGTACAAATAATCAAGCCGAATATGAAGCATTGTTATTCGCCTTAGAGATGTTGCTTGCCATAGGTGCTACACGTATTGAGGCTTTTGGTGATTCGTTATTAGTAGTGCAACAAATATCCAAAGTCTTTCAATGTTTTGACGAACCACTTAACGTTTATCTTGATAAATGTCTAGATATAATTTCTAATTTGGATTATTTTAGCATTGCTCATATATCTAGACATGACAATTGGAGAGCAAATGAGTTGGCACAACAAGCATCCGACTATCATGTTGATCGCGGCATGTTTCATATTTCTCAAAGGCCGATGTCTAGTCTTGCCAACATAGGGGAGGCCGAACCGGAGCCCACCGTTTCGGCCACTAATGAAATATTTAATGCAGGAGAAAATCAAGACTGGAGAAAGCCCATTATTGATTATTTGGGTGATCCTAGTAAAAGGGTGGACAGGACTGTTCGGCGTATGGCTTTGAAATACACGATGAGAGACGATGGTCTCTATCGCCGGACGGTTGATGATGTTCTTTTAAAGTGCTTGGATGAGGATCAAGCGAGAGTTGCTATGGGAGAGGCCCATGAAGGTATTTGTGGCACTCATCAGTCGCCTCCCAAGATGAAATGGTTATTGCGACGGGCTGGGTTTTATTGGCCGACAATGATTAATGATTGCTTCAGGTATTATAAAGGATGTGAAGCTTGTCAAAAGTTTGATGATATTCAGTTGGCTCCTGCTGCTATGTTACATCCTATTATCAAGCCTTGACCTTTTAGAGGTTGGGGATTAGACTTTGTTGGACAGATTCATCCTTCTTCTTCAAAGGGGCATCGGTTCGTGTTGGTGGCGACTGATTACTTCACTAAATGGTCTGAAGTAATACCACTCAAGAATATGACGCATATGGAGGTAATTCAATTCATAACTGAGCACATTATTCATAGATTCAGCATTCCTCAAACGTTAACTATGGACCAAGGTTCATCTTTTATGTCACATCAAGTTAGAGAATTTGCCGAATTATATAAGATAAAGTTGCTCAATTCCTCTCCGTATTATGCCCAAGCCAATGGACAAGCTGAGTCTAGCAATAAAATTTTAATCAAGCTCATCAAGAAGAAGATTGAGGATAATCCAAGGAGATGGCATGAGCTATTGTCCGAAGCTTTGTGGGCACACAGAATCTCAAGGCATGGTGCTACAAAGGTAACTCCATATGAGCTCGTATATGGTCAAGAGGCCGTTTTACCAGTGGAAGTGAATTTGAATGCTTTGAGAATAGCCAAACAAAATAATTTATCTGCGGTGGACTTTTATAACTTGATGATGGACAATATTGATGAAGTCGCCGATAAACGTTTGGCTGCTTGGAAGGCCATAGAGAGAGATAAGTTGAGGGTGGCAAGAGCTTACAATAAGAAGGTCAAATTGAAGAATTTCCAAGTTGGTGATCTCGTGTGGAAGGTGATTCTACCAATTGGTTCAAAAGATAGAAAATTCCGGAAATGGTCTTCAAGTTGGGAAGGTCCTTTTAAGATTACGAGAATAGTTCCCGGAAATTCATATTTGGTGGAATCCGTACAAGGAACATTGTTACCTCGAGCTCTCAATGGCAAATATTTAAAGAAGTACCACCCAAGTGTGTGGCAAGAAGCTTAGACAGCCAACGGCCGATATATAACTATCGCCCTAAGCAAAGACATGGCCGATATATAACTATCGCCCTGAGCACATATAAATGGTTGATGGAGTATTGACATCGTCCTTAGAACCAACACGGTACAAGTTAATTTTCGGCACACTATCTTTGCCGAAAAACAGGGGGGCATGTGTTGACGCTCAAAAATGGCATGATCGCAAAAAATGACTTGAGTCTATAACGGAATGATTTAAAATTATGATTTCATGTCACCATTTGATGGCCCTCGTCAAGATGATCAAAATAAATATGAAGATGGACCAAAACGGAGTTCGAGTGCAAAAGATATGAAATTTTTGGAGATACCCGTGTTGACATCAGATTAGAAAATGGCATAAAACCTAATTAAGTAATTAAGATGGCCTTGGATGAAAAAACTTTCAACTACAAAGTTCTTTGTATCGTCGAAACGGATGATTTTGATATAAAAATCGTCCTCATCCAAGGTCATATGCAAAAGTTACGGGCAAAACAATGGGCTGCAGCTGTATTTGGCCGGATCATCCGAGCTGGGATCCAGACCATCCGGCTTTTGGCCAGATGAATGACCCGAACATCCGGGCTATCATCTGGATAAATCAACAGAACCATAAATTTTGGGCCCCGTGAAGCCAGATCATCCAGGCAAAACCCGGATAATCCGGACATGAGTCCAGACGTCCGGACAACTTTTTCTGCTACAAACTTTATAAAACGTCCCGAAACACCCTCAAGATAGCCTCAGATCAAAAAGTATTCAACAGTAAAGTTGTGCGTCTCGTCGAGGCGGTTGATTTTGATATAAAAATTATCTTAATCCAAAGTCGTTGCAAAAATTACAACCCAATTAGTGAGCTGATGTCAGAAAACTGAGCTAGGATAGATTATCCGGGCTTTGAGCCAGACATCCGGGCCGGAGATCATGAATACTCCGTGTTTTATTAGGTTTTGATAATTTAGACAATTAGAAAAGTCCTTTTCTTATAGGGAAAGTCCATCTGCCTCATATATAGACAAAAGGTGACGGCCGATTGAATAACAACATGTAATCGTAAACACATCTATAGCTTTTTCATCTACGTCTTGTCCTTCCCTCGTTCTTCGTCATTCTTCGTGTTGGAGAGCTACGAATCGCGAGGCATAGCCGCCGCACTCCCCGACGGGGTCCCTCCCGGGAGTGTAGGGTTTCGGGTCCTCAAAAGCTCTCGCCGGTCGACTTGCGAATCGCGCTTCTGGTGAGACTCCTTCGACCTGAGCTGCGGTGTATCACCCCCGGCGTCGAGGGTACACGTGACGTGTTTGTGTGCAAACACTCACCTTATAAAGAGGTGTAAGTCTCACTCAACTTCTGTGATGGGACTAAACTTTAGTCTCAGTTACTCCACTCATATGTGTGCATGAATGAGCCAAAAGAATTTTAGAATTTTAGTTGGACTTTAGGCCAAAGGCTTACTAGTAAAATTTCAACAAAATTTATGATAAAAAATTGACACAAAATATAATGAAACCAATAAATTAGAATAGAGGTAGTAAGTCGTAACGAGTTTGGGTACGGCCATCTACTTTAATCAGAGGCGTGAGGGTGACAAGACTATAGTAATGACACGTGGGTTGGACTCGTACCAACGAACTAATCAGCGTGGAAAAAAATGTCGGCAAAAAAGCTAAACGACCGATCACGGTTAGCACACCGTGCCAAAATATCTTCGCGATACGAGTCATATCTACTCCAGAATCTTCAAAACAATTCCGGGACGAAAAATCTCGAGTAACTGGGAAATCGAAACAATAGATAATTTCCCTCGTGTACATTTTGTTACTGCAACGGACGGGATAGGGGAGCTCCGCGGATATTTGTTTAGTTTGGTTTGATCCAACGGTTGCGTAGTGCCGCCCACCACAATAGCATCCAACAGCTGGGATCTGCCTCGTGGAGGCGGGCCCAGCTCACACGAAACGTGTCCGGGATTCCTCCGTCCCGCCTTGAACCTTCCAGAATAAGCTATAGCATGACAAAACTTCAAAAAATCCGCCGAAACTTCTCGCAGTTTCGGAGCCCCACCCACCGTCCCCTTCCCCGTCCCCACACCACCCACATCCCTCCAGGCGCCGCTCTCCAGCCACCCGATCAGCCCGAGCAACCCCAATCCAAGGGTTGACGGCCGCCCACCCGCACGGCTCTCGACGCACCGCGCGCGGCCCGCCTGACTTGGCGTTCTCGGCACGAGTGGCGGGCGCGTCGCCCTCGGGTTTATAGCTTCCCCCTCCGCAACTGCCGCTGCCTCCCCTACTCCTCCGTTCCTTCGTCTCGTCGCGTTTCCGTCTCTAACTTCCTCGCTTCTCTCCACGCTACGCTATCCGGAACCTTCCGGAAGGTTGCTTTGACACCCCCCCTTCCGTGCCGTCCAACGGTGTCGCCGGGACAGATCTGCGCTGTCGGCGGCGGCGGCGTCATGGGCGAGCAGGCCGCGGCCGTTTCCTCCGGCGAGACGCCTGCCACGGCGGAGGTGGGGACAGGGCTGGGGCAGAGGTCGCTGCCCACGCCGTTCCTGAACAAGACGTATCAGCTGGTGGACGACCCGGCGGTCGACGATGTCATCTCGTGGAGCGAGGACGGGTCGGCGTTCATCGTGTGGCGCCCCGCCGAGTTCGCGCGCGACCTCCTCCCCAAGTACTTCAAGCACAATAACTTCTCCAGCTTCGTGCGCCAACTCAACACCTACGTAAGTGGGTGCTCGTCTTCCATTTCCGCGCAACTTGATCCGGACTAGTAGTACATTTTTGTTGGTGTCGCCGGAATGTCGAGGTGCTCATGGGCGTGGTGGTGCAGGGATTTAGGAAGATTGTGCCGGACAGGTGGGAGTTCGCCAACGACTGCTTCCGTCGAGGAGAAAAGCGGCTGCTTTGTGACATACATCGGCGAAAGGTGACGCCGACGGTGGCGGCCACCGCCGCGGTCACGGTAGCTGCGGCTGCCGCGATTCCGGTAGCGCTGCCGGTGGCGAAGCGACAGGGCTCGCCGGTGCTTTCCGGCGATGAGCAGGTGCTGTCGTCGAGCTCGTCCCCTGAGCCCCCCTTTCTAAATCAGTACGCGCCGTCCTACTCCGGCTCGGGCGGCGTTGCCTCCGGCGATCTCGGGGAAGAGAACGAGCGGCTGCGGCGGGAGAACTCGCGGCTGACGCGGGAACTCGGGCAGATGAAGAAGCTCTGCAATAACATTTTCGTCCTCATGTCCAAGTACACCGACGGCCAGCAGACCGACGCCGCCAACGCGACCTCCGCCGCCGCCGACGTCGGGAATTGCTCTGGTGAGTCGGCAGAGACCACGGCGCTCCCACCTCCGCCGGTGCTCGAGCTCTTGCCTTCCTGCCAAAATGCTCCCACGGCTGCCGATTTGGGCGCGGAGGACGAGGAGGAGAAGATGAGCGCTAGGCTCTTCGGCGTCTGCATCGGGCGGAAGCGAATGCGCCACGACGGCGAGGACCGGACGAGGCGAGGAGCGGCGGCGGAGGTGAAGCCTGAGCCGATGGACGCGCAGCAGCCCTCCGGAATGGACGGTCACACACCGGACGTGCAAGCCTGGCCCATTTACAGGCCCAGACCCGTGTACCAACCCCTCCGCGCCTCCGACGGGTCAAACTGCTACAGCGGGAGTGACGACCACAACGGGTCCAACTCCAGGTGAGCTCAGCTCAAAAAAGAATAAGATAACTCCAGGTGAGCTGGGTTCAGGCTTAAGGGTCGTGTACTGGTACCGTACTTTTTTTTTTGAGGGGATTGGTACCGTACTTGAGTTAATTAAATGTAGTCTACTAATCCAGCACTAATTAATTAGTAGTAAGTCGCATGTACGTAGAGAGAAAGAAAGCAAGTTGTATGTGGAATTCCAGTTTCTCCGTAAGTTTCTCGGCAAGGCCCGAGTATTTTATCATCTCCAAAACCTAGTTTTTGTACATAAAACAAGCCAGAAAAATTAGAGCAGTGATGACAAGTTCGGTGATGTGATCTTCGTTCAAAACGAGTTTCTTTTTGAGTACTTGCAGCATCACCCCGAATAAGATATTTTAGCATGTCCACTCGAGCTAGAGAGTTCTAAACATAAAACATTACGGGTTAAAGCTTGTTTTTCAAAAAACTAACGCTTACACGTGTGGCATTTTACACATTGTTTACATGCCTTCATCATCACTTATTTTGTTACGTATGAACAGATGACATTAGCAGAAATCTTTTTGATTTTTGATTTAAAAATATTTTATCTTTTAATTAAAAAATTAAATTAAAAATTCATTTTCATCATTAAATCCGTCTCGATGAGATTTTTAAAATTATCATGTCGATATGTTTCGACGAAATTTTTTATTGTTCAAAAATTGCCATGATATTTACATTGTAGTTATCATAATGCTTAAACTAAAGTGGTAATGTGGCAATCTTAGTTTGTAGAGCATGGCAACTTTAGTTTTTTGACGATGACAATTTCAGTACTTTGACCATAAATATTATTTTTATAAACCATGGCAATTTCAAGTGCATGTCTTATGGTAATTTTAGTTTATGGTTTATGACAAGTCTAGTTTCTTAATTCTCTATTTTATAATATGTTAAAATTATTTTTAAATATAGAAAAAAAATAGCTGAAAAATATTATGACAATTTAGAGTAAATATCATGGTAATTTATACGCAACAGACATGATAACTTTTAACCTTCAAGAAAATTCGTCAAAATATATTAATATGAGATCTAGTTTCGAAGATCTCGTCGCGAGGGATTTAATAATGAAAATGGATCTTCAATCGGATTTTTCATTTAAAAAATAAAACATTTTAAAAACTAAAAATTAAAAAAGATTCTCGCATGCATGCATGCGGTGACGTAGCGCAGTCTATATGTTATAGGGCGTGTGGATGAGTTTGGCTTCTACCACACGTATGGGCATTAGCATTTGTCCTTTTTTTTCTATGTTGGAGCGTGCCCAGCAGACTCCTTAAAATTCAACTATCTAAACAGTCTTGGCTTCATCAAATTCACACCGTATACAGTGGAGAAATGTGATTGTCTAGACTACTCCAACACTTGGGCCATACACAACAACCCATCTCATGGCACATTTTTTTTTGTCAGACTCTCCCTTTCCACTCAGTTTTCCATCATAGCAGTACATTTCTCGCTAGAGTCTTCTTTTTTAAAATTAGATGGCTCTCACCTCACCTTTATCATGGGTTTATAGTGGCAAAGAAATACTATAGGCAGAAAGCAGGAAATGCCATGAACATGTTACAATAAGCGTCAAAGTTTCTCTTCCATATTCGACCTTTTCATTAACCACTATGATTCGCTTGCATGCTTAAGTCTTGAAAAATAAATGGGAAAGCCAAATTAAAGTACTTTAAAAGAGAAGCAAATCATATGATGCAAGAGTTAGATGTATTTCATTTTAATTATAAGAAACATCATATTGAGTCGATGAACCCCTTTCTTCGACCTAAACTCATAAATAATAAAAGAGAGCCATGATGACTTTTCTTCAATGGCAATCAATTAGTTTTTTTGCAAAATAATCAATTAGTTGAAAGAAAGCTTAAGCAATACCACTCACAACTGACTAAAATGAAACATAAGCTCTAAAAGGTGCAAAATCTTATATAGAAAGAAAAGAAAAAATATTTTAGAAAAATAGACCCTCTTAAATAACATCTCGCGAAAAAACACTATTGAATAGCATGTCCAACCGTGCATAGGACCACGGAAGCCACCACCCGTCGCACCGCGGCGCGTGGTTGTCGTCTCAATCACGAGGAACTGTCGAGAAGCTTGTGCATGGCTGGATGGAGTGGATCCAGATGCTAGATGTGAGGAGCATCTCCGCCCACGTGCTGACCCAGGGCCACTACCACCACCTACTGCTCCGAGGTGTCACGGTCGCCGCCATCGCTACCCGCTGCTTCGTGATGCCACTATGGCTGCCACCACCACGACGAATGTCTGAGAAGTTATTCTTCATTTTATTATTGCTTGCCAATTATTTTCAATTCAATAACGTCATACTCAAATTTCATATTCTATGGGAAATCATTTAATTTGAAGAAACACAAACTGGTCTAATCGGCAACAATTCTATTATCGCCATACATCAAATTTCATATTTGTCGGCCACCGCCTTCGTGGAAGCTCCTGTGACACATCAACAAAAGAAGGACTCGGTGTGGAGGAGCCGAATCGAGTGGGTGATGCAGGTCAGACGACTTTAAATCGTCGCCTCCTCCTTCCCTCCCGGTCCTCGAGTTGCCACGGTGTAGACACACATCACTGTCGAAGGTCGGGGTCCCTCGTCATCGCATCCGTCACAAGGAATGGCCAAGAAGCTCGGGCACGGCTGAATGGATCGGATCTAGATACCAGCTATGAGGAGCATCTCCATTCACGCGCTGACCTAGGGCCGCCGCCTCCACCTACCGCCCCGAGATGTTGCCGCCACCGTCGCCACCCACTGCTTCACAATGCCTCTATGGCCATCACCATCGCGAGGATTGTCCGACAAGCCATTCTTAAATTTTATTATTGCTCGCCAAATTATTTTTAGTTCAACAACCGTCATATTCAAATTTCATATTCTATGGCGAAATTTCAATAATCAAAAAGAGGCCCAATCAACAACAATTCTATTACCATCATACATCAAGTTTCATATTCGCCGACCGCCACTTCCATGGAGGCTCCTGCAACACATCAACAACAGAAGGATCGAGTGTGTGTGGGGGGGGTGAATCAAGCGGGTGTTGTAGGGCAGATGGCTTTAAATCGCCGGGGAAGAGCATGACACCACAACTTCTCCACCTTGACCACCCTGCCTGATCCTCGAGTTGCCGCAGAGCGGGCACACAACACTATTGGGGGTCGGGGTCGCTCACCATGGCGAAAGAAGTGTGACATCCAGAGGTACGTGCACATCATGGTGTGCATCCAACTTGATATAGAAACCCTAGTCAAGGGAAGAGGATGAGTCGAGCAGCGGAGGCGCAACCTCATTTTGTAGGAGGATCCCTATGCAGCGGATGCAGATGCTGGATGTGAGGAGCATCTCTACCCACGGGCTGGCCCAGGGTCACTGTAACGCCCTCGATGCGGCTATATCTCCCACGTGTCGAAGCACGAGTTAGAGGCATAACCGCATTGAAAGCAATGTCGCAAGTGAGGTAATCTTCACACAACCCATGTAATAGATAAGGGAAAGAGATACATAGTTGGCTTACAATCGCCACTTCACACAATTACATGAATAAAACATTACATCAACCAGATACAAACAAGGTCCGACTACGGAACCAAAATAAAAAAAGACTACCTCAATGCTACACAGATCCCCGATCGTCCCGACTGGGCTCCACTACTGATCGACTAGAACGAAACAACACAAAGGACAAGATCTTCATAGAGCTCCTCTTTGAGCTTGGTTGCATCATCTCCACGGTTCAACGGCACCTGCAAGCTGGTTTTGGAAGTATCTGTGAGTCACGGGGACTCAGCAATCTCACACCCTCGCGATCAAGACTATTTAAGCTTATAGGTAGGGTAAAAGGTATGAGGTGGAGCTGCAGCAAGCGACTAGCATATATGGTGGCTAAACTTACGCAAAAGAGAGCGAGAAGAGAAGGTAAAGCACGTTCGAGAAACTATGATCAAGAAGTGATCCTAGAACAACCTACGTCAAGCATAACTCCAACACCGTGTTCACATCCCGGACTCCGCCGAGAAGAGACCATCACGGTAACACACGCGGTTGATGTATTTTAATTAAGATCAACTTCAGGTTTTCTACAACCGGACATTAACAAATTCCCATCTGCCCATAACCGCGGGCACGACTTTCGAAAGTTCAAATCCCTGCAGGGGTGTCCCAACTTAGCCCATCACAAGCTCTCATGGTCAGCGAAGGATATTCCTTCTCCCAAGACATTCCGATCAGACTCGGCATCCAGGTTACAAGACATTTCGACAATGCTAAAACAAGACCAGCAAAGCCACCCGAATGTGCTGACAAATCCCGATAGGAGCTGCACATATCTCTTTCTCAGGGCACACCGGATTGTCCAAGGTTCCGGTAGGCCAGCCCAGAGTTGCCCCTGGTGGCCACCAGCAGCTGACAGGTTGGACCAACACTCAGAGGAGCACTGGCCCGGGGGTTTAAATAAAGATGACCCTTGAGTCTGCAGAACCCAAGGGAAAGAAAAAGGCTAGGTGGCGAATGGTAAAACCAATGTTGGGCCTTGCTGAAAGAGTTTTATTCAAGGCGAACTGTCAAGGGGTTCCCATTATAACCCAACCGCGTAAGGAACGCAAAATCCGGAAACATAACACCGATATGACGGAAACTAAGGCGGCAAGAGTGGAACAAAATACCAGGCATAAGGTCGAGCCTTCCACCCTTTACCAAGTATATAAATGCATTGATTAGATAATAGATATTGTGATATCCCTACAAAATATCCATGTTCCAAACATGGAACAAGCTCCAATCTTCACCTGCAACTAACAACGCTATAACAACATAGTAAACAACGCTATAACAACATAGTAAACAACATAGTAAACCAACATAGTCGAACGGATCCTCACAACACGACGTTATCAAAACCAACCCGAAGAAGCACACCGGAAAGAAGCAAACAACATAGTAAACAACCACCACATAAAACATGGCATGATGCACAAACAATTATGATGCATGTCCGGTTTGATGAAGCATGGCATGGCAAAGTGCACAAGCAAACCTACAAATTAAGTGGAGCTCAATATGCAACTCTGTTGCATATTGACGGAACAACACATCAATTATTTAGTTCACTCTCGGTTAGGTACTCAACAATATTAAATGTTGGTTAGCATGGCAAGAGGTGAAGCATAAAGAAAACTACCTATCTAGGCACGTTTAAATTAGGCCGGAAGCAACGAACAACAATTCCCGTAAATCCCCATATGCAAAAATTAGGTTGGTACTGTTCTGTCCCAAAAACAATTTTAGAGTTGTTAAACATGCAAAGTAAAGCCACCATGTTAAACTAGGCATTTTTCCACCCCATTTACATATAAAGTTTATTAAATTCGGAGTTACGGTTATTTAGTTATGAATTAAACCATTTTAACATGGCATTAAGCAAAAATTACACAAAACAGCATTTTAAACATTTTAAACATAGATGAAAGTGGCAAATTATTAATCTACACAAAATTCTAAGCAAGTTTCATATATAACTTATTTTAATCCGATGCACGGTTTGTGAGATATTAAATGCATGAACATGAGGGTCTTCTCTGAAAAACTGACATCTCTGGATAAAAAACAAACCCCCCCATAACTGAAAAAAACGTAATGGGCCGAATCTAAAGTATGTTGGGCCAGCAGTGCGCAGGGCGCTGGATCTGGGTCTGCTCACCTAGTGGCCTTGGGCCGAGTCGAAGGGGAAGCAGGCCGGGGCGCTGCTGGGCCAGATCTAGAGGCGCTGGAGGGTGGCCCAGGCGAGGCAGTGTGCGGTCAACACGGGGCGCGGGGCGAGGTGCTCGCTTGGCCGGATCGAACAGGCGAAGCAGAGGTTTGCGGGGGCGTGCGTCCTCGTCCTGGAAGAAGCAGAGGACACCGACGGCGGTGGACCTTGCGGGCGCGCAGAGGAAGGTCGAAGACGGTGGGGCAGTGCCGGATCCCGATGTGAACGCTGAGGGGGCGGAACTGGCAGCCGGCGCCTTGATCTGAAGCAGAGGACAGCCGCACATTCGGCAGGGACAAGGACAAAGCTCCAGCGATGGGCGGCGCTGGCCTTGGAGACCTGACACGGGAGGCCACACACGCGAGGCAGGGGACGAGCGATGCAGGAGCAGAGGAGGCGGCCTAGGGTCTCTGCTTCCCGGTTTGAAGAAGAGGCGAGGCGCTGGCCTCGAACGACGATGACGGTGGCAGGAGATGCGATACAGGGCAGCCGCTTCAAGGGGACTCCGGCGAACGGACTTGGCAGGGAGGTGGCTCGGTCTGCGGCTGCAGGTTCGACGGGAGCACAGGGGCGGAACCGGCGGCCGGGCTTGAGGAGGTCGTCGGCCATGGAGTCAGGCGGAGCTCCTGTGAAGATGTGAGAGAGAGATCATCAGAGAACGAGAGAAAAAAGGGAGACATGGAAGGAGAGGAGGAGGGCGATGGGGCCTGGCAGGGGTGGTCTCCGGCGACGTTCTCTGGAGGCGGCAGGGTCGCGAGCTCGATCTCGCTCGATCTGGAAAACAAGGAGGAATTGGATTTGGTTGGCTGGTGTGTGAAATCGAGGAGGGGATGGATCCCGAGAGGGATTTGGTGTGGCGGTGGCAGAGAAGGATGGATGGGACAAGAGGCCTAAAATTTAGGGTTAGGTCCTAAATTAGACTAGGGAGTCTATATATATAGGGAAAGAGGGGAGTTTGGATCATCTGATTGAAATCCGACAGTCGAGAATAAATGGGTTAGGAAATCCAAATGAGAAAACGGTGATGTTTTGTAGATGTTTGGGGATGATCCGGACACAACGGTGGCGACTGCTCGGGTCGGGTCCGGGACAACTTTTTGGACGCGCGCGCGAGGAGAGCCGCGGGCTGACGAGAGAGGTTAGATTGGACCTGGCGGTAGGTCGTGAGCTGTGTAGACGGTCTCGAGCTGAGAGAAGAGAAGAGAGGGAGGACCGGCGACTGTTTTCGGAGACCGAAAACGTCTGACGTTAGACCGACTATATTGCCGCTATAGTTAAACGTTGGGGTGTCAAACGAACTTCAAATGCGATGAAACTTGGCAGGTGGCCTACTAACAACAAAACAACAGTGCACGCCAACTCTCATCCCATTCCGAGAACATTTTTCGGCCACTTATAAAATAATATTACGGACGTGCCGCGGGCGCGTGCAAGTGTGTCTGGACTCAGAACGGACAACGGAAGGAACGGGGAGACCTGGACAGATGCAAGTTTTGAAAACATGATGATGCAATGCACATGATGACATGACAAGATGCAACACGCAAGCGAATGACAAGGCAATGACAATGAATAACTGGAAGACACCTGGCACGTCGGTCTCGGGGCGCTACAACACTCCACCACTACAAGAGGATCTCGTCCTGAGATCTAGGATGGCACCGGAGGAAAAACGGAAGAGAAAGAGGAGAGGTAAAGCTAAGTTGCTTCTTTGACAAAGAGTGAAACCACGAACCTTGAGAGGTTGAACAAATTGAAAGAAAGAATGCAACAAAGATGAATGAAGTTGAAAGCACTCCGTTAGAAAAGAGAAACAAGGAAGAACAAATTCGGGCAGCACTCCGCTTGAAGAGAAAAGGAATTGAATAAGAAGTTGACAAGATGAGAGTATTCTTGATGAAATCAACAGCACACTGTCTTCAGAACTATTGAAAGAATGGCACAGGGTGTAAGAAAGATTTTAGACAGGACTCCGGTTGAGAAGGGAGTCAAAACTTGATAAGACGAGAGAGCTCGAAAGAAAACACGACACTCCGGTTGGATGGATAAGCAAAAGAAAGAACATGAACTTCACAATACGAGATGATGAGTGAAGAGAGCATCGTCACAATGCCTCCGGAACAAAAGAATGGAAGTTGGATCGTTGGAAATGAAGGAGTTGAGAAGAATATGACATCTTCTACCACAATAGAATTTGAGAAGCATCCTTAGAAAGAAGTATGGGACGGAGTTGTTGGAAAATAAACAACGAAAGGAGTACGCTTGTAATGGTCTTATAGAAGACATCTCAGCATTATGAGGTGACAACTTGCCACGTACGGAAAAGATTTGATTGATAAGAACAAGGAGACGAGAAACTATTTCACCGGGAGGATAAATGAAGAAATTGGATCATTTATAAGCACCATAATAGCAACAAATCTTAGGGAAGGCTTAAGGTGAAATATAGCCCAAGATAACTCCAATGAAGAGATTGATGGATTTAAAATACATCATTCTTAACAACATGTGACTCATGAAACATGAACTCTAATTATCAAGAATGACATAATACCACCTCCAATGATACGACAGAAAGAATTGTACTCCGGATTGCAAGATGAAGAAACTTAAGCTCCTTAGAAAAGAATCTCGATGAACACTTCGAGAAGGAATTAAATCCTTGGTGAACCATCATGTAGAACCTCCGTGAAGAACTCCAGTAACAAAAGGATGATCAAATAAAAGGAAAGATAAATTGAAGGCACAAGGTGAAACCTTGTAATGATTTAGATGGATATCCGTGATGAGATAAAGCGGAAAACTGGAACTCCAGAAAAGAAAGAAGAACAAATGAGATCGAGAATTTGATGAACCTCCGGAATAAGGAATTGAATTCACTCGATGAAACAAGAATAAGAAATACATTATGCTTATCCTTCACCAGTTAAATTGATGACAAACAATGGATTTGGCACACTACTTATTCTTGTAGAGAGGATTAAGATAGATATTGCATAAATTTGAGAAGGTCTTCGACGAACCACTGGTGGGATGAAAGAACGAATGAATCGATACAATAACAAAGGAAGAGAAATCTTGAATGAGCCACCGGTAAGAATTGAAAATGAACGAAGTAAAGGGATGAATCACCGGGTAAGAATTGTGAAAAGAACGAAGATACTTGAGACAAACTAGATACATGAGAACGAAGGGATGACGACTGATTAGGGATCACTTGAACGATGCACCGGTAAGATTTGGAGAATGATAGCTGAAAGCTGAGAATGAATAAATCTTCTGAAATGATGGGCTCCGGATAATCAAACTGAGAAGACTCTTGAATTGCTCCAGATGAGAGAAAAGAATTCTCACAATCGAAAACAATTATGAGAGGATGGCCTCGAACGAGAACCACAAATCTCTGAGAGAACGGATAAGATATGGAGGTAAAACTCTTCTTCGGTCTTCAGAATCAGAGACAGACGACGAGAAACACCACCGTGAATTGTTGAAACACTCCGGAATAAAGAAGAATAGAAAAGTTGAACCAATGATGAAAAGAAATTAAGAGATCTTGGAGAAATATATTTGACTGATGATAAATCATTCTTACGTCAAACTTCGAAAAGAAGTTTTTTAGAATAGCTCCGGTAGAATTAGAAGAGTCAGGTAAGATCCTGGAAAAAGACCTGTGGGTTAGGGCCCACTCAAAAGAAACACCGTAGAACGATTTAAAATAGAGGATGCACCGGTAAGATTTAAATGGCTAGAATGAGATAACAACCTCGAAATAGGTTGAACTGATCTTGAAAGACAAGAAGATCTTTCTAAGATATCTTTAGCACTCCGGAATCATTGAATAGCGAGAAATGGACGATTAAGAGGTCCACCGGCACGAAAAGGCATAGAAATGAAGAAAAGGGTAAATAAGCACCAAAAGCTTGAATTGAATCCACCGGAGGAGAAAAAGGAACGAAGAATGATGAACTTGAAGCTCCGTTAAAATCTTCATGAGAAACACCGGGTAAGAACATTGACGGGAAAGAATGGAGAGACTTCTCATCAATAACATAATTGTTGGTTAAGAATTCTGAATCCTTGAAGGAAAGAGGGTGGGAGGGCGGGAAAAATAAAGGCAACTTGGAGACGGATGAAACAAACACCGTTGAGAAGAACTGATACTAGATCTTGCGGATGTTGAAAATGGACGGATCCGCTTGAAGAGAAGCACACCGGTTGAAAAGGATTGGCAAGACAATCTCGATGATCAAGAATGATTAGTATTCACATAGGAATATGAGAACACCACTTAGACAAGGGATGGAATCAACATTTGACTTTGAAGCAACTCGAATACCACAACTCAAAACAAAACAAAGGATTGGCTTGCAGAATAAGCCGGAACAAACATATGATCGAGATTTCGTCCGAAGTTTTCATGGTGGGGCCTACACGGGCTAGATCGTACAACGCCATCATGTACAAGGCAGTGCACATGACATACGAAGCGTCCCCGAGTCGGCATAGCCAAGGACTCTTTAAGACACAACGAGACCACTGTAAAACCAACCGTGAATAGGCGGACCACTAGACGTCAAACCCCAATTTCATAGCATACATCTGTCAGAAAGATATCCTAAGAGCTACTTGAATTCCCACTTATAAACTCCCAAAATTTTCCGGTTATGCAATCAGGTGTTGGGGATACAGGGGAAGCATAATATCTCACTCAAAACTAGCAAATCCTACATCCAGCTGTATCCATCCTTCAACACATAACCAATAAACCTTCGGAAATCGTCTACCTCAACCTTCGAAAAGCATTCGTTATACAAGTTATGGCAATACTCCCGAACTCCCGCCCCAGTACTGGGTGGCGTCGAGGTTATCTCACCAACAACTGCATAAAAGAGATTTTCGATGTCGGCGAAACTAATCTCAGGTATTCCAGAACTGTAACGATAAAATTGTGACGACAACACCTCGGAGCTCAACTCCCTGGGACACTTCCACAACCCCTAAATGTCAGGAGGCACCAAGAACAATGTTCTCGTCACAAAACCATCGGAACGATTCCAAGATACCCGCGTGATCCTGATTTTTTTTTGTGAAATTTGAGAAGAGAAGAGTCAAAACTCTACGTCAGGATGCCTCACCAGAGCGACGAAGGGACTGAGGATTAAAAAGAATTCCTAACTCTTCGATATATATAATTCCTAAATGACTCAAAACATTTCTAGACTCAATAACGCCAGCGATTCGATCAAGCAGGGGGCTCCTAAGGCTGGGGAAGGCTCTGATTACCAACTTGTAACGCCCTCAATGAGGCTATATCTCCCACGTGTCGAAGCACGAGTTAGAGGCATAACCGCATTGAAAGCAATGTCGCAAGTGAGGTAATCTTCACACAACCCATGTAATAGATAAGGGAAAGAGATACATAGTTGGCTTACAATCGCCACTTCACACAATTACATGAATAATGCATTACATCAACCAGATACAAACAAGGTCCGACTACGAAACCAAAATAAAAGAAGACTACCTCAATGCTACACAGATCCCCGATCGTCCCAACTGGGCTCCACTACTGATCGACTAGAACGAAACAACACAAAGGACAAGATCTTCATAGAGCTCCTCTTTGAGCTTGGTTGCGTCATCTGCATGGTTCAACGGCACCTGCAAGCTGGTTTTGGAAGTATCTGTGAGTCACGGGGACTCAACAATCTCACACCCTCGCGATCAAGACCATTTAAGCTTATAGGTAGGGTAAAAGGTATGAGGTGGAGCTGCAGCAAGCGACTAGCATATATGGTGGCTAAACTTACGCAAAAGAGAGCGAGAAGAGAAGGCAAAGCACGTTCGAGAAACTATGATCAAGAAGTGATCCTAGAACAACCTACGTCAAGCATAACTCCAACACCGTGTTCACATCCCGGACTCCGCCGAGAAGAGACCATCATGGTAACACACGTGGTTGATGTATTTTAATTAAGATCAACTTCAGGTTTTCTACAACCGGACATTAACAAATTCCCATCTGCCCATAACCGCGGGCACGGCTTTCGAAAGTTCAAATCCCTGTAGGGGTGTCCCAACTTAGCCCATCACAAGCTCTCACGGTCAACGAAGGATATTCCTTCTCCCAAGACATTCCGATCAGACTCGGCATCCAGGTTACAAGACATTTCGACAATGGTAAAACTATTGGGGAACGTAGTAATTTCAAAAAAATTCCTACGCACACGCAAGATCATGGTGATGCATAGCAACGAGGGGAGAGTGTGATCTACTTACCCTTGTAGACCGACAACGGAAGCGTTATATTAACGCGGTTGATGTAGCCGTACGTCTTCACGATCCGATCGATCCAAGCACCGAAACTACGGCACCTCCGAGTTTCAGCACACGTTCAGCTCGATGACGATCCCCGGACTCCGATCCAGCAAAGTGTCGGGGAAGAGTTCCGTCAGCATGATGGCGTGGTGACAATCTTGATGTTCAACTGTCCCAGGGCTTCGCCTAAGCACCACTACAATATTATCGAGGATTATGGTGGAAGGGGGCACCGCACACGGCTAAGAAAACGATCACGTGGATCAACTTGTGTGTCTAGGGGTGCCCCTGCCTCCGTATATAAAGGAGCCAAGGGGGGGTGCGGCCGGCCCTTGTAGGAGGCGCGCAGGAGGAGTCCTACTCCTACCGGGAGTAGGACTCCCCCCTTTCCTTGTCCAAGTAGGAGAGGGGGAAGGAAGGGAGAGAGGGGAGGAAGGAAAGGGGGGGCGCTGCCCCTCCCTCCTTGTCCAATTCGGACTAGGGGGAGAAGGGGCGCGCGGCCTGCCCTGGCAGCCCCTCCTCTTCTCCACTTTAGGCCCATGAGGCCCATTAACCCCCCGGGGGGGGGGGTCCGGTAACCCCCCGGTACTCCGGTTTTATCCGAAACTTCCCCGGAACACTTCCGGTGTCCGAATATAGCCTTCCAATATATCAATCTTTATGTCTCGACCATTTCGAGACTCCTTGTTATGTCTGCGAGCATATCCGGGAATCCGAACCAACTTCGGTACATCAAAACTCATAAACTCATAATATAACTGTCATCAAAACCTTAAGCGTGCGGACCCTACGGGTTCGAGAACAATGTAGACATGACCGAGACATGTCTCCAGTCAATAACCAATAGCGGAACCTGAATGCTCATATTGGCTCCCACATATTCTACGAAGATCTTTATCGGTCAGACCGCATAACAACATATGTTGTTCCCTTTGTCATCGGCATGTTACTTGCCCGAGATTCGATCGTCGGTATATCAATACCTAGTTCAATCTCATTACCGGCAAGTCTCTTTACTCGTTCTGTAATACATCATCTTGCAACTAACTCATTTAGTTGCATTGCTTGCAAGGCTTAGGTGATGTGCATTACCGAGAGGGCCCAGAGATACCTCTCCGACAATCGGAGTGACAAATCCTAATCTCGAAATATGCCAACCCAACATGTACCTTTGGAGACACCTGTAGAGCTCCTTTATAATCACCCAGTTACGTTGTGACGTTTGGTAGCACACAAAGTGTTCCTCCGGTAAACGGGAGTTGCATAATCTCATAGTCATAGGAACATGTATAAGTCATGAAGAAAGCAATAGCAACATACTAAACGATCGAGTGCTAAGCTAACGGAATGGGTCAAGTCAATCACATAATTCTCCTAATGATGTGATCCCGTTAATCAAATAACAACTCTTTGTCTATGGTTAGGAAACATAACCATCTTTGATTAACGAGCTAGTCAAGTAGAGGCATACTAGTGACACTCTGTTTGTTTATGTATTCATACATGTATTATGTTTCCGGTTAATACAATTCTAGCATGAATAAAAAACATTTATCATGAAATAAGGAAATAAATAATAACTTTATTATTGCCTCTAGGGCATATTTCTTTCAGTCTCCCACTTGCACTAGAGTCAATAATCTAGATTACACAGTAATGATTCTAACACCCATGGAGCTTTGGTGCTGATCATGTTTTGCTCGTGGAAGAGGCTTAGTCAATGGGTCTGCAACATTCAGATCCATATGTATCTTGCAAATCTCTATGTCTCCCACCTGGACTAGATCCCGGATAGAATTGAAGCGTCTCTTGATGTGCTTGGTTCTCTTGTGAAATCTGGATTCCTTTGCCAAGGCAATTGCACCAGTATTGTCACAAAAGATTTTCATTGGACCCGATGCACTAGGTATGGCACCTAGATCGGTTATGAACTCCTTCATCCAGACTCCTTCGTTTGCTGCTTCCGAAGCAGCTATGTACTCCGCTTCACATGTAGATCCCGCCACAACGCTTTGTTTAGAACTGCACCAACTGACAGCTCCACCATTTAATGTAAATACGTATCTGGTTTGTGATTTAGAATCGTCCGGATCAGTGTCAAAGCTTGCATCAACGTAACCATTTATGATGAGCTCTTTTTCATCTCCATATATGAGAAACATATCCTTAGTCCTTTTCAGGTATTTCAGGATGTTCTTGACCGCCGTCCAGTGATCCACTCCTGGATTACTTTGGTACCTCCCTGCTAGACTTATAGCAAGACACACATCAGGTCTGGTACACAGCATTGCATACATGATAGAGCCTATGGCTGAAGCATAGGGAACATCTTTCATTTTCTCTCTATCTTCTGCATTGGTCGGGCATTGAGTCTTACTCAATTTCACACCTTGTAACACAGGCAAGAATCCTTTCTTTGCTTGTCAAGGTATGTGCTTTGTGAAAGTCCAATTAAGCGTCTTGATCTATCTCTATAGATCTTAATGCCTAATATGTAAGCAGCTTCACCGAGGTCTTTCATTGAAAAACTCTTATTCAAGTATCCCTTTATGCTATCCAGAAATTCTATATCATTTCCGATTAGTAATATGTCATCTACATATAATATCAAAAATGCTACAGAGCTCCCACTCACTTTCTTGTAAATACAGGCTTCTCCAAAAGTCTGTACAAAACCAAATGCTTTGATCACACTATCAAAGCGTTTATTCCAACTCCGAGAGGCTTGCACCAGTCCATAAATGGATCGCTGGAGCTTGCACACTTTGCTAGCTCCCTTTGGATCGACAAAACCTTCCGGCTGCATCATATACAACTCTTCTTCCATAAATCCATTCAGGAATGCAGTTTTGATATCCATCTGCCAAATTTCATAATCATAAAATGCGGCAATTGCTAACATGATTCGGACAAACTTAAGCATCGCTACGGGTGAGAAGGTCTCATCGTAGTCAATCCCTTGAACTTGTCGAAAACCTTTTGCGACAAGTCGAGCTTTGTAGACAGTAACATTACCGTCAGCGTCAGTCTTCTTATTGAAGATCCATTTATTCTCAATTGCTTGCCGATCATTGGGCAAGTCAACCAAAGTCCATACTTTGTTTTCATACATGGATCCCATCTCAGATTTCATGGCTTCGAGCCATTTTGCGGAATCTGGGCTCACCATCGCTTCTTCATAGTTCGTAGGTTCATCATGATCTAGTAGCATGACTTCCAGAACAGGATTACCATACCACTCTGGTGCGGATCTTACTCTGGTTGATCTACGAGGTTCAGTAGTAACTTGTTTTGAAGTTTCATGATCATTATCATTAGCTTCCTCACTAATTGGTGTAGGTGTCACAGAAACCTGTTTCTGCGATGTACTACTTTCCAATAAGGGAGCAGGTACAGTTACCTCATCAAGTTCTACTTTCCTCCCACTCACTTCTTTCGAGAGAAACTCCTTCTCCGGGAAGGATCCATTCTTAGCGACAAATGTCTTGCCTTCGGATCTGTGATAAAAGGTGTACCCAATAGTCTCTTTTGGGTATCCTATGAAGACACATTTCTCCGATTTGGGTTCGAGCTTATCAGGTTGAAGTTTCTTCACATAAGCATCGCAGCCCCAAACTTTTAGAAATGACAACTTTGGTTTCTTGTCAAACCACAGTTCATAAGGCGTTGTCTCAACGGATTTTGATGGTGCCCTATTTAACGTGAATGTGGCTGTCTCTAGAGCATAACCCCAAAACGATAGCGGTAAATCTGTAAGAGACATCAAAGATCGCACCATATCAAGTAAAGTATGATTACGACGTTCGGACACACCATTATGCTGTGGTGTTCCAGGTGGCGTGAGTTGTGAAACTATTCCGCATTGTTTCAAATGTAGACCAAACTCGTAACTCAAATATTCTCCTCCACGATCAGATCGTAGAAACTTTATTTTCTTGTTACAATGATTTTCAACTTCACTCTGAAATTCTTTGAACTTTTCAAATGTTTCAGACTTATGTTTCATTAAGCAGATATACCCATATCTTCTTAAATCATCTGTGAAGGTGAGAAAATAATGATATCTGCCACGAGCTTCAACATTCATTGGACCACATACATCTGTATGTATGATTTCTAACAAATCTGTTGCTCTCTCCATAGTACCGGAGAATGGTGCTTTAGCCATCTTGCCCATGAGGCACGATTCGCAAGTACCAAGTGATTCATAATCAAGTGGTTCCAAAAGTCCATCAGTATGGAGTTTCTTCATGCGTTTTACACCGATATGACCTAAACGGCAGTGCCACAAATAAGTTGCACTATCATTATCAACTCTTCATCTTTTGGCTTCAACATTATGAATATGTGTATCACTACTATCGAGATTCATCAAAAATAGACCACTCTTCAAGGGTGCGTGACCATAAAAGATATTACTCATATAAATAGAACAACCATTATTCTTTGATTTAAATGAATAACCGTCTCGCATCAAACAAGATCCAGATATAATGTTCATGCTCAACACTGGCACCAAATAACAATTATTTAGGTCTAATACTAATCCCGATGGTAGATGTAGAGGTAGCGTGCCGACCGCGATCACATCGACTTTGGAACCATTTCCCACGCGCATCGTCACCTCGTCCTTCACCAGTGTTCGCTTAATTCGTAGTTCCTGTTTCGAGTTGCAAATATTTAGCAACAGAACCAGTATCAAATACCCAGGTGCTACTGCGAGCTCTAGTAAGGTACACATCAATAACATGTATATCACATATACCTTTGTTCATCTTGCCATCCTTCTTATCCGCCAAATACTTCGGGCAGTTCCGCTTCCAGTGACCAGTCTGCTTGTAGTAGAAGCACTCAGTTTCAGGCTTAGGTCCAAATTTGGGTTTCTTCTCTTGAGCAGCAACTTGCTTGTTGTTCTTTTTGAAGTTCCCCTTCTTCTTCCCTTTGCCCTTTTTCTTGAAACCAGTGGTCTTGTTGACCATTAACACTTGATGCTCCTTTTTGATTTCTACCTCGCAACTTTTAGCATTGCGAAGAGCTCGGGAATAGTCTTATTCATCCCTTGCATATTATAGTTAATCATGAAGCTCTTGTAGCTAGGTGGCAGTGATTGGAGAATTCTGTCAATGACGCAATCATCTAGAAGATTAACTCCCAATTGAATCAAGTGATTATTATACCCAGACATTTTGAGTATATGCTCACTGACAGAACTGTTCTCCTCCATCTTGCAGCTATAGAACTTATTGGAGACTTCATATCTCTTAATCCGGACATTTGCTTGAAATATTAACTTCAACTCCTGGAACATCTCATATGCTCCATGACGTTCAAAACGTCGTTGAAGTCCCGATTCTAAGCCGTAAAGCATGGCACATTGAACTATCGAGTAGTCATCAGCTTTGCTCTACCAGACGTTCATAACATCTGGTGTTGCTTCAGGAGCAGGCCTGGCACCCAACGGTGCTTCCAGGACGTAATTCTTCTGTGCAGCAATGAGGATAATCCTCAAGTAACGGACCCAGTCCGTGTAATTGCTACCATCATCTTTCAACTTTGCTTTCTCAAGGAACGCATTAAAATTCAACGGAACAACAACACGGGCCATCTATCTACAATCAAACATAAACAAGCAAGATACTATTAGGTACTAAGTTCATGATAAATTTAAGTTCAATTAATCATATTACTTAAGAACTCCCACTTAGAAAGACATCCCTCTAATCTTCTAAGTGATTACGTGATCCAAATCAACTAAACCATAACCGATCATCACGTGAAATGGAGTAGTTTTCAATGGTGAACATCGCTATGTTGATCATATCTACTATATGATTCACGCTCGACCTTCCGGTCTCAGTGTTCCGAGGCCATATCTGCATATGCTAGGCTCGTCAAGTTTAACCTGAGTACTCTGCGTGTGCAAAACTGGCTTGCACCCGTTGTAGATGGACGTAGAGCTTATCACACCCGATCATCACGTGGTGTCTGGGCACGACGAACTTTGGCAATGGTGCATACTCAGGGAGAACACTTTTATCTTGAAATTTAGTGAGAGATCATCTTATAATGCTACCGTCAATCAAAGCAAGATAAGATGCATAAAAGATAAACATCACACGCAATCAATATAAGTGATATGATATGGCCATCATCTTCTTGTACTTATGATCTCCATCTTCGAAGTACCGTCATGATCACCATCGTTACTGGCGCAACACCTTGATCACCATCGTAGCATCGTTGTCGTCTCGCCAATCTTATGCTTCCACGACTATCGCTACCGCTTAGTGATAAAGTAAAGCATTACAGCGCAGTTGCATTGCATACAATAAAGCGACAACCATATGGCTCCTGCCAGTTGCCGATAACTCGGTTACAAAACATGATCATCTCATACAATAAAATTTAGTATCATGTCTTGACCATATCACATCACAACATGCCCTGCAAAAACAAGTTAGAAGTCCTCTACTTTGTTGTTGCAAGTTTTACGTGGCTGCTACGGGCTTAAGAAAGAACCAATCTTACCTACGCATCAAAACCACAACGATAGTTTGTCAAGTTGGTGTTGTTTTAACCTTCGCAAGGACCGGGCGTAGCCACACTCGGTTCAACTAAAGTTGGAGAAACTGACACCCGCTAGCCACCTTTGTGCAAAGCACGTCGGGAGAACCGGTCTCGCGTAAGCGTACGCATAATGTCAGTCCGGGCCGCTTCGTCCAACAATACCGCCGAACCAAAGTATGACATGCTGGTAAGCAGTATGACTTATATCGCCCACAACTCACTTGTGTTCTACTCGTGCATATAACATCAACACATAAAACCTAGGCTCGGATGCCACTGTTGGGGAACGTAGTAATTTCAAAAAAATTCCTACACACACGCAAGATCATGGTGATGCATAGCAACGAGGGGAGAGTGTGATCTACGTACCCTTGTAGACCGACAGCAGAAGCATTATATTAACGCGGTTGATGTAGTTGTACGTCTTCACGATCCGACCGATCCAAGCACCGAAACTACGGCACCTCCGAGTTTCAGCACACGTTCAGCTCGATGACGATCCCCGGACTCCGATCCAGCAAAGTGTCGGGGAAGAGTTCCGTCAGCATGACGGCGTGGTGACGATCTTGATGTTCAACTGTCGCAGGGCTTCGCCTAAGCACCACTACAATATTATCGAGGATTATGGTGGAAGGGGGCACCGCACACGGCTAAGAAAACAATCACGTGGATCAACTTGTGTGTCTAGGGGTGCCCCCTGCCTCCGTATATAAAGGATCCAAGGGGGGGGTGCGGCCGGCCCTAATAGGAGGCGCGCAGGAGTCCTACTCCTACCGGGAGTAGGACTCCCCTCCCTTTCCTTGTCCAAGTAGGAGAGGGGGAAGGAAGGGAGAGAGGAGAGGAAGGAAAGGGGGGCGCCGCCCCTCCCTCCTTGTCCAATTCGGACTAGGGGGAGAGGGGGCGCGCGGCCTGCCCTGGCAGCCCCTCCTCTTCTCCACTTTAGGCCCATGAGGCCCATTAACCCCCCGGGGGGTTCCGGTAACCCCCCGATACTCCGGTTTTATCCGAAACTTCCCCGGAACACTTCCGGTGTCCGAATATAGTCGTCCAATATATCAATCTTTATGTCTCGACCATTTCGAGACTCCTCGTTATGTCCGCGATCATATCCGGGACTCCGAACCAACTTCGGTACATCAAAACTCATAAACTCATAATATAACTGTCATCGAAACCTTAAGCGTGCGGACCCTACGGGTTCGAGAACAATGTAGACATGTCTCCGGTCAATAACCAATAACGGAACCTGAATGCTCATATTGGCTCCCACATATTCTACGAAGATCTTTATCGGTCAGACCGCATAACAACATACGTTGTTCTCTTTGTCATCGGTATGTTACTTGCCCGAGATTCGATCGTCGGTATATCAATACCTAGTTCAATCTCGTTACCGGCAAGTCTCTTTACTCGTTCCGTAATACATCATCTCGCAACTAACTCATTTAGTTGCATTGCTTGCAAGGCTTAGGTGATGTGCATTACCGAGAGGGCCCAGAGATACCTCTCCGACAATCGGAGTGACAAATCCTAATCTCGAAATACGCCAACCCAACATGTACCTTTGGAGACACCTGTAGAGCTCCTTTATAATCACCCAGTTACGTTGTGACGTTTGGTAGCACACAAAGTGTTCCTCCGGTAAACGGGAGTTGCATAATCTCATAGTCATAGGAACATGTATAAGTCATGAAGAAAGCAATAGCAACATACTAAACGATCGAGTGCTAAGCTAACGGAATGGGTCAAGTCAATCACATCATTCTCCTAATGATGTGATCCCATTAATCAAATAACAACTCTTTGTCTATGGTTAGGAAACATAACCATCTTTGATTAACGAGCTAGTCAAGTAGAGGCATACTAGTGACACTCTGTTTGTCTATGTATTCACACATGTATTATGTTTCCGGTTAATACAATTCTAGCATGAATAAAAAACATTTATCATGAAATAAGGAAATAAATAATAACTTTATTATTGCCTCTAGGGCATATTTCCTTCAAAAACAAGACAAGCAAAGCCACCCGAATGTGCCGACAAATCCCGATAGGAGCTGCACATATCTCTTTCTCAAGGCACACCGGATTGTCCAAGGTTCCGGTAGGCCAGCCCAGAGTTGCCCCTGGTGGCCACCGGCAGCTGACAGGTTGGACCAACACTCAGAGGAGCACTGGCCCAGGGGTTTAAATAAAGATGACCCTTGAGTCTGCAGAACCCAAGGGAAAGAAAAAGGCTAGGTGGCGAATGGTAAAACCAATGTTGGGCCTTGCTGGAGGAGTTTTATTCAAGGCGAACTGTCAAGGGGTTCCCATTATAACCCAACCGCGTAAGGAACGCAAAATCCGGGAACATAACACCGATATGACGGAAACTAGGACGCCAAGAGTGGAACAAAACACCAAGCATAAGGCCGAGCCTTCCACCATTTACCAAGTATATAAATGCATTGATTAGATAATAGATATTGTGATATCCCTACAAAATATCCATGTTCCAAACATGAAACAAGCTCCAAACTTCACCTGCAACTAACAAGGCTATAAGAGGGGCTGAGCAAAGCGGTAACATAGCCAAACAACGGTTTGCTAGGACAAGGTGGGTTAGAGGCTTGGTTTAACAATATGGGAGGCATGATAAGCAAGTGGTCGGTATCGCAGCATAGGCATAACAAAAGAGCGAGCAACTAGCAAGCAAAGATAGAAGTGATTTCGAGGGTATGGTCATCTTGCCTGCAATCCCGCAAGGAAGAAGAACGAGTCCA
Source organism: Triticum aestivum (assembly GCF_018294505.1). Taxonomy (NCBI): domain Eukaryota; kingdom Viridiplantae; phylum Streptophyta; class Magnoliopsida; order Poales; family Poaceae; genus Triticum; species Triticum aestivum. The sequence continues at coordinate 280,664,102 of NC_057812.1, read as the reverse complement.
TGAAGAAGACAAACGGACGTAGTCGAACGGATCCTCACAACACGAGTTATCGAAACCAACCCAAAGAAGCACACCGGAAAGAAGCAAACAACATAGTAAACAACCACCACATAAAACATGGCATGATGCACAAACAATTATGATGCATGTCCGGTTTGATGAAGCATGGCATGGCAAAGTGCACAAGCAAACCTACAAATTAAGTGGAGCTCAATATGCAACTCCGTTGCATATTGACGGAACACCACATCAATTATTTAGTTCACTCTCGGTTAGGTACTCAACAATAATAAATGTTGGTTAGCATGGCAAGAGGTGAAGCATAAAGAAAACTACATATCTAGGCACGTTTAAATGAGTCCGGAAGCAACGAACAACAATTCCGGTAATCCCCATATGCAAAAATTAGGTTGGTATTGTTCTGTCCTAAACATAATTTTAGAGTTGTTAAACATGCAAAGTAAAGCCATCATGTTAAACTAGGCATTTTCCCACCCCATTTACATATAAAGTTTATTAAATTCGGAGTTACGGTTATTTAGTTATGAATTAAACCATTTTAACATGGCATTAAGCAAAAATTACACAAACAACATTTTAAACATAGATGAAAGTGGCAAATTATTAATCTACACAAAATTCTAAGCAAGTTTCATATATAACTTATTTTAATCCGATGCATGGTTTGTGAGATATTAAATGCATGAACATGAGGGTCTTCTCTGAAAAACTGACATCTCTGGATAAAAAACAAAAACCCCCATAACTGAAAAAAACGTAATGGGCCGAATCTAAAGTATGTTGGGCCAGCAGTGCGCAGGGCGCTGGATCTGGGTCTGCTCACCTAGTGGCCTTGGGCCGAGTCGAAGGGGAAGCAGGCCGGGGCGCTGCTGGGCCAGATCTAGAGGCGCTGGAGGGTGGCCCAGGCGAGGCAGTGTGCGGTCAACGCGGGGCGCGGGGCGAGGTGCTCGCTTGGCCGGATCGAACAGGCGAAGCAGAGGTTTGCGGGGGCGTGCGTCCTCGTCCTGGAAGAAGCAGAGGACACCGGCGGCGGTGGACCTTGCGGGCGCGCAGAGGAAGGTCGAAGACGGTGGGGCAGCGCCGGATCCCGATGTGAACGCTGAGGGGGCAGAACCGGCGGCCGGCGCCTTGATCTGAAGCAGAGGACAGCCGCACATTCGGCAGGGACAAGGATGAAGCTCCGGCGACGGGCGGCGCTGGCCTTGGAGACCTGACACGGGAGGCCACGCACGCGAGGCAGGGGACGAGCGATGCAGGAGCAGAGGAGGCGGCCTTGGGTCTCTGCTTCCCGGTTCGAAGAAGAGGCGAGGCGCTGGCCTCGAACGACGACGACGGCGGCAGGAGATGCGATACAGGGCGGCCGCTTCAAGGGGACTCCGGCAAATGGACTGGGCAGGGAGGTGGCTCGGTCTGCGGCTGCAGGTTCGATGGGAGCATAGGGGCGGAACCGGCGGCCAGGCTTGAGGAGGCCGTCGGCCATGGAGTCAGGCGGAGCTCCTGTGAAGATGAGAGAGAGATCATGAGAGAACGAGAGAAAAAAGGAAGACATGGAAGGAGAGGAGGAGGGCGATGGGGCCTGGCAGGGGTGGTCTCCAGCGACGTTCTTTGGAGGCGGTAGGGTCTCGAGCTCGATCTCGCTCGATCTGGAAAACGAGGAGGAATTGGATTTGGTTGGCTGGTGTGTGAAATCGAGGAGGGGATGGATTGCGAGAGGGATTTGGTGTGGCGGTGGCAGAGAAGGATGGATGGGACAAGAGGCCTAAAATTTAGGGTTAGGTCCTAAATTAGACTAGGGAGTCTATATATATAGGGAGAGAGGGGAGTTTGGATCATCTGATTGAAATCCGACGGTCGAGAATAAATGGGTTAGAAAATCCAAATGAGAAAACGGTGATGTTTTGTAGATGTTTGGGGATGATCCGGACACAACGGTGGCGACTGCTCGGGTCGGGTCCGGGACAACTTTTCGGACACGCGCGCGAGGAGAGCCGCGGGCTGACGAGAGAGGTTAGGTTGGACCTGGCGGTAGGCCGTGAGCTGTGTAGACGGTCTCGAGCTGAGAGAAGAGAAGAGAGGAAGGACCGGCGACTGTTTCCGAAGACCGAAAACGTCTGACGTTAGACCGACTATATTGCCGCTATAGTTAAACGTTGGGGCGTCAAACGAACTCCAAATGCGATGAAACTTGGCAGGCGGCCTACTAACAACAAAACAACACCGCACGCCAACTCTCATCCCATTCCGAGAACATTTTTTGGCCACTTATAAAATAATATTTCGGACGTGCCGCGGGCGCATGCAAGTGTGTCTGGACTCAGAACGGACAATGGAAGGAACGGGGAGACCTGAACAGATGCAAGTTTTGAAAACATGATGATGCAATGCACATGATGACATGAAAAGATGCAACACGCAAGCGAATGACAAGGCAACGACAGCGAATGACTGGAAGACACCTGGCGCGTCGGTCTCGGGGCGCTACAGTCACCGCCACCACCTATCGCTCCGATGTGTTGCGATCGCCGCCATCGCTGCCCGCTGCTTCGCGATGCTGCTATGGCCGCCACCACCGCGAGGAATGTCCGAGAAATTATTCTTCATTTTATTATTGCTTGCGAGATTATTTTTAGTTCAACAACTGTCATACTCAAATTTCATAGTCTATGGAAAACCATTTAATTTCAAGAAACAGAAACTTGTCTAATCGACAACAATTCTATTACCGTCGTACATCAAATTTCATATTCATCGTCCGTTGCCTTCGTGGAAGATCATGCGGCACATCAACAACAGAAGGACTCGGCATGGAGGAGCCGAGTCAAGCGGGTGCTGCAAGTTAGACGACTTTAAATCGTGTGGGGAGAGCGTGACACCACAACTACTCCACCTCCTCCTTCCCTCCTGGTCCTCGAGCTGCCGTGGTGTATACACACGTCATTGTCGAGGGGTGGGGTCGCTCACAATGGCGGAAGAATGGTGACATCATAGGTAGATCGTCGCATCTGTCACGGGGAATGGCCGAGAAGCTCGGGCATGGCTGAATGGAGTAGATCCAGACGCCGACTATGAGGAGCATCTCTGTTCACGCGCTGGCCTCGGGCCGCCGTCTCCACCTACCGCTCTGTGATGTTGCCGCCACCATCACCACCCACTGCTTCACGATGCCTCTATGTCTGCCATCACCGCGAGGATTTTCCGAGAAGCCATTCTTCATTTTATTATTGCTCGCCAAATTATTTTCAGCTTAACAACTGTCATACTCAAATTTCATATCCTATGGCAAAAATTCAATAAACAAAAAGAGGTCTAATCGACAACAATTCTATTACCGTCATACATCAAGTTTCATATTCGTCGACCACTGCTTTCGTGGAGACTCCTACAACACATCAACAACAAAAGGACCGAGTGTGGGGGAGCCCAATTGAGTGGGTGTTGTAGGGTAGATGACTTTAAATCGTCAAGGGAGAGCGTGACACCACAACTTCTCCACCTCGACCATCACGCTTGGTCCTCGAGCTGCCGCAGAGCGGGCACACGTCACTATTGGGGGTCGGGGTCTCTCACCATGGCGGGAGAAGGGTGACATCCAAAGGTAGGTGCGCATCATGGTGTGCATGCAACTTGATATAGAAACCCTAGTCTAGGGGAGAGGAGTCGAGCAACGGAGGCGTAACCTCATTCTGTACGAGGATCCGTATGCAGAGGGGACTCAACCTCTGTAGAAAACACATAGAGAGAAGAGAGGCTCGTGTGGTGCAGGGTGAATCGTGAATAAAAAAATCAGTAAAATCGGTGGAAGAGGAACGATAAAATATGAGTAGGGTATCCTTTCGATCGATGGGAGCCGTGGATACCAACTAGGACTACTATGGATTGTCATTTAATAATAAATGGAGAGATTCTAGACATGTGGTTGATTCCTTTCCACAAATGTTAACTTGTGTTATCAAACATGGATTCCTTTTCATAGTTTTGGTCTTTAAAGATTGATTAGAGATCACCGTTATTGATTCTTTTCCATAACGATGTTACTAAATATACCGATCTGCATGATTTGTGTAGATTTTTTAGATAAAACCTAGATTGAATAGATTAGTGGGCTAAAAATCAGCTTAAATAAATTGGTGAGATAGAAAAAATCGACAGGGAAGTTTCACTTGAATGGTGGTGACACGGATAACTTACCATGGCATATAGGTTTGTGCCGATTCTAATAATATGTGTGTACAAAATAATAGGTTGGTCATGGAAAAAATGAATCAGAAGTAAATGAAACAAAAACGAAACTTAGAAAAAAAGCATGCACACGTCACATAGGCCGGCCAAATTTAATTATTGTTGATGTTTTGGTATGATTTAATCTCTATTTCTAATAGAGCAGTTGGTAGTCTTTGCCGGTTAATTTTCGTTCCACCTCATCTGGTTTTTTTGTACCTCCTCCCACCTCTTCCTTATCCACCAGAAACCGAAAAAACCTCCTTGTGAGACCCTAACCCGCACCCATCCATGTACCAAAAAATAGACGTTAACCAACGAAAAAAAGACCTATGAAGGTTAACCAGCGACAAAAAAAAACTAAACCTATCGCCCGCTCCCTCGCGCCCCTGTTGCTCCCTCCTCGATCCCGATCTGGATCGAGGGGACGAGGAGCTCCTGCCTCCCCGACGGCTGACCTCCTCCTCGCCCCTCTGCTTTGTCCGGCGCCGCCACGGCCTCTGGAGCCAGGGAAGCCATGGCCTGAGCTCGGCCTCGAGGTCCCCGCCGCCGTCTCCTGCAGCTTCTGCCCCGCCGCCTCACCGCCCGAGCTCGCCGTCGCACCAACCTCGGCTCCGCGCCGCCGCCGGCTCTGGTCGCCGCGCCGCCACCGGCTCTGGCGTCGATCTGGGCATGGCAGCGCGAAGTGGCCGTTTCTCTGTCTCGATCTGCTGCTACGGTGTCCAGGCGGCCGGAAGGAGATGGTCGGTGATTGGAGGGGCTGTAGGCGCGCTGGTCTTACACGGTGAGGGTTGGCAAGGTGGGCTACTCGGGTCCACTGGTTGGATGGTTAAGGTTGCCGGCGAAAGCTGAACTCCGGCAGGCCGGAGTTGTCGATGGCGGCACCGGCAGGCCGTTTCCTTGCTGAAGGTATCAATGTTGCAGTCCTCACCTTCCACTGCCCCATGCCTCCCCCTGTGATTCACTGAAAACCTGATTCTTTTTCTTAACCTGAAGGTATCAATGCTTGGATATGAACTCTGTTGTCATCCTATTTTAACAATATTAGGCCCAAATTTGATGTATTTTCATAACATCGAGCTCTTTTGTCATCCTATTTTCTACAATCTTATGCTATTCTTTTTCTTCCATTCGTTTGCTTAACATTATATTCTCTGTAGATATGTCAAATTTGATGTGTTTGAAAGATGACTAAGAGTAGCAATACTGTCGTATGGCCGGCTTAATTAATATTCCAACCACCAATCATGGCTACTAACTACCAAGAAAAGCAGTCATATGTGTACCTTTACTAAGAGTAGCAGTTCCTGAAGTTTATATATTGCAGACTGCGGTGTGGTGGTCAATAAATCATGTCAAATGTTGTAGGGTGCTCGAAGTAATGAGTTTGCTGCTGCTTCAAGGTTGGAAGAAACATTCAACTTCTACCATACTACCAGTCCTGATGTAGCTAAGCTTTTCCACATTGACCCTGCAGCCAAGTGCACCTCTGTAGTCTTGCTGAAGAAAGAGGAGGAGAAGTTGAACGTATAAGGTATTTTTATCACTAACTTGGTTCAGCTTCCAGCAGCTGCATTTTCTTTCTATGCATATTAGATTATTTGACCTATGAATTCATTATAAATGTACCGTGCTTTGTGCTGACAATGAGTTCAGAGCATCTAGCATTGCCGAAGTCATATCGGTTAACACACTAACACTGATCACCACCCTCACACAGGAAAATGCCTCTGCGATATTTGATAGTCCAGTCAAGAAACCAATATGTTCCGTCCTCCTCTATTTTGCAATAACTCGCTCGGTTTTCCCGATCCTTCGTGTCCTTTTCCTATCAAGGCTGGTAGTTATTCCTCTTCTTGATTGTTGTGTGTGTCGTCACAGGTGTCGTGGCCGGAGGCCACATGGACCCCACCTCCGCCGCAGGGGCGACGTGTATTTCCTCTTGCTTCACCTCCTTATAGCCAAGCAGACCAGGAGTGACCTCCTCTCCTACTACACCAGCGGCCTTCACTGGCTCTGGAGACATGGTGGCCATTGACGCTCCGACGCCGATGAGTAATCAGTTCCATCATTGACATATAACCTGACAAGGTAGTGGCACATGCTCTCCTCATCGTGATATGATCTAATTGTTGTTCGCTTGATCTTGATGTGTCGTTTGCTGCCTGTTTATCTTTACTTTAACTGCTCACTACAGAGTACGGTTGTCGGTATATACTCTCATTCCATGATTTATCTTTACTTTAACTGCTCACTTCATCTCACAGTTGTTGGGCAGGATGGGTTCCGTTGGCGTTGTGGTCCAGACACAATAATTCTTTGAAGCAGCACCGTAGTGGAATGATGTAAAAAAAGTGTGATGTGCCACAATTTGGATGAAATGATTTCTAGCTGCTATGAGGAACGAAGCTTAATCGGTGACTGCACTCTTTTTAACCAAGCTTCAGTCTAAGGTAAATGATACCACATATTATGACTCCTCTTTTTAATCTTCTATTTCTCATGCTGAAGTGTTGCTATTAATACTTGTATGTTAATTTAGCTATTGGAATCCTTCGTCATCTTCCTGTTTGGTTAGTAATTATTTGGGAGATAATCACTTTGGGGTTTCAGGCACCTTGGTATGCACATGGCAATGCAGAGCCCAAGAATATGATTCTGGACAGTAACCTGTAGTTTCATCAACCATACTTCTGGTCATACTACTGTACCTACAATCACTCTCATTCAATTTTTTTAGAGGAACTGCATTTCACCGATCTGGACATTCAGTTAAGGAATTTGAAAGGTTCAGGTCATACATGATTGATATGTGCATTTAATTGCAAGGTCAAAACTTTTACTGAGATGCTTCTTTGACCCCATTACAAGTTATGAATGACACACTTATTTTCAAGTTTGACGTCTAATTGCTCCCTTCTTCTTGATGCATAATTTTCAGCAATCAAGGTTGGTCGCTACCTTACCCTGTCCTCGCATAGTTAATAGAAATCCAATTTAAGGTTTTATAATTAAATACAACGCCAAGAAGTACTACCGCGGGCATCATGTGTGCTTGAAACAAATCTTCTCTTTTTCTAAAAGAGTGGTATCAATTTGTTCGGAATTAGAATATTCCTCTTTTTGAAACACTCACATGTCTTTTGATTATTCTAACCTGGGACTAAGTACAGTTGGATGCAAGCTTGATATGTAAGTACGTCTTAGTTTAATTATTAGTCCTTGACCATGAGCAAGAATCTAGCTAGATGGGCTTTCATGTTACACATATATGCTTGTTACTGTTTTGCGAGCTAATATCTATTAATTAATTAGTTAGATGCTTGAATTAACCTGTACTAACTATTATTGGTTATCACCGTCCACCGTCTTCGTTTGGTTGTAAGTTGTTGACCATTAGCAAGAAGCTAGCTAATTGTGTGTGCATGCCACACACGTGCACATATATCAGTTGTTGCGAGTTAAGATCATCTGCCAACTACCTTTATATGTAATTGTGTGCTGCATTCTCACTGCTTCCAGTAGATACTATCATTTCAGAGTTCACCTAAAATTTGCAATGTTCAAATTTTTGGGATCAAAATACAACTTTTTTTAAATTTAAGCCAATATAAAGTGTGTGCAGGTTGACTTTTAAACCATTTTTGCTTACAAGAAGCTTATCAGTTGTAATGTTTAGCACCTACATAACCTGATGGTCCTGTAGTGACTTGGGATTGGCGATTAAAGAAACATGGGTATCGAGCATATTAATGTGAGAAGTAGATATACAATATGTTATAAAGGAGAAGACAAGTAAATATTGAGTGTGAAAGATAAGTATGATTTTTTTACTATCATATGAATTATTGAATTTAATCTGGTATTCAACCCCTCAAAATTAGATTTAATACATGCTACTACACCATTACTTATCTCTACTATTAAAGGAGAATTTGACAAGTAATCAAGCAAGTCATCACTATCGTCGATGGAAGTTGTCGTGCGGAGATGGAAGTTGACAAGTTTCTCCATGAAGCTGATCTGATGTGAAGCTTGTGCCAGATAAAAGGTTAATTGAGTTCTCATCTCCAATATGTGTGCATTCTAACTATCCTTGTTGATTCAGTGGTTCCATGATGCTACATTTCACATGTTTTTCACCTCTTGATGCTACTATGGACAGAAGGCGTTTACTAATTTGCACTTTAATTTTTTTCTAATAAACTGTGCCAATATCACCTGCATTATGATTTTTAAATTATTGATCCCTGCTATAATGTAACGTGCCCACATAACAAATATTCCGCAATCTTCGCAAGCATGTATTTGTATGTCTAACTGTAGGTGGAAGAACAAGATCCACTGTGTGTGCAACGGCAACAATAAATATCATGTCATTAGGGAGACTTCTGATAATTCTACTCTGCATTTTTTTTCCTTTAGTAGAAGTGTTCTGCCGCATTATTCAACTATGTGTGACCAATCTGACACACCTCAGGAGTTCTCTCTCTCTCTCTCTTTCTCTCTCTCTCTCTCTCTATATATATATATATATGGACTGAACAATTGATTCAGGTTTTTTTCTCAAGTGGGGATGCAAATTGGGCATCAAGGTGTACGACAGAGGATGACAAACGATTACGTTCTGCACGTTAGTCCGCGTACAACTTAAAAGTTGATTGATACTTTTCATTTTATATTGATGTTCCCTCCATCGAGAACAATTTTTTGACTGGATGTGTTTAATTAGATATGCTCTTTTATTTGTGCGAAGTTGTTCAGACTTTTCTTTGATTCATTATTTTAGCTGCATAAAAAAGGAGTATGAGTACTGTTTGGTTCCATGCAGGACCAACCAAGGAAGAGAAGCAAATCACAACCCTTTAGTTCACGGTCTAGGAGCAGGAAGGTACACATCCATCTTTGTGATATTCTGATATGAATATGCATAGTACTATGTATAGAATCCCTCAATTGTGTAGATAGGTCATCAAGTAATGGTTAGTAATTCCTACTTCTGCTTCACCTTTCAGTTAATTATCCGCTTTCAAGTATTTGTTGCCGAAGTGAGCATCTAATTGCAGGAATTCTGTGAGGTAACCATCTCAATCTTTTTGTCACAAGGCTCTTGCGCGGCAGAGATTTTTGCTTGGTCATAAATGAATTAGTTCCATTCTTTGACAGTAAGATACCTCACAGAATTCCTGCAATTAGATGCTCACTTCGGCAACAAATACTTGAAAGCGGATAATTAACTGAATAGTTCACTTTAGATCACTTTCTGGATAGTTCTTGCGAAACTATTATTTAGTTAGAAGGCTGATTGCTGATGAACATTGATTTTAACTATAAACATATATATTCACATAATGTTACAGTTAATCCCAAAAATATAGTATTCGCTGGTACACGATTTGAGGCATAGGAGGGAGGGGCATGTTGCGATGTCGTCTTTGGTCATGGCTATAGCTTATGAGAAGAATGGGATTTATGCTTTGGCAGACTGCCCCGTGGTTAGCAAGTCATTATTGCGGCCTCCGCTTCCCAAGTTGACTCGGCTTGCTGTTGGTGTGTGCTGCTTCTGCAGCTCCTGCCGGCCGCCTCTTAGGTTGGGTTTTGCTACCACTACTGAAGTTTCCATTGCCAAGGCAAGGCGTCGTCGTCTTACTTGCAAGGCACACATTGCACTGCGGGCAACATTTTGCTATGCATGACCACTCATGTCAAAGCTGGGTCCCAGTTTGACGACCTCTCTACCAAGTCTCCATGTTCTTCTTCCCTGTACTTTCTCCATCTGCTGTTATACTCTCTTGCAAGTACGGCTTATCCAGTTTGATGCCATGTTGCTTCGGCAGTTGTGTATTAACCCCTCAAGGAAGAAGGGGGGGGGGGCGGAGATGGAAGTTGTAGGCGCGTGCCCCCGGCCGACCGTCGTTAGACCAGGATGAGCTAGCGGCGGTGGTTGTCGAGGACTCTAAGCATTCGCGGATTGTCGTGGTGTAGTGGTGCCACCGAGGGCACCAACATCAGCAGTAGATGGATGGCGGCAGTAGATGGATGGCGGCGGCGGTAAGAGACATAGGCCAAGGATAGGGATAGAGCAACTCAGCCACAATAATGTTTTACTAATTATGAGATGTTTCTTATTTATTCTGGATATGATCTACTCCCTACATTTCATAATGTAGTGCTCTTGAGAGGTGGAGCATTAAAGAGCAAATCAACTGGGCCTGGCCTTCATGGCTTCGTCCCCTACTTTCTACTGATCCATGCCAACTGCATAGTTATTTACTTTGGAAAGGCCGAGATATATTTCACATTTAACAGAAAAGTTCACACTGCAATTGTCTCTACAAAGTTATGTTTTGTTTTCATTATTTGTTTATGTAACTCAGTTTTGGACTTGGTACTCATCTTGACAATAGTGTTTTTAGATGGTGCTGGCGAATAGATTCAGTTGAGTGGTGGAGTTAGCACTTGCTCATGGTCATGGATGACTCTTCCTCATCAATGGATGTATGTTTAGTACTCCGTCAGTTTCATAATTCTTGTCGTGCTTTTAGTTCAAAGTAGAACCATGACAATAACTACGGAACGGAGGGAGTACTTATTTGTCAAACCGGAGTTAGTATGTGCATGGTGTGTGGTAACTACTCTTGCATTTGAAATTTTTTGTGCTTTTAGTCTTTTAGAGGGAAAGCTGCTGCCTTGTGACCATGAGGTCACGGGTTCAAGTCCTGGAAACAGCCTCTTGCAGAAATGTAGGGAAAGGCTGCGTACAATAGACCATTGATACACATGTGGCGTATCTGCAGGATAGATAATGCTTCATTGGTAGCACACACAGTGCATCTAGAGAAAACAATTGCTTTCATCAGCATACGGGGATATATTCTTCAGTGGACATTCAGCTAGAATACATATGCATTTTTGTTGAACCGGTATGGGCCCAAGCCCATCAAGCCTTGTCACTTAGGGCCCAAGCCCATGTGGAGGTACTGACCTAGAAGGAGGCATCCAGTCCTCCTGTTCCCAGGAGAGCCGCCACACACACATACGACACAGCCAAAACAAGGTGAGTCTGAGACACAACATGGTATCAGACGCAGGCGAGGTGCTGGGGACGACGGCGACGGTGGCCTAGTCGCCGGCCGGCGGCGGAGTCCGGTGGGGAGGCGGCGGCGCATGGATGTATGGAAGAGCCCAGTTGTATCAATGAATGTAATGAAATACTTTGTTACATTCATCGATTGCTATTCTCGTATGACTTGGATTTATTTGATGCGTCACAAAGATGAGGTGTTTAGCTGTTTTCAGAATTTCCATGCCTTGGTGAAGAATTAGTTTCAGGTGCAGGTGCAGGTGATCAGGACTGACAATGGGACAGAGTATGTGAACAACACATTTGGGGCTTACTTGTCTGATCACGGTATTCTTCATCAAACTTCATGCCCAGACACCCCTCCTCAGAATGGAGTGGCAGAAAGGAAAAATCGGCATATTCTTGAGGTTGCCCGGTCATTGATGTTTACGATGAATGTGCCCAAATTCTTGTGGAGTGAAGCAATTATGACAGCCACATACTTGATCAACAGGACACCATCAAGAATACTAAGCATGAAATCTCCGTGTGAGCTAGTATATGGAGAAACTAAGTTTGTTGTCCCCCCAAAGTTGTTTGGCAGTACTTGTTTTGTTCGAGATCACCGTCCTTCTGTTGGAAAACTTGATCCGCGGGCAGTGAAGTGTATTTTTCTGGGCTATTCTTCTAGTCAGCAGGGATATAAATGTTGGTGTCCCTCAGAGAAACGCAGGTTTGTCAGTATGGACGTAACCTTCAGGGAGTCTGAGCCATTCTATGGTGAGCCAATAGATCTAAGTGTGTTGTTTCAAGAGCTTGACCATTTCCACTCTGTGCAAGATGGTCAAGAGGGGAAGAAGGCTGTATCTCACACTCACGCGGATTCTGTGGGCACTAACATTGGTGATGATGATGTGCAGGTTCAAGTCCAGCCAATTGTGGGTACAATTTCGGTTGGTACTCTCACTGATGGTGATATGCAGGTACGGGTCCAACCAACCGTGGGTTCCATTCAGATTGGTAATCTCCAGCTCCCTGTTCGAGATTGGTGGCAGAAGATCCCCCTAGTGTACTCTCGGCGAGAGCCACAAGTGCCACAGGTGCATGACTCATCTGACACTCGTCTGGTATATTCTCGGCGGCAGCCACTTGTGCAGGAGGGGGAGCAACAAGTGCAGGGGGAGCAGTCAGTGCAGGGGGAGCAGCAAGGCAGTGGTGCAAGCTCATCTGACACAGTGGAGCTACCTATTGCGTTGTGAACGGGGACACGTGAAGCGGCTGAGAAGGCTTTACCACTGGAGTTTTTGGATGATCATGACATTGGAAATCTTGTGTCTTATGAGGCTTTGTCTCCTTCCTATAGAGTGTTTGTTGCCTCTCTTCAAACTGTGTCAATCCCAAAGGATTGGAAGATTGCAAAGCAAGATCCGAAGTGGCATGAAGCAATGATAGAAGAGTTGGAAGCACCGAGAAAAAATAAGACGTGGGTGCTAACCACATTGCCGGCAGGAAAGAAAGCAGTGAGTTGTAAGTGGATCTATACAGTGAAGCAGAATCCTGAGGGGAAGGTGAAACGGTATAAGGCCAGATTGGTCGCCAGAGGATATAGTCAAACTTATGGAATTGACTATGACGAGACGTTTGCTCCAGTGGCAAAGATGAACACAGTAAGGATATTGGTTTCCTGTGCTGCAAACTTTGGGTGAAAATTGCATCAATTAGATGTTAAGAATGCCTTCTTGCATGGTGAGTTGCAGGAAGAAGTGTACATGGAGATACCACCAGGTTTTGGTACTTCACTGACAACGGGGAAGGTATGCAGGCTGAAGAAATCCTTGTATGGACTGAAGCAATCGCCGAGGGCTTGGTTTGATAGGTTCAGGCGTGCTGTCCGTGCTATGGGGTATGGTCAATGTAATGGTGATCACACGGTGTTCTACAGACACTCACTCTCTAATCGAAAGATCACCATTCTTGCAGTTTATGTGGACGACATTATCATCACCGGAGATGATGAGGAGGAAATAAAGAGATTGAAGGGGTGTCTGAGCAATGAGTTTGAGGTGAAGGATTTGGGCAACCTAAAATACTTCCTTGGAATTGAAGTGGCCCGGACAGAGAAGGGAATATCTTTGTGCCAAAGGAAATACACCTTGGATCTCTTGAGTGACATGGGCATGATGGGATGCCGTGCAGCCCCTACGCCGATTGAACAAAATCATCAAGTGACAGCTCAGTCAGGCGAGCTGGTGAATAAGGAAGATTATCAGAAACTGGTTGGGAGGTTATTGTACTTGTGTCATACCAGGCCTGACATTACGTATGCTGTGGGTGTGGTGAGCAGATACATGCATGAACCAAGGAGTGGGCATCTTGATATTGTGCACAGAATTCTGAGATACTTGAAGGGGACTCCAGGTAAAGGGTTATGGTTTGCGAAGAGTGGACATCTTGAAGTGGATGGCTATAGTGACTCTGATTGGGCCAGTTGTCAAGATGATAGAAGATCAACTTCTGGCTACTGTGTGTTTGTGGGAGGAAACTTGGTGTCGTGGAGAAGCAAGAAACAACCTGTTGTGTCTAGATCAACAGCAGAAGCCGAGTATAGAGCTTTATCTCAAGGGTTATGTGAGATGCTCTGGGTGAAGTACCTATTGAGCGAGTTGAAACTTCTGAGGAAGGGACCCTTGAAGGTGTGGTGTGACAATCAGTCAGCTATAGCTATTGCTAATAACCCAGTTCAGCATGATAGGACAAAACATGTGGAAATTGATCGCTTCTTCATTAAGGAGAAACTTGATGCTGGTATCATCAGTCTTACTCACGTCAGCTCTGGGCAGCAGTTTGCAGATTGCTTGACAAAGGGACTGGGAACGAAGGACTGTAACTTGGCATGTGACAAGATGGGTATGATAGATATCTACCACCCATCTTGAGGGGGAGTGTTGAACTGGTATGGGCCCAAGCCCATCAAGCCTTGTCACTTAGGGCCCAAGCCCATGTGGAGGTACTGACCTAGAAGGAGGCATCCAGTCCTCCCGTTCTCAGGAGAGCCGCCACACACACATACGACACAGCCAAAACAAGGTGAGTCTGAGACACAACAATTTTCCATATACTTCAGAGTTTTTTCTCTCAAGGGAGCTGCATTTTTTTTGAGAAAGGGAATAACACACATTGGTTTTTTTTCATGGTATTAGCCACCTCTATTGTGCGTCTCAATCATTTAAATTTTTGGCATTGTACTATCATGCATCAGTTTTGCAATAAATTTGTAGAAGTTTTTGCCCCCAAGAATATAATGAGAAATATTTGCCGCAACTAAACTTTGTTGAGCATGTCTAGAAGGCCACCGAAGAATTTTACAAAACAAGAGAAGATGGCGTGCACTGTATCTTTAAGATGACTTCCCTCACCATGTGGCATGCACTTTTTGGTTTTACTTTAGTGCAATTGCCATGTATGTAAGGGGTGAAATTAGGTTGAATATTACAATTGTAGTTTTTTCTGAACTTTTTCAACACCCCAGCATTAGTAAAATACTCCCCTCATTTCATAATGTAAGACGTTTTTGCAAGCTATATGTTTGTTATACATTATATTGCTGGAAATCAAGAATTTACTCTTTTTGACTAATATTGTGTTTCAATAGTCCATTTCGTGTGTTTCAAAGGGCTGCGATAGTGCATCTTGCTATGCATGGCCACTCATGTCAAAGCTGGTTCCAGTTTGACGACCTCTCTACCAAGTCTCCATGTTCTTCTTTCCTGTACTTTCTCCATCTGTTGTTGTACTCTCTTGCAAGTACGGCTTATCCAGTTTGATGTCATGTTGCTTCGGCAGTTGTGTATTAACCCCTCAAGGAAGATGAGGAGGGGGAGATGGAAGTTGTAGGCGCGTGCCCCCGGGCGACCATCATTAGACCAGCATGAGCTAGCGGCGGTGGTCGTCGAGGACTGTAAGCATCCGCGGATTGTCGTGGGCGTAGTGGTGCCACCGAGGGCACCAACATCAGCAGTAGATGCAACAACGGCGGCAGCAGTAAGAGACACAGGCCAAGGATAGGGATAGAGCAACTCAGCCACAATAATTTTTTACTAATTATGAGATGTTTCTTATTTATTCTGGATATTATCTACTCCCTACATTTCATAATGTAGTTTTCTTGAGAGGTGGAGCATTAAAGAGCAAATCAACTGGGCCAGGCCTTTGTGGCTTCGTCCCCTACTTTCTACTGATCCATGCCAACTGCGTAGTTATTTACTTTGGAAAGGCCTAGATATATTTCACATTTAACAGAAAAGTTCACACTGCAATTGTCTGTATGAGTTATGTTTTGTTCTCATTATTTGTTTATGTAACTCAGTTTTGGACTTGGTACTCATCTTGACAATAGTGTTTTTAGATGGTATTGGGGAATAGATTCAGTTGAGTGGTGGAGTTAGCACTTGCTCATGGTCATGGATGACTCTTCCTCATCGATGGATGTATGTTTAGTACTCCGTCAGTTTCATAATTCTTGTCGTGCTTTGCGTTCAAAGTAAAACCATGACAAGAAGTAGGGAACGGAGGGAGTACTTATTTGCCGAACCGGAGTTAGTATGTGCATGGTGTGTGGTAACAATTGTTTTTAAGGCGGTAAGGTGAACTAAGGCGCTGGGGGGCGCCTTATCGCCTAGGCGACGCCTAAGCGCCTAAGGCGGGCATATTTGTAAGGCGCCGTCGCCTAAGCGTCCAAGGCGGGACGCCTTAAAAACAATAGTGATAACTACTCTTGCATTTCAATTTTCTTTTGTGCTTTTAGTGTTTTAGAGGCTTTGTACTCCATTGATATACATGTGGCGTATGTGCCGGATAGATAATGTTTCATTGGTAGCACACACAGTGCATCTAAGAAAACAATTGCTTTCATCGGCATACAGGAATATATTCTTCAGTGGACATTTAGCTAGAGTACATATGCATTTTTCATATACTTCAGAGTTTTTTCTCTCAAGGGAGCTGCATTTTTTTAGAAAGGGAATAACACATATTGGTTGTTTTCATGGTATTAGCCACCTCTATTGTGCGTCTCAACCATTTAAATTTTGGCCATTGTACTATCATGCATCAGTTTTGCAATAAATTTGTAGAAGTTTTTGCCCCCAAGAATATAATGAAAAATATTTGCCTATTGATTCTGTGTTTTGATTGCAAATTCTTGAGAAAGGGAATAACACATTCAGAAACTCTATACGAAGCTGGTGCACATTGGTCCTGGGTTCGTATATTTCCTTATGTAGCCTTTGTTTAGGTAAATCAGACAGAGATGAGGACTATAGGTGGCCTCTCTTTTTACCCATCACTGTTATTGTTAATGAGTCTAACAATGAACTGACTACATCTCCATCTTTTCACCTTTGTTACCAGAGAGATTCTCAAAGGTGCAAAATATTACGTCGGCACTTTAAGTCTCCCATTTTGATTGCCGTGATTTGCAATTTGTGTGTGGGGGCAGTAGTAAGCGCTCGTGCAGTTACGTTGTTGCCAGGTGCTACATTCTCATGTGATTGTTCAAGCGAAGGTTCTCGAAAACAGCATAGCCATTTATGTTGCTTCTATTAGGTGTGGTTGACAAAGACGGAGGCGATTTGGGCACGCGAAAGTCACTGAAAATCAAGACAAATCCTACGTTTCTACATGTGAAATTTAACATATAACTCTTGCAATCTACTCCATCCGTCCCAAAATTCTTGTTTTATATTTGTCTAAATACGAATATATCAAGTCACATTTTAGTATTAGATACATCCGTATCTAGACAAATCTAAGACAAAATTTTTGGGACGGATGGAGTATTTCAAGAGCCCGTGGCAAAGCACGGGCACCCTACTAGTGTAGGTTGTAGTAGCTCTATTTTTCTGAAATTCCAATTATACCAATGTATTTGTTAGAATAAAATATGTAAAACAATATCCTACTTAAGTATATTTAGATGATTTTTATATTACTTTTTTTTATCAACTTAGGATATATTTTTACCAACTTAAAATCACGGGGAAAATCACGCCATAAAATCATGGGAAATATTTATGCATTAATAGACAAGACCTGAGTTAACCAAGTGAGCTAGCACATGTTCCTTAACATACAAGATGCCTTTCTATACATTACTAAAGGCTGCTTGCATGGCCTTTTTTAATCAAATCGTTAGGCCTATTTGAGCATCAAATAATACTGTAGTTGTTAGGCTTTTCTGCGTCGCGAGCCACATGAGAAAAACATAATCATCAGTCTAGTATGCTAAAAAAAATCGATATTTCATGTGAAATAAACCCAACTTCCTCCTTTAAGACGATTCCCATCTGTTTATATAGGTTAGCAAGTTGGTTGTAATATCAACAAGACACTTAGAAAAAGGGAAGGTGACAACGGACGAGAGGGTGATTAAACTCCTGATGAAATCAAGGATTGATTTGGGACTTGGTGCACGCTGCAAAGAGGGACATGTGGGCTAAAAGAATTAACTTACTAGGAAGGATTGTGTGTAGGCTGGAAGGAACATGCAAGGAAGGAAACATGAATGTGTGTGTTTGTGTGTCCATGTCGTGCGCCGAGGATTACCTTTTTCTTTCTAAACATTGGTGACTCTCTGCCACATGTCATTGTTCGGATGTCGTGTTACTGGTAGGCATTTTGGTGTAGCGACATCAAACAAAATGCTAGCCAATTTATTTTATCCGTTGCCACGCACGGGTATAAAAAAAGAAATAGTTTGGGGCACGCATGAAGAAGCTTAATACTCTTTTTTTAGGCTAGAAGCTAAATACTCCGCACGAACTATTTTTGTCCCACCACTTTCATCCGGATTTTTTTCAACTGGTTTTTTCGTCCCTCCCACCACCCCAACCCCATGCACGAAAAAAAACACCCCGCACGAAACGGACAGGGATCAGGTGACATGCACCTTTGCATGTCACCGTGTGACTTGCGGCCCAAATTCATATTTAAACATTGTAAAAAAATCTAAAAAAAATCATGCATATTCATAACACACATTAAGATAATCCCTAAAAATATTCAGATCAAAATTCGAAACATACATCAAGAAGCAAAAAAGAGAAATCTGTTATGAATAGTTGCGAATGGTTCTCTGTATACTATTCACATATGAGTTTCTCTTTTGCTTCTTGGTGTATGTTTCGAATTTTGATCTGAAATTTTTAGGGATTATCTTAATATGTGTTGTGAACATGCATGATTTTTTATCAGATTTTTTCGCAATGTTTAAATATGAATTTCGGCCGCAAGCCACACGGTGACATGCAAAGGTGCATGTCACCTGATCCCTGTCCGCACGAAACACCCATCCTCTCGATCCCCTCCCATTGCCGCCTCCGTCGTCTCTCGACCCCCTCGAGTAAACGGCACCGCGGCTGTCTCTCGAGCCCCTCAAGATCGTCGCGCCATCGTCGTCTCTTGACCTCCCAAGATCGCCGCCGCCGACCTCACATAGAAGGCGCTGCCGGATCTCTTGGGATCTCACTGCCGCTGTGACGCCCCCGATTTAATTGTACACTAATCATACACGCAAACGTGTACGATCAAGATCAAGGACCCACGGGAAGATATCACAACACAACTCTACAAATAAAATAAGTCATACAAGCATCATATTACAAGCCAGGGGCCTCGAGGGCTCAAATACAAGAGCTCGATCATAGACGAGTCAGCGGAAGCAACAATATCTGAGTATAGAGATAAGTTAAACAAGTTTGCCTTAAGAAGGCTAGCACAAACTGGGATACAGATCGAAAGAGGCGCAAGCCTCCTGCCTGGGATCCTCCTAAACTACTCCTGGTCGCCGTCAGCGGACTGCATGTAGTAGTAGGCACCTCCCGAGTAGTAGTAGTCGTCATCGACAGTCGCGTCTGGCTCCTGGGCTCCGTCGTCTGGTCGTAGAAATCGGGTACAGGAAGGGGGAAAAGGGGGGAGTAAAGCAACCGTGAGTACTCATCCAAAGTACTCACAAGCAAGGAGCTACACTACATATGTATGCATTGGTATCTAATGGAGTAAGGCTATCATATGTGGACTGAACTGTAGAATACCGGAATAAGAGGGGGATAGCTAGTCTTATCGAAGACTACGCTTCTGGTAACCTCCATCTTGCAGCAGGAGAAGAGAGTAGATGGTAAGTTCACCAAGTAGCATCGCATAGCATAAACCTAATCGATGATCCTCCCCTTGTCTCCCTGTGAGAGAGCGACCACCGGTTGTATCTGGCACTTGGAAGGGTGTGTTTTATTAAGTATCCGGTTCTAGTTGTCATAAGGTCAAGATACAACTCCAAGTCGTCCTGTTACCGAAGATCACGGCTATTCGAATAGATTAACTTCCCTACAGGGGTGCACCACATAACCCAACATGCTCGATCCCATTTGGTCGGACACACTTTTCTGGGTCATGCCCGGCCTCGGAAGATCAACACGTCGCAGCCCTACCTAGGCACAACAGAGAGGTCAGCACGCCGGTCTAAATCCTATGGCGCAGGGGTCTGGGCCCATCGCCCATTGCACACCTGCACGTTGCGAGGGCGGCCGGAAGCAGAACTAGCCCCCTTAATACAAGAGCAGGCTTACGTTCCAATCCGGCGCGTGCCGCTCAGTCGCTGACGTCACGAAGGCTTCGACTGATACCACGATGTCGAGTGCCCATAACTGTCCCCGCGGAGATGGTTAGTGCGTATAGGCCAGTAGCCAGACTCAGATCAAATACCAAGATCTCGTTAAATGTGTTATCTTGGAATAATCGCGAACGCCGACCAGGGCCAGGCCCATCTCTCTCCTAGGTGGTCTCAACCTGCCCTGTCGCTTCGCCACAAAGATCCACTCGCGGGTACTCCTACGAGCCGACCCGTCTTTTTGTCATCACATGTATCATGTATAAGGTATATAGTATATACCCGTGATCACCTCCCGAGTGATCATGGCCCGATAGTATAGCATGGCAGACGGACAAGAATGAAGAGCCACTGATGATAAACTAGCATCCTATACTAAGCATTAGGATTGCAGGTAAAGGTAACAACAGTAGTAGCAAGGACAGGCTATGCATCATGATAGGATTAACGAAAAGCAGTAACATGCTACACTACTCTAATGCAAGCAGTATAGAGGAGAGTAGGCGATATCTGGTGATCAAGGGGGGGCTTGCCTGATTGCTCTGGCAAGAGAGAGGGGTCGTCAACACCGTAGTCGTACTGGGTAGCAAAGGCGTCAATCTCGGTGTCTAGCGAGAGAAGAGGGGGAAGAAACAATAAATATTAAGCAAACAGATGCATATCGATGCATGACATGACAAGTATCGGTGCTAGGGTTGCCCTAACGCGGTATGAGGTGATACCGGTGAAAGGGGGAAACAACCGGGAAAGTATTCCCGGTGTTTCGCGTTTTCGGGCAAAGGTGCCAGAGGGGGAAAGTTGCGTGTTCGCTATTCTAGGGATGCGTGGTGGACGAATGGGCTGCGTATCCGGATTCGTCTCGTCGTTCTGAGCAACTTTCATGTACAAAGTTTTTTGATCCGAGCTACGGTTAATATCATATGATTTTTCAAAGTTTTAATATTATTCTGAAATTATTTTTAATTCGAAGATAAACGCTAAATTGCTAGACGCACCCAGCACAGTGTACACAAAAATGTACCCAGTGGCTGACAGGTGGGCCAGAGGGACCCAGTTGACCAGTCAACGTTTGAATGGTCAACAGGGGTGGGACCCCCTGTCATTAACTATTTTAGTCTACTCTAATAGTTTAGTTAGTTGATTAGGTTAATTAATTATAATTAATTAGGTTAATTAATTTACTTAATGAATGAATTAATTATTTTCTATTTTTTATTTTAGAATCTTTTTATTTTAAAATCGTTCTGGGGCTAGGCCCACCTGTCATTGGCACATGGGGCGGGGCCCAGCTGTCAAAGGCCCATGTGGCCTCAGCGGGCATACAGGCAAGCGGGTACGGGCGCTGGGCGCACGGGCGTAGGCGCCCGAGCGTGGTCGGGCGCGACCCAGGCGACGGTTGCGGCGGCGACCGGGGCAGCAAGCAGCGAAGGAACGACACAGGCGCGCGGTCCGGTGAGGCATCAGCAGCGTCGGCGAGGCGGGGCAGCGCGCGCCGGCGAGGGGCGGTTGCGGCGGGGCCACGGGCGGCCGAAGGTGGGCGCGGCAGCGAGGGCTGTTGGAGGCGAGCACGACCGGCCGGAAGGCAAGCTCTGCCGCGAGCGGGAGGCGGGAGGCAGACGCGGGGCGTGGCAAGGTGGTGAGCACCGGCAGAGGGAATAGGCAGAGCAAGCAGCAGCAGCCGGGACGCAGTCTGGCGGTGAGCGTGCACATGGGAGTAGAGGAAACTCGGGATGGGGGTTCTCACGATCGTTGGTGAGAAGGGGAGGCGTCGTGGCTCGAGGTAGTCCGGTGGGGAGGCGGTCGGGGAGGTTCGGCGTGGCGACACCTGCGACGGGGTCGGGGCGGGCGGCGACCGGCGGATGTATCTGAGGAAGAAGATCGAGGGCAACAGCGTTGAGGCCCCCCCGACTCGGTCCAGTGCGGGGATGAGGCGGCCTGAATGGGCGACGACGACGAGCGCCAAGGCTGCGAGCCTGGCCCCGACGCGGTCAGGCGCACGGGCAAGGAGGAGGCCGGTGGCGCAAGGAGATGGCGAGCTGCGAGGAGGCAACTGGTCTCCGGCAAGGTCGGCCGGTGCGGGGTGCGGCGGAGGAGGTTGGTGAGGTCGCCGGCGAGAGATAGGAGGCGCACAGGGCGAGGCGGGGCACTGCCCTGCACGAGCGCACGTGAGTGGCGGCGCGTGTGGAGTGAGGGGGAGAGGAACGGGTTGGGGCTCTAGGGTTCGGGGGGATGGAGAGGTAGGCCATTTAGGCCAGGGTGGGGTGGGTCGGCTGGCCAGTTGGGCCTCACGGCCCAGCGGGGGAAGGGGGGACTGGTCTTTTGTTCTTTTTTGTTTTCTTTTGTTTTGTTTTCTATTTTGTTTTCTATTGCACTTTTAACAATAATCCATTTTTGTAAAATGTGTGGCTGGTCTTAATATTTAGTATTCAACATACCTCACTGTCACTAAAAGTTTGGGAGTGATTAGTAGTTATTTTTCGTATTTTTATTAAATGGAAATGACCTAAATGTGGCGGTCTTGGTTACCGTTTTTATATCTCGGGGCATTTTAAACCTTTAGAAAAATGTTGATTGATGCACGACAATTATCTAAGGAATAATTACAACCTAATGAATATTTTTAATTCATTATTTTATGAAACTATAATTGATTTGTTATTTGAGTTTGTATTTGAACTAATTTTGAAACGAGCGAGGTTTAGCAAAATTTTAATTACGATGACCTGGCATCATTAACAAGGATTTACTGTAGCTTAACTATCGGGGTGTCACAACTCTCCTCCACTACAAGAAATCTCGTCCCGAGATTTAAGAGGTAGTGAAAGGGGGAAAGGTTTGGTAACGGAATTCTAACGGGTGTCCTCGATCTTGGTTGCTCTTCTCAAAGAGGTCGATCCATTATGTTGATGTCTTCATTTCTCTGTTTCAGGGCATCATGATGAAGTCGTCATCCTTTCTTCAGGATCTTCACCGTACTTACGAAAGGGTAAGAAGGGAAAACTCTATATGGATGGATTCTAACAAGATCTAACATCAGACGGTTAACTCAGGGAAGAAGCATAAGTATCTCTCGATTTGAAACTTAAGAAGATATCGAGAGCAAAGTAAGAAGGTATCATGAGAAGTTTCAAACGAATAGGCAATCGTTTGATGCCTAATCAAAAGGTGAAAGGGTTTCAGGGCAACGGGAATAGGTATTGCGCCTCATACCAGAATAGATCACTAGACAGGTGGTCCATGAATCACATACGAAGTCAAGTGCGAGGAACAACCTTGGGAACATGTGGTGTATAGGAGAGTCAGGTTTTGATCCTGTGAAACCGTGGGTTATGGGCCCACCATGTGGGATAAAAGTAGGAGGAATGGTGACATCTTGCATGGTCATGATAGCAAGGCATGTCAGAGGGTAGCATGTCGATTATGTCGGCAACAACGTCGGTACCAAGGGCGAGGGACGAAGAGAACCATTTTCCTGCTCATTGAACGAGGCGGACCAATAGGCAAAGTTCCCGTCCATCGGTGGTTACCAGAATGTCATCAACAATAGTAACAGGGTCTTACTGACACAGTTGTACACCAAGGTGTTTACATAAGCAGGGAATATTACTGCTTTGATCATATAGATCACAGGAAAGGTTAAACAAAACAATGGAAAGGAAAATGTGTATACACACATATTTCGGGGGTATATCCTTCCCAAGGGCAAGCAGAGCATGATATCCATGACGGGATATAACATAGAAAACCCTTTAGGAAAGGGGAGAGAAATTTCATGCCATTACCCATACAACGGTGTTTGGATAATTGAGCAAGAAACATTTAGCATTGGGCTTCAAATGTTCTTGTTGAAAATCGGAGTACCACAAACATGCTTCGAGATGCATTGACATGGTCACTGGATAAAGATCAGACTTTGGATACACAAAGGATCCATCAAGAACAACTTGTAGAATGGGTCTTACAATTCCCTCATGGAAGAAGAGCTAACCTTGCAAAAAAGGAAACTATAACAATAGGTCCTCCGGCCAGGTGTGCTAGGCATGACATCACCTTACCGGGTCATATAAGGACCAATGTTATAACTCTTGAACATATATGCCAACCATCATATCTGACCGAGATTCAGATCTGATTGGTGTCAGGATACCTCAGACTCAGGATGCCTGAGAAGAAAAAGGTGCAACACAAATTGACGAGAAAACATTGTAAGATTCTCGGGAAATGAACAATGGAAGCGAGTTCCAAAAGAAGAGTTCATCATTAAACCAAGGAGAGGACGAGGAGATGGCTGATGGTATCAGCGACAATTCATCAAGATTTCCAAAAGGATGGATTTCCGAAATTATGTGAACAAGGAGATAACATTTGTCAGATCAAATGATATAATGATGTATGCTCGAAGAAAACATACACAATTAAAAATTGGTTGAAAGATGCACCCAAAAATCTGGACTAGGTGGCACGATCAATGTTTGAATGATGATTCAAATAAGCAATAGACTTAGAATGAAGCCATCGACCATTAACGTCAAAGCAATAAGGTTGCTAGAATTTTTGAATTTTACACATCACAGACCATTTGTCGGCATTTCGGTTAGAAACAACGCGAGAAAGAATGGCGACGGTGAGAAGTATCACTATACCAAGAATTCTTAAGAGGTGGAGCAATGCTCACAACATCCTTGACATAAAAGATGGTATTACTCCAAGGGAGAACATATCACAAGCTGGATAAAAAGGAACTCAATGTACTACAGCAAACATGAACAAGTTTGTGTTGGAGGGAGGGCAATAAAGTTGCCGTTGATAACACAAATCATCGAGGGGCAATGATTGTATTTCTCATCATGAATTCAATTGATCTCTTGGACTGAGTCAAAACATTGATTATGATGATCATGACAAATTTTGTCGAGAGGCTTCACGAAGAAGCAATCGATCAACGATGACATAAGCAAAAGCAATGGTGAAGCGCGGGGTCAATGGAACCACGGATACGACACAAACTCAAAATCAAGATTGATGTTCAAGGCGAAACGAAAGACGAGGAAGATCGACGTAAGCTTGGCTCATTGTCAACGGTGGTGCTCCGAGAATAAGGGCCAGGTAGCATAGTTAAAATTTAGCACAATAATGATATAGCCGATTAGGCTATGAATGACTTGAAGGATTATTAAACTCCTAAGCAACGAAAATTAATTAGGGTTATCGAACCGGAATGCGGAATCGGTTCACATATCGGTGTTCTCGGTTGACGACAACCCAGAACCCAGAAAAATTGGAACTGGTGAGAAATAACAGTTAATGAAGAACCCATAAGAAGTTATGCAGTTCCCTGACATTATCAAGATATCATAGTGTAATACTCGACAGTAGATCAAAGTAAAGGTTGGACAGGTGCAATGATCTGCACAAGACAAGTACTTCAACTTGTCTGAGAAATGGGATCAAAGAGAACATATGGTCGGAACCATGATTGCATAGGATCAATTCACAGATACCAGATGATATTATATCAACGAAATAGTTATAATTACAAGAAGCTTCTATGGTAGGATCTACATCGTGTCCATGGGCATGAACACAAAGTTCAAGGTCGACTCCCACTTCTTCAATGTATAACCTTCCATTCACCTCTCACTTTCGAAGAAGTTGCAGTGTTGAAATTTTATCTAGCAACATACAAGAAGAGTATGACTCGTGAAAACTTTTGAGTTCACACATATTAAGGAAGGCATAGGTTCAACCCGTCAGGGTATCATGGAAACATATACCACAAGCTTCAATAGTAAATACCACCAGCTCGAAAATAGAGCATGGTTGAGAAAACAGAGGATACAATTTACCAAAGGCTTTATATATCCATGGAAAGGCTCAGAAGGTTATTTGAATATGAAGGACACTGTCGGATAATAATCCAACAAGAGGTCTAGTGGTCTACAACGGAGCTAATATGAGTATCAGTACTCTATCAAAGGAAGAATGAATGCAAGTGCATCGGATTATAGAAACAACTGACTAACTCAAAGCTCAAATGCAAAGGAATTATGAATTCCAAGACAAGGGATCAGAAGCAATGCTCTGATTAGGGATGGATAAATTGAATAGCCTTAGGGGTACAATCGATGGCAATTTGATTGGTCGAAATCCAACTCATCCTTCAAATGATGTCTGAGCCAAAAGGATAAATTCTAGGATCTGATTGAGGATTGCGAGCATTCGCAACATATTGAATCAATGGACTCAAAATCATAGTGACAAGGGCTGCCAATAAGATTACTATACTTATGGGATTAACCATAATGCAAGCAAGCAAGAACTTCAAGAGCAATAAGCTGCTAAGGATGTTCAAAAGATCGAATAGTATTTTGAAGACCTTAGTGAAACACATGAACAACTAGGGATGGGTGGATACTCGGCAAGTGCGAGCAATTATCCGTAGGGGTATTTATGTAGCAAGGGACTGAAGGCAGTAGGCACAAAGTATTCTCAGGACAAAGGAGAGAATTTCGGGGTATTTTGTAATAACAAGACCAACGGGGAATGATTGTATAAATGACAAGTGTATGTATTTATCCAAAAGGATATTTGGTGGTAGGGAATTGCAAAAGCAACGGGCACAAGTCTCGAAAGAATATCAAAGAATAACTTCGAAATCTTCTGGTGCAGCCGACGATCATATGTGATTAGGAGCTCTCCGGGAGGGAGTAGTTACGAGATCCTAAAGTTAGAATTAGTAAAATCATTTAACCCGAATAGAAGAGAGTTCAGAGTCCCAGAGTAAGGATCGAGGAGTAAAAGATCCTAATACCACCCAGATGGCGACGTGGGCCTGTAAGGCACACAGCCATATTAGTAAAAGTTTTATAATGTCTAGACTCGACTTCGGCCAAGGAGTTGGGAAGGGGGATTCCTACAGGCAGTCGGCTCTGATATCAACTTGTGACGCCCCCGATATAATCGTACACTAATCATACACGCAAACGTGTACGATCAAGATCAGGGACTCACGGGAAGATATCACAACACAACTCTACAAATAAAATAAGTCATACAAGCATCATATTACAAGCCACGGGCCTCAAGGGCTCGAATACAAGAGCTCGATCATAGACGAGTCAGCGGAAGCAATAATATCTGAGTACAGACATAAGTAAAACAAGTTTGTCTTAAGAAGGCTAGCACAAACTGGGATACAGATCGAAAGAGGCGCATGCCTCCTGCCTGGGATCCTCCTAAACTACTCCTGGTCGCCGTCAGCGGGCTGCATGTAGTAGTAGGCACCTCCCGAGTAGTAGTAGTCGTCATCGACAGTCGCGTCTGGCTCCTGGGCTGCATCGTCTGGTCGTAGCAATCGGGTACAGGAAGGGAAAAAAGGGGGAGTAAAGCAACCGTGAGTATTCATCCAAAGTACTCGCAAGCAAGGAGCTACACTACATATGTATGCATTGGTATCAAATGGAGTAAGGCTATCATATGTGGACTGAACTGCAGAATGCCGGAATAAGAGGGGGATAGCTAGTCTTATCGAAGACTACACTTCTGGTAACCTCCATCTTACAGCAGGAGAAGAGAGTAGATGGTTAGTTCACCAAGTAGCATCGCATAGCATAAACCTAACCGATGATCCTCCTCTGTGAGAGAGCGACCACCAGTTGTATCTGGCACTTGGAAGGGTGTGTTTTATTAAGTATCTGGTTCTAGTTGTCATAAGGTCAAGATACAACTCCAAGTCGTCCTGTTACCGAAGATCACGGCTATTCGAATAAATTAACTTCCCTGCAGGGGTGCACCGCATAACCCAACACGCTCGATCCCATTTGGCCGGACACACTTTTCTGGGTCATGCCCGGCCTTGGAAGATCAACACGTAGCAGCCCTATCTAGGCACAACAGAGAGGTCAGCACGCCGGTCTAAATCCTATGGCGCAGGGGTCTGGGCCCATCGCCCATTGCACACCTGCACGTTGTGAGGGCGGCCGGAAGCAGAACTAGCCCCCTTAATACAAGAGCAGGCTTACGTTCCAATCCGGCATGCGCCGCTCAGTCGCTGACGTCACGAAGGCTTCGACTGATACCACGACGTCGAGTGCCCATAACTGTCCCCGCGTAGATGGTTAGTGCGTATAGGCCAGTAGCCAGACTCAGATCAAATACCAAGATCTCGTTAAATGTGTTATCTTGGAATAACCGCGAACGCCGACCAGGGCCAGGCCCATCTCTCTCCTAGGTGGTCTCAACCTGCCCTATCGCTTCACCACAAAGATCCACTCGCGGGTACTCCTACGAGCCGACCCGTCTTTTTGTCATCACATGCATCATGTATAAGGTATATAGTATATACCCGTGATCACCTCCTGAGTGATCACGACCCGATAGTATAGCATGGTAGACGGACAAGAATGAAGGGCCACTGATGATAAACTAGCATCCTATACTAAGCATTAGGATTGCAGGTAAAGGTAACAACAGTAGTAGCAAGGACAGGCTATGCATCAGGATAGGATTAACGGAAAGCAGTAACATGCTACACTACTCTAATGCAAGCAGTATAGAGGAGAGTAGGCGATATCTGGTGATCAAGGGGGGGCTTGCCTGATTGCTCTGGCAAGAGAGAGGGGTCGTCAACACCGTAGTCGTACTGGGTAGCAATGGCGTCAATCTCGGTGTCTAGCAAGAGAAGAGGGGGAAGAAACAATAAATATTAAGCAAACAGATGCATATCGATGCATGACATGACAAGTATCGGTGCTAGGGTTGCCCTAACGCGGTATGAGGTGATACCGGTGAAGGGGGGAAACAACCGGGAAAGTATTCCTGGTGTTTTGCGTTTTCGGGCAAATGTGCCGGAGGGGGAAAGTTGCATGTTCGCTATGCTAGGGATGTGTGGTGGACGAATGGGCTACGTATCCGGATTCGTCTTGTCGTTCTGAGCAACTTTCATGTACAAAGTTTTTCGATCCGAGCTACGGTTAATATCATATGATTTTTTAAAGTTTTAATATTATTCTGAAATTATTTTTAATTCGAAAATAAATGCTAAATTGCTAGACGCACCCAGCACAGTGTACACAAAAGTGTACCCAGTGGCTGACAGGTGGGCCAGAGGGATCCAGTTGACCAGTCAACGTTTGAATGGTCAACAGGGGTGGGACCCCCTGTCATTGACTGTTTTAGTCTACTCTAACAGTTTAGTTAGTTGATTAGGTTAATTAATTATTTTTATTTTTTATTTTAGAATCTTTTTTATTTTAAAATTGTTCTGGGGCTAGGCCCACCTGTCATTGGCACATGGGGCGGGGCCCAGCTGTCAAAGGCCCATGTGGCCTTAGCGGGCATACAGGCAAGCTGGTACGGGCGCTGGGCGCACGGGCGTTGGCGCCCGAGCGTGGTCGGGCGCGACCCAGGCGACGGTTGCGGCGGCGGCCGGGGCAGCGAGCACCGAAGGAACGACGCGGGCGCGCGGTCCGGTGAGGCATCAGCAGCGTCGGCGAGGCGGGGCATCGCGCACCGGCGAGGGGCGATTGCGACGGGGCCACGGGCGGCCGAAGGCGGGCGCGGCAGCGAGGGCTGTTGGAGGCGAGCACGACCGGCCGGAAGGCGAGCTCTGCCGCGAGCGGGAGGCGGACACGGGGCGTGGCAAGGTGGTGAGTACCGGCAGAGGGAATAGGCAGAGCAAGCAGCAGCAGCCGGGATGCAGTCTGGCGGTGAGCGTGCACAGGGGAGTAGAGGAAACTCGGGATGGGGGTTCTCACGGTCGTTGGTGAGAAGGAGGGGGGGGGCGTCGTGGCTCGAGGTAGTCCGGTGGGGAGGCGGTCGGGGAGGTCCGGCGAGGCAACACCTGCAACGGGGTCGGAGCGGGCGGCGACCGACGGATGTATCCGAGGAAGAAGATCGAGGGCAACAGCGTTGAGGCCCCCCCGACTCGGTCCAGTGCGGGGATGAGGCGGCCGGAATGGGCGACGACGTCGAGCGCCAAGGCTGCGAGCCTGGCCCCGACGCAGTTAGGCACACGGGCAAGGAGGAGGCCGGTGGCGCAAGGCGATGGCGAGCTGCGAGGAGGCAACTGGTCTCCGGCAAGGTCGGCCAGTGCGGGGTGCGGCGGAGGAGGTTGGCGAGGTCGCCGGCGAGCGGTAGGAGGCGCACAGGGCGAGGCGGGGCGCTGCCCTACGCGAGCGCAGGTGTGTGGCGGCGCATGTGGAGTGAGGGGGAGAGGAATGGGGTTGGGGCTCTAGGGTTCGGGGGGATGGAGAGGTAGGCCATTTAGGCCAGGGTGGGGTGGGTCGGCTGGCCAGTTGGGCCTCACGGCCCAGCGGGGGAAGGGGGGACTGGTCTTTTGTTCTTTTTTTGTTTTCTTTTGTTTTGTTTTCTATTTTGTTTTCTGTTGCACTTTTAACAATAATCCATTTTTGTAAAATGTGTAGCCGGTATTAATATTTAGTATTCAACATACCTCACTGTCATTAAAAGTTTGGGAGTGATTATTAGTTGTTTTTCGTATTTTTATTAAATGGAAATGACCTAAATGTGGTGTTCTTGGTTACCGTTTTTATATCCCGGGGCATTTTAAACCTTTAGAAAAATGTTGATTGATGCACGACAATTATCTAAGGAATAATTACAGCCTAATGAATATTTTTAATTCATTATTTTATGAAACTATAATTGATTTGTTATTTGAATTTGTATTTGAACTAATTTTGAAACGAGCGAGGTTTAGCAAGATTTTAATTACGATGACATGGCATCATTAACTAGGATTTACTGTAGCTTAACTATCGGGGTGTCACAGCCGCCGACGTACGGGATCACCTCCACGGTACTGGATCGCCGCCACCGCGGACGTAAGGGGTCACTTCAGCGGAAATCCCATGAGGAGACGCACTCGGGCTGTCCCCGGGCCGGCGAGGGGAATGATTTGACTCTTGGTACACCGGATCTTGGGACGCTGAAGCCAGATCCGACCCGATCCTCCTGATCGCCACGACTACGACGAAGACAACAAAACGATGAAGCTACCGTATCCACCAGACGAGTCCACACTCGATGTCGGTGGGAAACTCGAAGACGGCATATAGCCAGACGCCAAGGCAACATCTAATCTAAACCTGCTATATACAGCGACACCCCGCTCTTTTTTCGAGGGCTGGCCTCGCCGGCGAAGAAGGGGGAAAGGGAGCTGACGGAAGGGAGGAAGAGAGGTTGTTCTTAACTACGTTGCTCCAATAAATAAGATTTCATGCCGGTGTTATAAAAATCCACCGTTAATCCCATCTAGAGTGCTGGAAGAGACTCAGGGAATATAATTTCGAATGATTTGCCTAATTGACCGGTACTAAATACATTAAATTCCAAGCAAATACAAGACACTAATTGTTCCACCTGCTACAGCAAAAATAACTCGGATAACACACATAGCAAACGTGCAACTACTAAGAAGATATTGCATACTTCAATAAGCGACTAGACATAGATACCGTCAGACGCAGTAGTCGTGTCATCCTCAAAATTAAAGCGGAAGCCAACGATGTCCCCATAAGGCCCTTCCCAGTACTCCACGGTGTACAGATGCTAAGGGTGCCACATGGACAGAAAAATGATGTGGCAAAACAATTAAAGAGGAGAGAGAGCATTATGATGACCCCAATAAGAACCAATGCTAAGCACATGGACCTATGCAAATACACTACCAACCAATACATGAAGAAGTTTTATTACTAAACAATTAAATAGAGGAGGCTTAGCTACAAAATCTAAGCACCGATGCATTGGGGACATTGGTTGCCAAGCATTTTAATGCACTTAGCACCCCACTTTAGGCTGGTCATAGTAGGGAGTAACTTAGACTAGTGTCATGCATATGACACTAGTCTAAGTTACTACCTTCATAATGCGAAGTAACATACTAGTAGTATCATATATGGCTTCATTTATTAGCTCGTAGACTCATCTTGTCTTGGAAAGCATTATGAGGGTGCTTGGATCCAAGGGACTATTTTTAGTCTGACTAAAAATAGTCTCTTTTAAAGGCAAAAATTCCAAGCACCCCTGACTAAAGAGAGGCTAGGACTAGTATTGATGCTAAATTTTTTTAGTCATAGGAAACCTACTAAAATATGTATTAGCCCTCTCTCTCCTCATTTAATTCCTCTCCTTTAACACATGCGAGTTCTGGATTGGAGGGTTTGGAGGATAATAAATGCTCAATAACTTGATTTTAGTCTCTTTAGTATTTGGATCCAAGCATGGGTGAGGCTAACAAATTTTAGTCCCACTACTTTTAGTCATGAGACTAAAACGTATCCAAGCACCCTCTATGTTACAGTAACATATTATGTTACCACCTCTCATTAATTACTTGCCACATAAGCAGAATTTTCTCGAAGTGCGTTATGTTAGGGCATCTTCAGCCGTTGCCCCCCCCCCCAGGACACATAAAAATCGCCCCTTGGGGACGAGCCGGCGATACACTCGGTGCTGGGGGCGGTTTTGCGCCCAGTCGTCGCCCCCAGGCGCCGAAATTGGCCCACTTTGCAGCCCAATTTCGGCGAATAAAGGGCCCATATGGGCGAGAATAGGCCCATATTCGGCGTAGTTTCGCCGTGTCTCGGCGTTCAATTATCAACACAATTATTTCTTATCACATATTTCATCACAGAAAAATCAAATACTTCAACAAAATAGTACAACAACAAATAGTTCAATACAAATTATATAGTTCAACAAATAAAAACTCGTATTTCATCACACGGCGTCCCCCTTGAGCCTCCATAGGTGCTCAATCAGATCTTTCTGCAGTTGATGATGCACCTGTGGGTCTTGGATCTCCTGACGCATACTGAGATAGGCAGTCCAACTTGCCGGTAGCTGGTGATCAACTTCGGCTAGAGGACCCTGCATGTAGTATGGTTCAGTGTCAAACACTGGGTCTTCTTGCTCGCTCTCGATGATCATGTTGTGCAAGATGACACAGCAAGTCATAATCTCCCACATTTGATCTTTGGACCAGGTCTGAGCGGGGTACCGAACAACAGCAAATCGAGATTGGAGCACACCAAATGCCCGCTCGACATCCTTCCTGCAAGCCTCCTGAAGCTTCGCAAACCAGGCGTTCTTGCCTCCTGCCACAGGGTTTGAGATCGTCTTCACAAATGTCGACCATCTCGGATAGATGCCGTCAGCTAGATAGTACCCCTTGTTGTATTGGTGCCCATTGATCTCGAAGTTCACCGGAGGAGAATGGCCCTCAACGAGCTTGGCAAAAACAGGAGAGCACTGCAGCACGTTGATGTCATTGTGAGTTCCTGGCATACCAAAGAAGGAGTGCCAAATCCAGAGGTCCTGTGTGGCTACCGCCTCAAGCACCACACTGCAACCGCCTTTGGCGCCTTTGTACATCCCCTGCCAACCAAATGGGCAGTTCTTCCATTTCCAATGCATGCAGTCGATGCTTCCAAGCATCCCAGGAAATCCTCTTGCTGCATTCTGGGCTAGGATCCGAGCAGTGTCTTCCGCATTGGGTGTTCTCAAGTATTGTGGCCCAAACACTGCCACCACTGCCCGACAGAACTTGTAGAAACACTCTATGCTGGTGGACTCGGCCATGCGCCCATAGTCGTCGAGTGAATCACTGGGAGCTCCATATGCAAGCATCCTCATCGCTGTCGTGCACTTCTGGATGGAGGTGAATCCAAGAGCGCCAGTGCAATCCATCTTGCACTTGAAGTAGTTGTCGAACTCCCGGATGGAATTCACAATCCTGAGGAAGAGCTTTCGGCTCATCCGATAACGGCGCCGAAATGTTATCTCGCCATGAAGTGGAGCATCGGCGAAGTAGTCGGAGTAGAGCATGCAGTAGCCTTGGAGACGATGCCGGTTCTTTGCTTTCACCCGCCCCGGCGCCGAGCCACCTCGCCGCGGCTTTTCATTGCTCGCCAGCAGCTGGGCGAGGGCGGCGAGCACCATGAGATGCTCTTCTTCCTGGACGTCGGTCGCGACTTCCTCCTCCAGCAGCGCGGCGAGCTCTTCCTCCTCATCCGAGTCCATCGCCGAGACAGGCAAAACGTCGAACACCTTGCGCTCGGTGGGCGTGTACCCGCCGTTAAACCGCGCCTCCGCGGCCGGAAACGGCGGCCGGAAACGCCCAGCTGCTGTGGGAGGGGCTGCCGCAGCGAAGCGCTGCTATTTTCCGGCGGGGAATGGCTATCTACCAGAGTAGGGCGGCGGCCGTCGCCGGGATATAGCTAGTGGTGGCCGAGGGCGCGGGGGGTGCGAGGCGAGTCGGGGGAAGAAAACCTTGACTTTTCCCCTATCGGTGTGGGCCAGGCATGCTTTTCCCTAGCGCCGGAGCCCCCAACTGCTCCCCAGCGCGCCGGGTTCGGCTTGTGACCGCCGGGCGGAAAAAAGGTCCGAACCAGTGATTTTCGGCGTCCTAGGGGCGCGACTGGGCCGTTTTTTCGGCGCCGGCGCCGAAAAAGTGGCCTGGGGG
Organism: Triticum aestivum; assembly: GCF_018294505.1. Lineage (NCBI taxonomy): Eukaryota > Viridiplantae > Streptophyta > Magnoliopsida > Poales > Poaceae > Triticum > Triticum aestivum. The sequence continues at coordinate 280,629,650 of NC_057812.1, read as the reverse complement.
GGGCTGTTGGGGGCGCGGCTGGAGATGCCCTTACTAGCTAAGTTACTCCCACTATAACTAGCCTTAGGGCATCTCCAGCCGCGCCCCCAACAGGCCCTCCCCAGGCAATTTTGCCGCGCCGGCGCCAAAAAAACGGTCCAGTCGCGCCCCCAGAAGCCTGTTTTTCGTCGGCTCAGGCAAAAACTGGTGCGGGCGGACCCAGGCCGAACCCGGCGCCCCGGGGGGCGCTTGGGGAGCCGACGCAAGCGAAAAAGGCGCGTGGGCCCGCCCTGGCGGCGACCCGAGGGCCTTTTCCCGCCGTTTCTTGACGCTTTTCCCTCGCATCTCTCCCGCTCGCTCGCCTTCCTCCCGCCATTCTCTCCCTTTCTCCCGCCAAACCCCCTCCAGCTCGCCTTCCAGTCGCCGCCATGCCGCCGAAGAAGTACGCCATGCCGGGCGCGGCGGCAACCACGACTGGCACCGTGGCCCAGCCGAAGCAGAGGAAGCCGAGGGCGCCGCCATCAAAGCCACCGGGCATGTCGAGCGCCGGGTGGAGGGTGGAAGTGCAGCAACGCGACGCAGTCACCACCTACCGGCGGAACAGGGCCATTGCCAAGAAGGCCCGCGACAACGCGGCGTGTGCGGCGGCGTCTTCCTTATCGGTCGACCACGCGGGGCTGATGAATCCACCCGCCGTCAGCCACGCCCAGTACACGCCCTGGGGACAACAAGGCATCGGCTCTCCATGGGGATCGTCGTCGCCCGGCTACACCGACGGCGACGCGCACGGGGGGTTCAACCCAAACGTGACCTTCCCCCATGGCCACCCCGCGATGCGCACACCCTCGCCCGCCTTCGTCGGCGTGCAGTACCCTCCATACAACTACTCGCCGTCCACCGCCTACGCGTCCACACCGACGCCCCATCTCCGACGTGGTCCGCTGCCCTTCTCGCACCTCGGCGACACCGACGACACAGGAGCCGACATGGACGACATCATCGCGACAGGATCGACCGCGGCCGCCGCGTCTCCCGGGTTCGCCACCCAGGACGAGGTAGTGGATCTCAACGGCGACATGGAGGCCGAGCTCGGCTACGTCTACGGCGAGGACGCGCACGAAGCGCAGGAACCCGAGGAGGAGGAGGAGGACGACGAGGAGGAGGAGGAGGAGCCGGCTCCTGTTCCGATGAAGGGGCGCCAGAAGAAGAAGAAGCGGGCGGCTAGGTCAGGCGAACCGCGCATCAAGTGGACGTCCAAGGAGGAGGAATGCCTCGCCGAAGCATGAAAAGTCGTCTGCCTCTACCCGACCACCGGCGCGAACCAGAGCTTGGAGACGTACTGGGACCGCATCAAGGCCGAGTTCGACGAGCGGAAGCTCGTCGACCCGTACTTCAAAGGCGTCTACATGCAGCGCGGCTCCAAGGCGATGGCGAACCATTGGGGGCGTATCCAGTTGGCGTGCAACAAATGGCATGGAATCGTCGAGGAGGTCGCGGCTCGCCCGGAGAGCAGCGCCAGCGTTGAGGATCAGGTACGCATGCCGTTCGCCCGCATATCTTCGTCGGCTACGCCCGCCGCCCGCCAACTGTTTGTTCCTCCGCGCAGCTGCTGCGTATGTTCGCCATGTATCGGGGCGACAACCAAGACGCCGACTTCAAGCACCTCCACGTCTACAAGCGCATTGACAAGTGCGAGAAGTGGGCGGAAGTCCGACGTGCCCTCGACAAGGCCAAGGAGACATACAAGCCGAACGCGACGACTCCGGGCGCGAGTGAGGGGCGGCCGGACGGCCACAAATTGGCAAAGAAGGGGAAAAACGCCGACGCGGCAACCGCGCGAGTGCAGGAGTCCATCGAGCATTGCCTCGCCGACGCCCAGGCCCGGGCCGTCCTACGTGAAGAGAAGACCGAGGCGCGGTGGTCGTCGCTGATGAAGAACAGTGCCATCAAGCTCGACCTGCTCCGAACGAACGTCGCCGCGAAGAAGAGGAACACCGACATGGCTTTTCTGATGGGCGGGGCGGACATGCTCCAGAGCGACGATGAGGAGCTCAGGGCGTGGTACATGGCGGAGCGCGGCCTCATCCTGAATCAGATGCAGACAGCAACGCCGACGACACCGACGACGCAAGCTCCCGCGCCCACGACCACACGGACGCCAAGCCCGAACGACGCCTCTACGTCGCCGCCCAGCAGTGCCGAAGCCACACCGACACAGCCCAGCACCGAAGCAGCTCCGACACCGCCGAGCCCGAGCACGCCGACTCCGCCAACGCCTGGAGCCGACCCCGCCGAGTGAATCATGCACGCGAACTTGCGGCGTGCGACGCTTTGTTTTTTATAACGCCAGACTACGTCCGATCGCCGGATTTGTGGCGTCTTTTAAGGGCGGGAACGACCAAGTTTTAAATTTCCCGCATCCTGGGGCCGGCGCTTGGGGGCGTGACTGGGAGCTAGATCGCCCCCAGGGGCCGAACTAGCGCCGACACGCCTCCAGGCCGCTCTATTTAGGCGCCTGGGGGGCCGAACGGCTGGAGATGCCCTTAGCACCAATGCATCGGGAGAGGTCTAATACTCTTTGTTGTCGTCCATGCAACCGAACATTGCTTGAAAAGCCTTGTTGCAGAGCTGAGGGTCTTTCTCAACTGTCTTAGACATCGTCGGCGCACTTCAAAGCCTTGACAACGAGACCTCTACACGGCCCTGACTCCAAGAACTTGCGGTCCTGACAGGCTTGAAGATCCAGGATGGAAGGGGCAGCGTCGGCTCGTACGGCACCACCACGTTCGGCGGCCTTTTTGGCCAGATCTGCGTCGCCGGTGGTACCGTCCAAGGACAGAGCAACTTCTGCCCCCGTGCCCTGGGTCGAAGGAGCTGAACACACCCCTAGCTTCTGTCTCTTTGGGTGACCTCCGACTCCCTTACTACCTATGGCACCACCATGGTCGACGGCATGACCAGCGCCGCCGGTGGTACCGTCCAAGGACAGAGCGACTTCTCCCCCCGTGCCCTGGATCGAAGGAGCTGAACCTATCCCTAGCTTCTGTCTTTTTGGATTAATTTGGACCCCCTTGCTACCTAATTTTTGCGAGAGTACTACTTTTATAGGAGGGAGGAGCAGAACACGGGGTGCAGCTGGTCAAGACACAGTCAAAAGTCCTGAGCCGGCCCGAAGGAAAGCTTTTTTTTTTGGCGGGTGCCCGAAGGAAAGCTTTCAACAACAGCTGCCCAGACCCTGCCACACGTAGAGCTTTCAACGCCAACAGCTGTCCACGACTACCATAATAAGGAAGCAAATAGAGGTCGCGGAGCAAGAAATCCGATTGTCCTCTTTTCTTATCTTGTTGGAAGGACATTAATTGGTTTTCTGATCCGTTGTGTAGGCGTATGTGGTGTAGTATCTCTCCCTAATAATAAAGCACAGATTGGGTTTTCGGGTTCACCGTCGCGGCCTTTTTACACAAAGCCCCCCTGAAGTTTTGGATAATTAACCCGAGCTGCAGATCTAAGTTAGTAATAAAGTAAAAATAAGATTCGATTGTTCACGGGACATGGAGGCTGCTTCGCCACAAGGGATCCAACTTCTCGCTTCGCCACCCCAGTCTCCACCTGCCCCAATCTTCAGGCCGTCGTCCCCAACCCACCAGGAGATCGGGGTCGACTTCGTCGCTGGTGACGGCGCCCTCGCGTTCGGCTCCGGCATCAGGGGCCTGAACATGTTAGGGTCGTTCGAGCTGGTCCTCCTCCTGCTCCTCGTGCTGCTCTTCCCCTCCCCCGCCCCCGCCAGTGTCGCCTCGCTGTGCCCGCTCGCGGCGACCTCCAACGCCTCCTCCCACACCTACGCCCGCCCCGTATCCCACCTTCTTCGACGATGTCGTCGACAAGTATGGCTGGGACACCGACGCCCAGGTCCAGGTCTAGCCACTCGACGCCGAGGGCGCGCTCGTCGGCGCCGTGCAACGCTACGAGTTCCACGCCCACGCGAGGGGCACCGCGGTCGCGCTGGCGCGGGCCAACCGACGGGGCCGTCGATTGGGGTCGCTCCGACGCCCCCACGGTGGAGGAGGTGGTCGGGCCCGACGGGGTCGACTTCGTCGCCGGCGATGACGCCCTGGCGTTCGGCTCCGGGGTCACGGACCTAAACATGGTAGGGCCGTTGGAGCTGGTGGTCTCCAATGGCGCTGGCGAGGGCCTCGCAGAGCTCGAGTTGCTGTCGGTGAGTGCTATTTGACTTTTAGCTTTGCTATTGCTTGAAATTTTTTGCTTCTGGTTGCTTGCTATTCTGTTGAAGTTGTGTCACATTTGAGATGAAGCAGTTGCTACCATTGGTGAATGGTCTAGCTGCTGCATACCCCTTTTCTGTTTGTGACTTTGAATTTATTGTGGTTGTTGTAGTGTCTCCTCACTATTTAGTACATATATATCTGGTTTAATTTTTGTTTTGTGTACATTGTATCGACTGGAACTATTTTCTCCTAGATTTGCAGGTAGATTTGTAAGGATATGCAACAAAATTGAACATCAACACCTTCAGTGTGTGAGGTGTGCGTGGATGACCGATATGTGTGAAGTGCGTGAGGATAGCTATATTCACATTCTTCCAATTTCGAGAGAGGAAGATAACTCAGTAGTACTGCCAATTTTGGCACGCAATGTTCATTTTTCAGATTCACCATGATTGGTAATGTTGTTTAGTACTGAAAACTTTGTCATGGTTCAATAAATAGGCAGTTAATTTTGTTGTTAGAAAGGCAAAGCAGTGCTACAATAGCATGGTTGATTTTGGTTGCTAGAAGGAAAAGCAGTGCGACAAATTTTAGAACTAGGATGTTGTTTTTCACAGTTCAGTCAAGTATTGCTTATTTGCATTGTACAATCACAATTCTAAGCTTAGGCTTCTTTTAGTTGTGTAGCATTGTAGAACTAGGTCCGTTTTTCCTAGCAGATCAACACATTTGGTCGGATTTAGCTTATTTGATAATGAGCAAACAATAAATGGTGTGAATATATGCGGAGTTGATGGAAAACATTGAAGCCAGTAGTTGTATACCTATTTCGAAAATCAGAATTGGTTAGTAACATTCTACATCATGGTATTACGGTTTACAGTACTAAGCTTGATGCTTTGTATGGTTCTTTAATACTAAGATTAATAGTGACGTTGCTGCTTGAGTTACTTTGGATTTAACCTTGTTATGCCAATGACATATATAGGTTTCTCGGTTTGCTGCGCTGCTCTTCACAGTCGTGCAGCTGGCCATCGCCGCTAGGGATTTGTCGTCCAAGGCAGTCAATCCTTTCCTGTAAACTTGCAGATGGAAATCATCATTTTCTCTCATGTTACTTTAGGAAACTTTGCTCTGTCATGTAGCACTCAGTTTTTTAAAAACATACTATATATGTAGCCCTCATCAACGTTGTGCTGGGCCATGAGTGGGCTTCCTCGATTAGCAAAAAAGAGGTGTTGATGTGGGGGATAAGTTTACAGTCAATTGAGTTTGCTTACGATTGGGCTTGAAAAAAAGGGTTCGTTTGTTTAATATAGTCTGGCCTTGCTCCCTTTACATATATACCCATGAGTTTATATATGTCCTCGAGTTACACAGAGTATCAACAAGCCTCATCGGGTATCAACGGGCAGAGGCTGAGGACTGGATAACGAAGGAATGGAAATGGTGGGCTAATTAAATGGAATTTGTGAAATGCATGATTTAAGAAGTTGGTTGCATGGAAATTATATATGTAAGAAATTATGCTTGATTACTGCTGAATGGCTCTCTCGGCAACATGGGCCAGCAGATCTCATCACCATGCCGCAGCCAAGATGGAGCTGGGAGGGAATTACTGAAAGAATGTCCCAAACACAAAATTCTAGATTCTCTACTGAAGGCATATAGGTACACACAGATCTTAGTTGGAAGACCATCCGCCATCGTCTCCGCCGACTTTTTGCCGGAAGACCATCAGTCGTCACCTAGACCTACTTCGCCGCATGTATCTTTTTTCTTTGTGCAAATTATGACGGAGCTATGTCTGATTTACAGTTTTTACAACCAGAGTTTACTGATGGTTAAACTAGCAATTTAAATTGATGTGAGCAAGTATTTAACACAATTGGTCTGTTGGCATAGGCTCAAGCAAGCACCTCTTCGATCTATATTGTTGCCATTTTGTTTCCTTTGTCAAACTAGCTGCAACAATAATGTTTTTTGCTGTACAATATGGGCATAGAGCCATTTGATACAATAATGTTGTCAATTGATTCCTGTTGTAGTGCTTCTTGCTGTATGGGTTGGTATAGCTGATTCGTTAATGTGTTCACTTAATTGATTCCTGCCGCAGTACTCATTGATTCCTGCCGTAGTACTCACTGAATCTTGACCTACGTCTTATTATATAGCCCATTCATTCGTCACCTGCCATAGAGCATAGTGCTCCTTGCTATACGAGGGACCTGGTGAAACTGTGCAAATAATTAACAAACCAAACCCCACCTGGATAGTGCTACAGATTTGCTTAGTGGGCAGGAATAACTGGTCAGCCTTTCATAACTTCTATTTCTATTATTGCAGCATAATAGTTTTTTACATGGAGCTGACTGTTATTTCTTCTTTTTCACCAGGAGTACTATTTCTTCTTTAAGGGCGTATTTCGGAGGGGAGCATACACATTACCTTGATTGAGTTGAGTTTCGTGTTCTGCATTACTGTTATAAGTTACCAGCAGCAAAGAAAGAGAGTCATGTACTAATAGCTGATAAGGTAGTCTGCTGTTGCAGATCATCTGGTTATTCATTTTCCCATACAAGTGTTACTAAACTCTACTAAGTTCTATAATGACACAAGATTAACTTGTTACAGGACAAGTGTACCGAGTAATAGCAGCAAAGAAAGAGAGTCATGTACTAATATCTGATAAGGTAGTCTGCTCTTGCAGATCATCTGGTTGATCATTTTCCCATACAAGCGTTACTACACTCTACATTTGCGTAGAGTAATAACACAAGATTAACTTGTTACAGGACAAGTGTACAGAGTAATGAGTATGGACAGAAAATTTGTTTCTTCGTCATTTATATTCTACTTAGAATATAGTCCCCACGTCTCATAATATAAGATCGTTTTTGACATTAGTGCAGTGTTAAAAATGCTCTTATATTATGTGACGGAGGGAGTAACTCACAAGGTATGAACATAATTACTGTTTTTGTCGTGTCAATGTATCCATGGCTGACAAGCTATCTTGGTGACATCATTATGTCTCGTGGATGGGATAAAAAGAAGAAATATATATTCTTGGAGCATGCATCATATGAGTGGGTGGAAGTTAATGTGTTCCTGTTTTTTTATGAAAACGATAACTTTTATTACAAATAAGGAATTTTCTGCGTTTTCAGAAAAGCAAAAGAAAAACGATAGACAATCTATTCTATGCAAAACTATTGTTCCATCCGATGAAGAATGGTATGCTGGCTTCTTCACGTCCGATCTTCATGCTAAAAAAACACTAATTTTTTTTTGTGAAAAAGCTTCCAATCTATTCATATTCAATCATGGCAGTACAATGAACACTAGAAATAAAAATTACATCTAGATCCGTAGACCACCTAGCAACGACTACAAGCACTGAAGCGAGCCGAAGGCGCGCCGCCGTCATCACCCCTCCATCGTCGAAGTCGGGCACAACTTGTTGTAGTAGACAGTCGGAAGTCGTCGTGCTAAGGCCCCATAGGACCGGTGCACCAGAACAGCAACCGCCGCCGATGAAGAATAACGTAGGTTGGAAGGATTCAACCCGAAGACACACGAACGTAGACGAACAACGACGAGATTCGAGCAAATCCACCAAAGATAGATCCGCCGGAGACACACCTCCACACGCGCACCAACGATGCTAGATGCACCACCGAACGGGGGCTAGGCGGGGAGTCCTTTATTCCATCTTCAGGGAGCCGCCGCCGTCTCGCCTTCCTGAGCATGACACAAACCCTAACAAGACAGGAAAAAAGACTGAAAACGGAGCCCTCCCGCTGGCCCTTGGCAGGATCCACCACGCCCCCATGGCCCTAGGGCCACCAGAGATGAGGCAGACCTGCGGCGGCGCCAGCGAGAGGCAGAAACCCTAGCTTTCTTTCTTGGAGGAGGAGGAGCGACTTCACGTTCGGGAGTTAAAAACACTAATCAGTTTAACCTTATTATTGATGTTTATTAAAATTGGACATTAAAAATGATGCATAATGGCACATGAAGCAGGTTGTGCCTCTTTTTCGCCCGGTGCAACGCACGGGCATTTGTACTAGTATACTACTAACATTGACATCTGTAGCTTGCGTCCCATATCGGATATATTTTGTTTTATCTTTGCAAGAAAAACTTCCCATCTATTCATCAACTTCTATGGTAGTACCAAGAATACCGGAAGTTAAAAAAAATACCATACCACTCTCTTCGTTTTTAAATATAAGACTTTTTTTAGATATTTCGATAGGAACTACATACAAATATATATATTCATTTTTTCCCGCAAAAAAATGTAGATTCACTTATTCTGCTCGATATGCGTTTCATATTGAAATATCTAAAATGTCTTATACTCCCTCCATTCCAAAATATAGTGCGCCCGTGCTTCCCGAGGTCAAACTTTGACCATAAATTTAACGAACGAGACCGACTGCGGCGGGAGAAAAAGTTACATAATTAAAAACTTCTTTCGAATACGAATTCACTGATATAATTTTTGCTCCCGCCGCAATCGGTCTTGATAGTTAAATTTACGGTCAAAATTGAAGCACGAGGATAGAGGAAGCACTACATTGTGGAATGGAGGGAGTATTTAGGAACGGATTTGTATGTAGTTCCTATTGAAATATCTAAAAGGTCTTCTCCTAGGAGGTCTTGATCTCCAAAAGGAGTGGTAGATGAACAAAGCTCTCTTAATATCTCAAATATACTTTGCTAACCCTAACAAATGGTCTAGGTACGGAATATATAGGTAGGTGGAGGAGGGGGCGAAGTGGAGGCCCAAACAGGAGCTTTTCGGCCGGAATGCTGACGGGTCGTGCGCACGGGGTGCTACAGGACGAGGGTCGTGCGCACGGAGGTGCGCGTCTCGGCTACAGAAGCCTTTTGGGAGGCTCATGGGCACGGGGTCCGGATGGCCCGTGCGCACGGGGTCACCTGGGAGGTGTTGTCTTCACCTTGTTATGCTCCTCCTTCCTCGTGGCCTTGGGGGCCTTCTCCTACTCCTTTGGGGTGTCCCTTAGCTGCTTGGTGGCGTTTGTCTTCGTACCTGATGACACATAGCTTGTTTTGGTGAGGTGGCATCCAAGTTCGATTCATATCCATATCGATCTCGAGTAGGAGTGAGTTCACCTCGGTTTCAATGGCGCGTGCTCGAGCTCTTATCATAGGTCCATGTGGTGCTTGATGTGTTGGTGAGAGTCCATGGGGATGATAGAAGGATGCTCCCTATCATCTCCCCCTCCTTGGCAGAGATCCGTCCTTGGATCGTGATCTTCATCACCATGGTATGGGGACAAGTCCTTGACGGTGAAGATGTCCCTTACATTGTACTTGGCACGTGGGATGTCGATCTTGTAGGCGTTGTCATTTTAGCATGCTACCACCTTGAAGAGGGTCCATCGGCTCACACGGTAGTAGCTTGTACTTGCGCTCATTGGGGAAACGGTCCTTGCGAAGATCTATCCAAACGAGATCGCCTGGGTTAAACACCATAGGGTGCTTATGCATGTTTAGCTTGGAGGCGAGGCGGTGTACTTGACGCTCGATTGTGTGCCTTGTGTCTTCATGCATCTTCTTGAGATAGCTTGATCTTGCACTTGCATCCATGTTCGCGTGTTCTTGTAGTGGGAGAGGTATGTCCAATGGGGACAACGGGTTGAAGCCGTATACGACCTCGAAGGGGGACTTGCCGGTAGTAGAATGTGTTGTTCGGTTGTAGGCTTACTCGGAGATGGGTAAGCATTCCTCCCACTCCTTGATGTTCTTCTTGATCAACAAGCAGAGAAGTGTAGAGAGTGTTCAGTTTGTGACTTCCCTTTGGCCATTGGTTTGAGGATGATAGGCGATTGAGAAGAGTAGCTTGATTCCGAGCATGGCGCATGGAGTCTTCCTAAAGTAGCTTAGGAACATGACGTCGCGGTCCGACACAATGGTCCTGGGCACTCCATGTAACCTCAAGATTTCCCTACAAAAACGATTAGCAACATGTGAAGCATCGTCTATCTTGTTGCATGGGATGAAATGTGCCATATTTGAGAATCGGTCCAGAACAACAAATACCAAATCCTTGCCATTTTTAGTCCTAGGTAATCCAAGCACAAAATCCATATGAATATCTTCCCATGGTTGATACAGAATAGGAAGAGGCATATGTAAACCATGAGATTGAGCTTGTGACTTAGCGTTGCAGCATGTAGAGAACTTGTTGATGTAGCTTGCAACATCACGGAACATCTTTGGCCAAAAGTACTAGAAGGAGAGTGATGTCGCATCCGAAATGTCTCATAAGTCCTTCACCGCGAGCCTCTTGCAAAAGTAACAAACGAAGAGAAGACTCGAATATACAAAGTTTGTTAGCGCGCATAAGATAACCATTCTTGAGGTAACAGTTCTCCCAACAAGTGTTAGCAAGACATTTGGCATAGGGGATCACAAACGAAGGATCATGTGCATATAGATTTTTAACATGCTTAAAGCCAATAACATTCAATTCAAGTTGAGTAACTAACATGCACTTGCAGGAAATGGCATCCGTCACAACATTTTCTTTACCCTTGATGTACTTGATCACATAAGAAAAATATTCAATGAATTCAATCCATTTAGCATGTTGTTTATTCAACTTGGTTTGACCTTTAAGGTACTTAAGCGTCTCATGATCGGTATGTATGACAAATTCGTGTGGGCAAAGATAATGCTCCCAAACATGCAATACTCGCACTAAAGCATATAATTCTTTGTCATAGATGGGATAGTTAAATTGAGCTCTGGGAAGTTTTTCACTAAAATATGCAATGGCTCACTTTTCTTGCATCAGAACTCCACCGATACCATTAACACTAGCATCACAATGGACCTCAAAAGTTTTGTCGAAATTAGGTAATGCAAGAATTGGAGCATGTGTAAGCAAAGATTTAAGCTCGTCAAATGCAGTAGATTGAGAGGGTCCCCAAACAAAGGGTGCATTTTTCTTACTCAAGGCATGCAACGGTGAGGCATTTGTGCTAAAATCCTTAAGAAAATGACTAGAAGCCGGCTAGACCAAGGAAACTATGCACTTGTTGCAAATTAGTCGGTTGTGGCCAAATTTTACTTGCTTCAATTTTAGACTCATCAACATGAACACCCTTTAAAGACATAACAAAGCCCAAGAAAACAAGCTTGCCAACACCAAAAGTGCATTTTTCCATATTAGCATAAAGTCACTCGTTTCTAAGCACTTGCAAGACCTCCCTACAATGGTGACATGATCTTTTGGAGATTTGCTAAACACAAGTATATCGTCAAAGTAGACCACATAACATATTCCAATGTATTTGCGAAGAACATAGTGCATCCAAACACATGCCCATAGGCATGACTAACCACTCATACAAACCAAACTTGGTTTTGAAAGCGGTTTTCCATTCATCACCCTCTTGAATGCGAATTTGGTAATAGACACTTTTAAGATCAATTTTTTAGAAAATGGTGGCTCCGCTAAGTTCATCTAGCATGTCATCAAGGCGTGGAATGGGATGCCTATAGCGAATGGTGATAGCATTTATGGTACGACAATCAAAACACATGCAAAAACTACCATATTTATTAGGCACAAGAATAACCGGAATGGCACAAGGACTTAAAACTTTCACGTACATGCCCATTGTCAATAAAGTGTTGTACTTGCCTTTGTATCTCCTTAGTTTCTTCGGGGTTGACGCGGTAGGGTGCCTTGTTCGGTAGAGGCGCGCCGCGGATGACTGATAACCCACAAGTATAGGCAATCAATTGTAGCCTTTCTCGATAAGTATGAGTGTCGAACCCAACGAGGAGCTAAAGGTGGAACAATTGTTCCCTCAAGTTCTATCGACCACCGATACAACTCTACGCACGCTTAACTTTCGCTTTACCTAGAACAAGTATGAAACTAGAAGTACTTTGTAGGTGTGATAGGATAGGTTTGCAAGATAATAAAGAACACATAAATAAAAGCTAGGGGCTGTTTAGATAAAGAAACAATTAAGTTATTTTTAGTAGGGAGCATAGATGGCATAACATATGGTGGTTGTGAAGACAAGACAAAAAGGAGAAAGTCTCACAAGAACTAGGCAAATTAATGGGCTATGGAGATGCCTATCAATTGATATCGATGCAAGTGAGTAGGGATTGCCATACAACAGATGCACTAGAGCTATAAGTGTATGAAAGCTCAAAAGAAACTAAGTGGGTGTGCATCCAACTTTCTTTCTCACAAAGACCTAGGGCAATTTGAGGAAGCGCATCATTGGAAAACACAAGACAAGTTCTATAATGAAAAATTCCCACTAGTATATGCAGGTGATAAAAATAGGAGACTCTCTATCATGAAGAACATGGTGCTATCTCGAAGCACAAGTATGGGAAAGGATTGTAACATTGTCCTTCTCTCTTTTTCTCTCATTTTTTTTTCATTTTTTCAATTTTTTATTTTGGGCTCTTTGGCCTCTTTTTATTTTTTATTTGGGCTTCTTTGGCCTCTTTTAAAAAATTTAAAGTCTGGAGACTCATCCCAACTTGTGAGGGAATCATAGCTTCCATCATCCTTTCCTCACATGGGACAATGCTCTACTAACGATGATCATCACACTTTTATTTACTTACAACTACAAGAGACTGTGATGACACCACCACTTCCTGGCATCTTGAGGACATTATAGCCGTGTTGAGTTGCTGCCATGAACTTGGCGAGGGCCGAATACCCGAGGATGGCATTGTATGGGAGGCGAATGTGGGTGACATCAAAGTTAATGAGCTCGATGTGGTAGTTGTCACGCTTGCCGAAGGTGACAGGGAGGCGAATCTTCCCTATGGGGATGGTGGAGCCATTAGTCACCCCTGAGAAAGGCTTGGTGGGGAGGAGCTGGTCGTATGGCACCTGGAGCATCTCGAATGTCTCAATGAAGAGAATATTGAGCCCCGCGCCACCATCAATGAGTGTTTTCACGATGAGGACGTTGCTGATGGTCGGCACGCAGAGCATCGGGAGCGTGCCAGCGGTGGCAGAGCACTTGAGCTGGTCCGTAGAGTTGAAGCTGATGGCGTACTTGGACAACCTGAGGGGACGCGACACCTCAGGCTTGGGGAGGGCCGCATTTACCTCACAAGTGAACTGCTTGAAGATGCGATCACAGGCAGGGGCCTGAGCACCACTAGGAATTCGGCAACCGCGCGGCTCCTGGAAGCCCCAAGCCCCATCATCTTGGCGGTTGTCGTCGTTTCTCCTTGGTGGCGGCGGTAGCGGAGGAAGGCCGTCATTGCCCTGAGAGCGGTCCTCACGAGGCTGATCACGTCAGTCCCAACGGGGGTCGCGGTTGTCCCAGTGGCCTCCACCATGGCCTCCTACACGACCTCCTGCACGGCCGTAGCCATGGTCGTTGCACTCGGGACGGCGGCCAAGGCACCCGTCATGGATTGCCCTGAGCCCCTAACAGTCGTTGGTGTTGTGGCTGTGGACGTTGTGGAAGACGCGGAATGGGCGGTTGCCCCTGGAGGATTCGCCGTGGTCGCAGCCGCGCTTCATCTCAGGTTCAGCCGCGAGCACAACGGATCCCTTGCGCTTTACCTCCTTAGCCCTTCTTGTCTTCAGGATAATCCTCCGGAAGCTCCAGGAGGGAGAGGTGACCTTCCTCTGCCCTCTCGCACCTGGCAGCCATGTTGAACATCTCCAGAGCCGAACACAAGTCCTCGTGTATGGCGAGCTCCTCCTTCATCTTGACATACCGGGCGCCCTCAGAGAATGGCCAAAATGATGGCCTCGTCCGACACCTTCGGCGTCTTGAGGCGAACGTTTGTGAAGCGCTGTATGTACTTGTGCAAGGTCTCACCGGCTGCTGCTTTATGCGTCGCAGGTTGCCTGCTAGAGGAGCGCGGTCGCGGGTGCCCTGGAAGTTGGTGATGAAGCGCTCGCGGAGCTCGTCCCAGGAGGAAAGTTGACCCCACCGGGAGGATCAGGAGCCAAGAGCGTGCACGGTGCTCCGTCCTTGAGGGCCATGGGGAACCAGTTAGCCATGACCTTCTCGTTAGTGTTTGTCGCCTCGATGCTTAGCTCGTAAAGCTGGAGGAACTCGGCGGGGTCGGGGGTGCCGTCGTAGCATGGAGGTAGATCCAACTTGAACTTTTCGGGCCAGACGACACGGCGCAACTCTGGGGTGAAAGCACGACATCTTGCCGCGCTCACAGGGGCCAATCGCATGGGAGGAGCTTGGTCTTGGCGCCTGCGCGCCACCGCCTCGGGTGGTCACGTGGTGGCACTGGAAGCGTGCGCGCCTCTACTTGGGGCTGCTTCACCACATGGCAGCTTTCTTCATCGCGCGTCGGTGCTCTGCGCGACGGGTCACGCTGAGGTGCCTCACGCATGGGCTTGGGGTCCACATAGTGCAGGGGAGGGGGAGGCGTGCCGTGAGCCACGTCGCCCGCCTGGGATAGCGGGGGATGAGGCGGACGGGATGGTGTAGGGGCCTCACCTCCGGCATTGACGAGCTCGGCGATGCGGGCGAGCCTGTCATCTTAGAGGTTGTTGGCCGGACGATAGCGCAGAAGCTCACGCACCATGAGCAGCGCGGCCTGTGCGTTGGCCGGCCCCCGTCGAGCATGAGAAGATGATGCCGTGACTGGAGTGGGTGATGGAGTCGCAATGCGGCCGTCGTGATGCACGGACTGTGGCAGCGACGAATCCTGCTGTTCACGGGCAGCAGGGTCGGTGGCAGCGTTAGCCACCAGGGAGGCAGAGCGGCGAGAAGCACCGTTGCCCACGGGTGCCGTATGGGCGACACGAGCGGCCCGACGCTCGACATAGACACGACAAGCGTTAGCCATCGGAATGACGGTACGGCGGCGGACAAAACGGTGGAAGAGCGGCTTCAACACGCCCCTACCTAGTGTACCAAATGTTGGATTTAGGGTTCCGTGGACCCAAGAAAGGTTTGAACTCTGGGGCATGTGCGAAGAACTCAAGCTATCCATCCAACCAAGTTGTTGCCCCACGGCCTAGCTCGATGAACAAGGGAGAATATGGACTCGACAGTTTACCCAGGTTCGGGCCACCTTGCGGTGTAAGACTCTACTCCTGCTTTGTTGTGGATTTGCCTCACAAGGGGCTGAGGATGAACAAGTACAAGGGATGAACAAACTCGCGAGGTCTGCTCTGGTGAGGGAATGAGTCGAGAGGTTCCGATCCCCTCTATGGTGGTGGCTAACCTATATTTATAGTGGCCTCAGTCCTCTTCCCCCAAAACGTAGGCAGGAAGGGATCCCACAAAGGCCAATTTGAAAGGGGACAAGCAGTACATCTTATCCTGACGAAAGGTGGTCTTCGCCTGCAAAGCTTCTAGTCGTGGTGCTACGCTGGGCTCGGCGATGACATCCGTCCTGCCATCCTGGTGGTTTTGGTCTTGTTGCACTAGAATGGAAACCTTTGCCTGATTCATCGGGAACCCACGCCTGCGCTTGCCTCCTTAGCACCAAAGAGGAAACTGTCTTCTCTGCGCCCGCTGGCGCCCGCCTGGCCTTGATCATCAGGGCTTGCGTCACCGCAACCTCATGAGGTTGGGCACCTACATAGGAATTTCCGCTCCTCAGGAGCAGCCTGGGGAGGCAGCTCCCTCAGGAGGTCTTGGCACCGCCCACCTCGCAAGGCTTGGCCCCTTGTGAGGGTCTTGTCTTGATAGTCTTGTAGATGGGCCGTACCAAGCGATCGAGGAAGCCACTCCACGGGCCACAGGAATGCAAGTTTGGGTACCCTGGTTCCCAAAACACCAACAAAGTTCCTTGTTCCACGTTCCCTTTTATAGGTGAATAGGGCAGGGGGCTGGCTCTTTACCCTAGAGGTAGCTGCCCCGCTCCTCCAGTCTGGCTCCCCCGTGCTATCAATGACTCCGGGAATCTAAGCCGACCCCCTGCGCCAATCCATGACGCCTAGTTTTCTGCCATGGCTCTCATTCCTGTGCCCGCCGCATCCGCCACCAACCTTGCGTGATGCATGCAAAACACGTGGAGGAATCACTAGGGGCGGGAAAACTAGTGGAGTGGTAGTTACCGCCCCGTGAACGTGGGACGTGGGTAGCCCATGGATCGTGGCTCACTAAATCCCTCGCAACATCTTGCACGACGCACGGAAAAACCGAAAACTGACTCAAGCACAGGTTAATGAAGAAGCAACGAAGATCTTAAAGGATAAGCTTCCACCATCCTCTCGCTTGTGTATTGGACAGGGCCTAACCAAACGACGCTCGGCAGTGCATTCGGGCCAGGCGTGGGGGCTCCTGTCGGTACAAGAAACCCCAGGTGTGTTTCCCAGACTGTACACAGGCTTAAGAGCAAGGTTGCAACGTCCAAGACAAGGCCAAGCCGAAGAGATAGCTCTTTTAGGAATCAAAGGGCGGATCAAGAAGACCAAGACCAACCAAAGGAGTAAGATATCACTAAGGAAAATCCTCCTTTGCCAGGCAGGCGAGCCTGGCGACGTCGAGGTTGCCCCGAAGACAAGTCTTAGGACTGCCCTGACAAGCTTGCCGGGGACGACAAGGGCGGATTACCCTGCCAAGGATCCACCTCCACCTCACAGCATCGCAAGTCACTTATCGATGCGGTGTCGAGCCCCAAAGTGACTAAGTGGTTGTTATTTGGCACATTGCAGCCATTTCCGTAGGAAATCACCTACAAATGACACACTTCCAGGAACGTGTCATGCAGGCAGGCGAGAAGGTGGACGAACGACACGACAAGGCTTGTCAGGCTATGCTACGATGTGACACTAAGCGGTGCATTTAATGCGCCTTGTCTTGTCTATAGAGTTAGGAATTCTAACACTATTTGCTATCTAATCAGTACACAATGACTGATTTTCCATACCAATAAAAGGAGGGCCGTGGCAACCTTAGAAAGGATTCGAACCCCTGTATACTCTTACGAGCTTAGCCGCTCTCGTCCCAAGGCGATCTTGCCGGGCAAGAGCGTTTCGCCTCCACTCAGTCCCCTCATCAATCCACCAAAGTAGGAGTAGGATTTTAGGCCTCGTGGCGGACCGAACCTAGGTAAATTTTGCCTGTGTGATCACTGGCGTGCCGCTCTACGCCCTCCGCTCTTTGTGCAATGTCATCTTCCCCCCTGCCAAACCATAAGGGGCCGATGGCCCCATAGGTGTGTGACGCCCCCGATTCAATCATACACTAATCATACACGCAAATGTGTATGATCAAGATCAGGGACTCACGGGAAGATATCACAACACAACTCTAGACACAAATAAAATAATACAAGCTTTATATTACAAGCCAGGGGCCTCGAGGGCTCGAATACAAGCTCGATACACAAGAGAGTCAGCTGAAGCAACAATATCTGAGTATAGATATAAGTTAGACAAGGATGCCTTAAGAAGGCTAGCTCAAAAGCAACATGATCGAACAGGCAAGGCCTCCTTCCTGGGACCTCCTAACTACTCCTGGTCGTCGGCGGTCTCCATGTAGTAGCATCCTTCAGCAATGACATCTGGCTCCAGGGATCCACCATCTGGTTGCATCAACCGGAAAGAAGAAAGAAGGGGAAAGGGGGTAGCAAAGCAACCGTGAGTACTCATCCAAAGTACTCGCAAGCATCAGATCTATACTAAGTATGCACTGGTATCAAATGGAAGGTTTGTATCTGTGGACTGAACTGCAGAAAGCCAGAATAGAGGGAAGGCCTAGCCTATCGAAGACTAGCATCTTCAAGCAGCTCCAAGCATCTTGCAACAAGTAGAAGAGTAAAGAATAGCAGTTTATATTTAACAAGCATGTTGTAACATTAATTCCCAGAGATCCTTCCTCGACTCCCTGCGAGAAAGCAATCCCGGAGCCACATATCTCAAGTATCCATTTGTAGTTGTATAAGATCAGGATATAAGTCTGAACGTCCATTATCATGGACACATCTATTAATAGATAATATTCCCTGCAGGGGTGTACCATGTTTTCCAACACGCTCGATCACTCTGGCCGACACTCCTTTCTGGGGTCAATTCCCAGCCTCGGAAGATCAACACATCGCAGCCCTACCTAGGCTCAGCAGAGAGGCCCCCGCCGGTCTACCTCCTAAGCACTCCGGGGTCTGGTCCCATCGCCCATTGCACTTCGGGTCGTTGCACGCAGGGCGGGTCCAGGCTCCACCACTACAGGATGGTGCCGGCCCAGCCATGTCACACTGCTAAACTGGACGTCTGACAAAGCTTCGGCTGATACCACGACGCCGAGGCCCATAATTATTCTCGTGTGGTGGTTGGTGCGTAAAGGCCAGAGGCCAACTCAGAACAAATACCCAAACCATAGTGTATTATTATCTTGCGGAGACGAGCAGAGACTCACGATCGAAAGTGACCCCGTCGCCCCATCTCGTGGACTTACGACAAGGGCCTAGAATGCCCGGCCGTGCCACGTAACCATCTTGCGGGTGATCTCCAGGCCCGCCTAACTTTCACCAAGGTCTCAAGTAAAGTCAAGGTAACCGCGTGTCCAAACATCAAGGGGAAAACCCGAGGAATCACCCCCCGGAGGATTCCACTTGATGTAATCATCAAGGTGAACGTAAGAGGATCTACCCTCGAGGTTCACACTTGAGGTGTTGCACGACAGAGCCGTATCGGGAATGGTGAAAGAGGAACCGCCCTCGATGACCACGACCGAATGGCTACACTACAGAATTATCATCAGGAGTGCGTTATGAGGGATCACCCTCGGAACTCGATAGTAGCTCTACAAAGTCAAGCAACTAAAGGGGCATGATGTGATGTTAGGTGTCAGGCTCTGGTCCTCGATCACGTTGATCGAGTCGTTGATGATGAAGCAGGGGCAACAAGGACAAGGTGGGGGTCACAGATGGATCACTAGCCAACCTATACTAAGGAGTTTAGGATAAGCAGGTAGGTAACAATAAGCAGGTACAAAAGCAAGCTATGCATCAGAATAGGAGCAATCAATTACAGTAGCAAAATCTAATGCAAGCATGAGAGAATAGAATGGGAGATATCAGGATGATCAAAGGGGGGGGGGGGCTTGCCTGGTTGCTCAGACAAGGGGGAGGGTCGTCGGTGACGTAGTCGATCACAGGGACATCAGCAGCGGTCTCGGGGTCTGCCAGAGAGAAGAGGGGGAAGAAATAGCAAATACACACAAACATATGCATAACAAGACAAATAAGCGGGGCTAGAGGTGTTCTAACGCAGTGCTAGGCGATACTGGCGAAGGGGGAAAACATCCGGAAAAGTTTTCCCGGTTCCGGACGTCTGTCAGACAGATGAACCGGAGGGGAAAGGTTGCATGTTCGCTATGCTAGGGATGTGTGGCAGACAAACGGAGGGCGTATTCGGATTCCTCTCGTCGTTCTGAGCAACTTTCATGTACAAAAGTTTTTCGATCCGAGCTACGGTTAATTTTCTATGATTTTCAAAGATTTGAACACTACTCTGAAATTATTATTAAAAAGGAAATACTGCATCATCATGACGTCAGGGTGATGTTAGCAGTCAACGTTGACCCGTTGACCAGTCAAACTGCCATGGGGGACCCACCTGTCAATGTCTGTTCCTAAGTAGCAGATTTAATTAGACTAATTAGGTTGTTAATTAGTTAATTAAGCAAATTAATTAATTATTCTACTAATTAATAAATTAGTTGTTTTTAACTTATTATTTTTTAAAAAGGTTTTGGGGCTGGCCCCACTGTCATAAGCCCGGGTGGCAACCGGGCAAAACAGGTGCGGGCACCTGCCCGCATGGCCACAGGCGTGCGGGTGCTGGAGCCGGGCGTAACGGGCGATGGGGCGGGACATACATTGGGTGGCCGCGGCACACGCCCGAGGGGTGGCGTGCACACGCCCGAGGGGTGGCCGCGGCCAAGGCAGGCCACCAGCAAGTATGGCGCAGCGGGGTGGGGCCTGAGTGGCCGGAGGCGGGAAGGGCCATGAAGGCGCGATCGATGGCCACGACCGACCGGGAAGGCACGACGGGGCGGAGGAGACGGGACGGCTCCGCTGGCGGATGCGATCGGCCAGGCGGGGCGGTTAGGTAGACGGGCGGTAGCGGGGCGCGAGCGACGGGGAGAGAGGAGAAGGGGAATGGGCGACACTCACAGCGGACCGTAGGGGAGCGACAATGGGCTCGGGGAGGTCCGGCGAGGTAGGGGCGACGGGCGGCGTTGTCCTCGGGCGGTGGCGTCGCTGGGGCGCCGTGGCAAGGCGCCCAGCTCGGGAGGGAGAGGAATCGAGGACGGGATCGAGGAGGACGATGGCGGGGCAGCGGCGTCGGCGAGGTGGCGCCGGGGAAGGGCGGCGGCAGCGGGGCGCGTCGGGGCACAGCCCGATCCAGAACTGGATCGGGGGATGGGGAGCGAGAGGTATCGTGGGGAAGTGGGGGAGTGGGGAGTGAGTGCTAGGGTTCGGGCAATGGCCTAATAGGCCAGGGGCGTGCAGGTGGGCCGGATGGGCCAGCCGACTGGATAGTCAGCTGGGCCGGGGCCTAGTTTGATTTGGGTATGAGTAGTGGAAGGGAAGAAAAGTTGGTTTAGTTGAGATTTTGGTAAGGTTTGATTTGATTGAGTTAATGTATGACTTTCTTTTGGGAAAGTGCCAATTTCGTTCGATTATTTTTTAGGAAATTGTCGATTATGATAGTATGCTAGCATTAAGTAATAGGTTGCTCACAGAAAAAGGAAAAAGAAAAAAGGAAGCCATAAAATGAAACATAGAAAAAAATAAAAAATAAAAAATAAAAACAAGCACATGCATCAATTGGGTCGGCCAACTTTGATTATAGTTGATGTTTTGGTAAGATTAGATTTGATTTGGATTTAGTAGTGGAAGGCAAGAAATGTTTTAATTTAGTTGGGATTTTGTTAAGATTTGATTTGAATGAGTTAATGCATGATGTTCTTTTGGAAAAGTGCAATTTGGTTGAGTTAATGCACGCATCAAATGGGCCGGCCCAACTTGGTTGCGCTTCAATGAAACATCGCCTATATGACGCTCGCGGACGTAATATAGGGTTTGTTGAGTGGTTGGTGGCAGGTGAGGCGAGACTACCAACTCCCCCTTTAGGAGTAGAGATGAAACATAGTGTTAGGGTGTGTTTGGTCACCCTCACCAAATGGAATGTAATAGGTCCGTTTATCCATTCTCTGTTTGGTTCGTCTCAGGAATTGGAATCCATCGATTTTATGGAACCAGAATCCATCAACTTCAAGGAATGGCATATTCCTTGTTTACGTCAAACCGAGCGAAACGATCCTATCGACGGACCTTATTGCAGCACAGGCACAATCTCGCGTCTTTGCCTCATGCCGCCCTCTCTTCTTCATCCTCGCCTTCGGCTGCTCCTCTCCTTTAATCACGCCACTATTTCCCCCTCTCCCCCTATCCCCCTCAATCGGCGACGATGCGGTCTTGAAGCTGGGCTAGCAATGGAGCAGTAGGTGCACGACTCACATCCGGGAAGACTGGCGGTGGCATCTGATGCTCAGTCCGCAGCTGAAGAGACGGGCGACGTCAGCCGACACGGGTGTGGTGGGGCATTGGCCTCTTGCTGTCGCGGCCCCTAGCAGGATGTCCCTCATGGCCGGTTGGCTCGCCGTCATGACCCCTAGTCGGATGACCCTCTCCGACCACCCAGCTGCCACACCCCAAGCAGGGCACACGCGTGCTATGC
Organism: Triticum aestivum; assembly: GCF_018294505.1. Taxonomy (NCBI): domain Eukaryota; kingdom Viridiplantae; phylum Streptophyta; class Magnoliopsida; order Poales; family Poaceae; genus Triticum; species Triticum aestivum. Next base: position 280,607,741 of record NC_057812.1, on the reverse strand, counting down.
TAGCGCGAGTGAACCAGCTCGACAGGGCGACAGACACTAACAGTCAGGCCCTGCCTCGCCTGCCGCACATCGCGACCCCTGGCCGAGTGGCCCTCTCTGACCACCTGACTGTCACACGCCGGGTCGGGCACGCACAAGTGCTTGGCTAGTGCGAGCAAACCAAGCAATCGAAGGCCGAAGAGACTAACAAGCGGACCTGGCTCACCCATCACGCATAGGGTAGCACGCGAGAGGGTGCAAGCGGGCACGGTGCAAACCGGCCACCTAAATGAGGCCCTGGCCGCGCTCGGAGTCCATGCATCATGGTCCCCCGAGGAAATCGACACGGTGCAACGCCTCCGGGAAGATCGGACGGCGCGGAGGACGCTAGGGAGCCAACCGCGCGAGGTCTGGTTGTAACACCCAATATGCGACTATATCCCACAAATGTCGAGGCACGACTTAGGGGCATAAGCGCATATTGAGCCCGTCGCAAGGATGGTTATATCTTCGCACATACCATTTACTGAACAGATGAAAATACCAGATAGAGGATTACACTCGCCACATGTCTACAGCATTAAAGTTCAATCATTCATACATCATCCAAATGAAGGCAGTGTCCGACTACGGACGAAAACAAACGATAAAATGACATGACCAACCCTGCTACATATCTCAAGATCTATCCGACTAAGAGCGACTGATGGTTGTCTGTAAACGAGACGTAGAAAGGCCCACAATTATCGTCGAACTCCCACTAGAGCTCTGTGGCATCACCTGTGTTTGTCTCAGTGGTACATGCAGCTGTGTTTGTAGTAACCTGTGAGCTAGGGGGACTCAGCTATCACATTACCCACGGTGTCAAAACTAAAAATCTTAAATGGGTATAGCATGGTTAAGTGGTGAGGTTGTAGCAAGCTCTAAGCATGTTTAAGTGGCTAGCTTATGAGTACAAGAATAAGATGAGTGACTAGGCGTACGGTCGCAAACTAGTAATGATCAAGAAGTGATCCTGAATTACTTACGTTCAATCATAACCCCACTGTGTTCCCTTCCCGAACTTCGTCGAAAAGAGATGATCACGGTTACACACGCGGTTGGTGTATTTAGCTGAGTTTAGTGTCAAGTTCTCTACAACCGGATTTCATAAATTTCCAAGTCGCCCATAACCGCGGGCACGACTCTCGAAAAGATTAAACCATGCAGGGGTGTCCCAACTTAGTCCATTATAAACTCTCACGATCCGTGAAGGAACTCCATCTCGGGACACCCCGATCAAGCTCGTAATCCCAGTGCACAAGACATTTCGACAATGGTAAAATAAAACCAGCAAGACGTCCCGACGTGCCGACACCTCGACTGGAGCCACACGTATCTCGAAATCAGACCACGATCGGATGAGCATAGCGTACAACAACTGAGACCAAGTTTCACCCAGGGAAGCCGCACATGACTCTATTTTGGACCAACATTCATGAGGAGCACTGACCCGGGTTGTTGATTAAGAATCCTTGGGTTAATTACTCCATATGCACATTTTAGTTTTTATTAGGCAAATGGTAAAACCAAAGTTGGGCCTTCCTGGAAGTGTTTTATTCAAAGCGAACTGTCAAGGGGGGCCCATAAACCCTAACCGTGTATGGAACGCAAATCAAGGAACATAACACCGGTATGACGAGAAAATAGGGTGGCATGAGTGGAACAAAACACTAGGCAATAGGCCGAGACTTCCACCCATTACCAAATATATATATATATATATGCATTAATTATATATAAGAGACACTGTGATATCCCATGATATCCATGTCTCAACATGGAACAACCTGCACTGCACCTGCAACTAGCAACGCTATAAGAGGGGCTGAGCAAGCGATAACATAGCCAAACAACGGTTTGCTAGAAAGGTGGGGTTAGAGGTTTTTCATGGCAGCTTAGGAGGCTGACAAACAAGTGGTAGGTAGCGTGACATAGCAATAGCAATGAAACAACTAGCAAGCAAAGATAGTAGTGATATCAGGGGTAATGATCATCTTGCCTGAAATGTCCTGAGTGGTATCGAAACCTTGCTCCTCGTGAACATACTAAACAAGGTCCTCGGACTCAAACTCGTCTCCCGGTACTACCCAAAGAAGAACAAGCATCCAATAAACAAATAACCATGGCATGACAAAGAACATATGCTACATACAATTCTAACATGAATGCATAAGAAGAATGCTATGAACGGAGCTACAGTTCTACCAGAACGAACAATACGCCAATGGGAAGGAATTGGTGAAGACAAGGTCGATATGGGCAAAATCTTGGTGATCCTGCCACTGGAAAGATTGGAAGAATACAGTTGAAATCGATATAAGGATCATAAAAAACGGATGCACAAATCTCAAATGATGGGCAAATCGAATATGCAATACAACATGCCAATAACAACAACATGACCTATTGAAAGCAAGAATTAAATATGCTACAGGAACCCAATGTGCTAAAAAAGGATATGCAACTATAGTAGACATGTATATTTCAAGATGTACATTGGTGAAAAAACATATGATTCATGTATTAATCACAACTGAGCTCACAAGTTGCAACTTTCTGTTAACAACAAACTATTATATTAACATGGCATTTAGAGCAAGTTTAAGTGGTACAATAGTTTTACATGGCAACAAAAGGCTTGGCATTAATGTACTAGTAATGCATAACAAAACATGTTTAATGATCTTGTCGAAAATAATTATAGATTAGTGGGAACCAACAAGACAATATGGCAAGTTTTATTACTGGCAGTTTCAGATAGCGGATTTCAACAAGTAGAAAACAACAATATTATCATAGCATGTTAACAAGATTGTGGCAGTCTCCCCAGTACATGTAATGGCATGAAATAAATTCTAGAAGTACTATGGCATGATTATGCTCCAATTCATGTGCAAAGACTGCTCATATGATGATTGCATAAATTCACACAAAAATAACAAAACAACAAGTTGTGTAAATATGACATGCTCCAAACTTTCTCAAATGCCAAAACTAATGCCACCAATGGGTCAGTTGGATTTTCTACCCCAAAATGATATATAATATGTATATGTCGATGTATGAAAAATGCTTACAAATCATAAAACAAGATTCTGCCAGAAATGGAATCTGCCTCAAAGGGAAATGTCCAGATCTGGACTTGCCGGATCTGGAAATTGCCACTTTCCAGAAATGGAAAATGCTGGATTTGACTAAAAGAAAAGGGGAAAAGAGGAAAGGGGATGACAGGTGGGCCTAGTCCCCTGTGAGGCTGACGTGTGGGACCCATGGGCCCCACTTGGCAGTGACACGCGATGGGGCAAACATGGGAAAACAAGGGAAGCACCGGCCGGCCACAACACAGTGGAGGGGGGTCACCGGAGTTGCTCCTGTGATTGTACGACACGACGAAGGGAACGGCTGGAAGCACACATGGGTCTCGTGCGCGCGTGTGTAACCCACGTCACCGGATGTCGACGGAGGCGACACCAGTGAGGGAGAACAAAGGTGGCGACGGTGAGCTCGGACCGGAGGCTAGCGGGGCTAAACACATTGAACTAAAGATGTGACCAACTCTACGTAGCATTGCGTCTCTCCGATCATGAGCACGAGGCATGAGTGGGTCGGAGTTCTCGCCAGCGACGAGTCCCTACGGCGGCGAGCTCGGGCACATGACGACGTCGAAGCTACAATGCAAAAATGGCAAAACAGAGAGGTTTGGGAGGTGCGACTTCTCATGTAGGGTACACCGGTGGAGTCGTACGGACTTGGGGAAGACAGGAGGCGGCGGCTTTCACCGGACATGAGCGGTGGCCGACACGAAAGAAGAAGACGGCAAGCTCGCGATCTCGAAGCCCCGTGGGGCTGTATAGGAAGCATCATACATAGTCAATGATGGGGTAGACAATGGACACGGTTGGCGAGTCAGAGGTGGTCGAGGGTCACGCTGGCAACGGTCGCGCTCCCAGATGCGCTTAGGAAGAGCTTTGGGTGGCGGCTATGGTGGCTAGACTCACCTGGCAGCGGCGACAGATGGGAGAGGGGAAACCCTAGAGAGGCAGGGGACACATAGAGGGGTTAAGTAGGGGGCTAGGGCGAGCGAGCGATCACGGCGTGGACGCGGCCGTGGCCATGTGCGTGCGTGGCGAGGGGGACTGTGGTAGGGGAAAGGTGGGTGCGGGCTATAGTGGGCTCACTGACAGGTGGGGCCAGGCATGCCACGCGGCAGTGGGCTAGAGGGGGTATAGGTGTGGCTAGGTGAGAAAAGGCAGTGAGGCGCACACGAGGCAGGCGAGCTGGGCTGCTGGCGCGCTGTTGGGCCACGGCTGGTGGGCTGCTCTCCTACTACTGCTGGCTGCTTCCTTTTCTTTTCCTTTTCCCAATTTCTTCAAACAGAAGTGAAAGAAAAAGAGCACGGGTATGAGATATATAAGAATATCCCCATGACCCTGGATTTATGTACCATTTAACAAAATTGGTCTGGCAATTTTTAGAGACAAAAAATTTAAACACGTTTTAATTTGATTCAAACCTCAGTGAATTCTTAGCCCAACCAAAACAACTTCAAAAGAGGTGAAATTTGATAGAGAGGTATAAGGCATGGTGCAAGATTTATTGGCAAACATTGAACATTAATGGAGAAGGGGAGAATGTCACTTGCATCAAGGAAGGAATAAGAAGGAATGGTGAGGTGATGATGCATGGGTCAATTGCATAGGCAAGCAGCATTACAAACATAGTGCAAGCACGACGAGATGAATACCACAATGCACATGATGTGCATGAAGAATGAAAAATGACAAGATGCATGATGCAACATAACAATGATGAGCATGGCAATGCAATAAGTAAAACGACAAGATAAAACAAGAGGTAGCCAAACATGATGGAACCCACATGGAAATAGATCAAGATCAAGTTGGATATGTTGCAAAATGGGAAGGATTATATCTGGGGTGTTACAACTCTCCTCCACTACAAGAGGATCTCGTCCTGAGACCTAAGAACGAAAGAAATTAGGATATTATGAACGAAGATGATCCTCATGTTCCCAAGTTGCTTCTCGGTCGGAATGGTGAAACCACTTAACATTAAGGAACTTAATAGACTTGTTGTGAGTTTTGCACTCGGTTTATTTGAGAATGGCAACGGGATGCTCGTGATAGGATAATCTTCTTGGAGGTCAATTTCTTCGAAGTTGATAGTGCGCCCGGGCATCTTGAAGCACTTGCGAAGTTGTGACACGTGAAACACATCATGCACATTTGAGAAGTTGGAAGGGAGCCCAAGTTGGTAGGCAAGGCCACCTCTTTTGCCAACAATTTTGAAAGGACCCACATATCTTGGGGCAAGCTTCCCTTTGATACCGAAACGCTCAGTGCCCTTCATGGGAGAGACTCGGAGATAGACATGGTCTCCAATCTCGAAAGCCAAGTCACGGTGCTTGCTGTTGTAGTAGCTTTTCTGGCGCGATTGTGCAGCTTTGAGGTTCTCACGGATGACTCTACACATATCTTCAGGTTTTGTGATCAAGTCATTGCCAAGAAGTTGGCACTCACCGGTCTCGGACTAGTTGAGAGGAGTACGACACTTTTTTCCATGTAGGTATTCGAAAGGGGCTTTGCCCGAACTTGCTTGGAAGCTGTTGTTGTAGGAGAACTCGGCAAACGGGAGGCAATCTTCCCACTTCATACCGAAAGAGATGGCACATGCTCTTAGCATGTGTTCAAGGATTTGATTGACTCTTTCAACTTGGCCACTTGTTTAAGGGTGAAAGGCTGTGCTAAAACGGATGTTGGTGCCCATAGCCTTCTCGAAGGAGTCCCAAAACTTGGAATTAAAATGCTTCCATGATCTGAGGAGATCAATTGAGGAATCCCATGCAACAAGACTATTCTGGAAGTGTATAGCTCTGCAACCTAAGCTGTTGTGATAGATTCTTTGACTGAAAGGAAATGAGCCACTTTTGTGAGTTTGTCAATGACAACAAAGATAGCATCATTCCCTCGCTTGGACTTCGGGAAGCCGGTGACAAAGTCCATTTCATATGGTCGAACTTCCACTTGGGAATAGGTAGGGGCTAGAGGAGTCTGGCTGGATGCTGGTGTTCTGCTTTCACTCTGCGGCAGACATCACACTCATTCATGAATTGGGCAATTTCCCGCTTCATACGGGTCCACCAAAACATCTGCTTGAGGTCATGGTACATTTTAGAACTACCTGCGTGAATGAAAAGGAGAGAATTGTGTGCTACGTCCATTATGACCTTCCTTAGATCACCCTTAGGAACCACTAACCAGTCCTCGAAGAATAAGGTGTCTTTGTCGTCAACGCCATAGCACTTGTATTTGGACATGCCCTTGGCAACACCATCTTTCGCCTTCTTCAACATAGTATCAAGGAGTTGCGCTTAACAAGAAAGACTTGAGGAACAACTTGAAGGATGAGCTTGCGAAATGCTTCACAAAGATCCGGCTGGAATTGCTTGAGAATAAGACTGTTGCAATATGCCTTTATGCTCAAAGCATCTTCAATCACATTTGCTTTGCCTGGAGTGTACTCGATGCATGGATTGTACTATTGGATCATCTCGACCCAACGAGTTTGCTGGAGGTTGAGGTTGGGTTGTGTGAAGATATATTTCAAGCTCTTGTGATTGGTATAGACTTCAACTTGTCTTCCCAACAAAAGATTTCTCTAGGTGATCAAAGCATGGACAACTGCTGCCAACTCAAGATCGTGAGTGGGGTAGTTCCTCTCATTTGGCTTCAACTGCCGAGAATTATAAGCCACAACTTTCTTGTCTTGCATAAGAACTCCACCAAGACCTTGCAACGATGCATCACAGAATATTGGTAGGGCTTGGATTCATCAGGAGGAGTAAGGATCGGAGCTGAAACGAGCTTCTCCTTGAGTCTCTTGAAAGCCACATCACACTTAGGAGTGCAAGTGTATTTAACATGCTTCTGGAGAAGGTTAGAAAGTGGTTTGGCACTCTTGGAGAAGTTGTCGATAAATCTTCTACAATAGCTGTCCAAACCAAGGAAGCTTTGGAGCTGCTTAACATTTTGAGGAGGTTGCCAGTTGACAATATATCTTCAACCTTTTCAAGATTTACAGAGATGCCCTTGGCGGAGATGATGTGACTGAGGTAAAGAACTTCATCAAGCCAGAATTCAAACTTTGAGAATTTTGCGTAGAATTGATGCTCTATAAGCTTGTCAGGCACCAATCGCAAATGTTTAGCATGATCTTCTTTATTCTTGGAGAAAACTAGGATATCATCGAGATACACCAGGACAAATTCATTGGTGTAGGGGTCGAAGACGTAGTTCATCACTCAGGAGAAAGTGGGAGGGGCTTTGGCAAGCCCGAAAGACATGACGGTATATTCATAAGGACCAAAGCTCGTTCTAAAAACTGTCTTTGGGATATCTTCTTCATGAATGCGAATCTGGTGATACCCCATATGGACGTTGATGCGGCTTGAAACTGCGTTGGTATTTCCCCAAAGAGGAAGGGATGATGCAATACAGCTATGGTAGGTATTTCCCTCAGTTGTGAAACCAAGGTATCAATCCAGTAGGAGAACCAAGCAACACTATGTAAACGGTTCTTGCACACCAAGAACAAATACTTGCAACCCGACACGTAAGAGGGGTTGTCAATCCCCCCATGGTCAAAAGATAGATAAATTTGTGGTAGATTGGATAAATAGATCTGAATAAAAATCAAAATAAAATAAATAAAGAAAAAATACAGCAAGGTATTTTTGGGTTTTTGGAATAATAGATCTGAAAACAAATACGACAAAAGATATATCAAAAAGCAAATATGATAAAAGATAGACCCGGGGGCCGTAGATTTCACTAGTGGCTACTCTCGAGAAAATAGCACATGGTGGGTAAACAAAATACTGTTGGGCAATTGATAGAAGAACCTATAATTATGAAGATATCCAAGGCAATGATCATGAATATAAGCATCACGTCCAAGATTAGTAGATCGACTCCTGCCTGCATATACTACTATTACACCACTCATCGACCGCTATCCAGCATGCATCTAGTGTATTAAGTTCATGGAGAAACGAAGTAATGCAATATGAACGATGACATGATGTAGACAAGATCTATTCATGTAGGAATATACCCTATCTTTTTATCCTTAATAGCAACGATACATACGTGCCTCACTACCCATTCTGTCACTGGGTGAGGACACCATAAGATCGAACCCATCACAAAGCACCTCTTCCTATTGCAAGAAAAATCAATCTAGTTGGCCTAACTAAACCAAAGATTCGAAGAAGAAATATGAGGCTATAAATAATCATGCATATAAGAGATCAAATAAGACTCAAATAACATTCATGTATATAGATCTGATCATAAACTTGAACTTCATTGAATCCCAACAAACACACCGCAAAAAGTCATTACATCAAATAGATCTCCAAGAGACCATTGTATTCAGAATCAAAACGAGAGAAGAAGCCATCTAGCTACTGTCTATGGACCCGTAGGTCTATGGTGAACTACTCACGCATCATCGGAGAGGCACCAATGAGGATGATGAACCCCTCCGTGATCGTGTTCCCCTCTGGCAAGGTGCTGGAATAGGGCTCTAGATTAGATCTCATGGTTCTAGAACTTGCGGTGACTGGAATTGTGTTTCCTCGACTCTCCTAGGGTTTTTGGAATATTTAGGTATTTATAGAGCTGAGAGGCGGTGGAGGAGACCCCCGTGGGCCCCACAACCCATTAGGGTGCGCCCTAGTGTCTTGTGGGCCACATGGGCCTCCCCCAGGCGCTTTCTTAGCTCCCAAGTTATCTTCTAGTCCAAAAACATCTCCTTAAAGTTTTGCTGCGATAGGGATATTCTGCCAAGTAAAAAACAAGCAAAAAACATCAACTGGCACTGGGCACTATGTCAATAGGTTAGTCCCAAAAAATGATATAAAGTTGCTAAAAATGATTGTAAAACATCCAAGAATGATAATATAATAGCATGGAACAATAAAAAATTATAGATACGTTGGAGACGTATCAGCATCCCCAAGCTTAATTCCTGCTCGTCCTCGAGTAGGTAAATGATAAAAACAGAATTTTTGATGTGGAATGTTGCCTAACATGTTCATCACATATTCTATTATTTTGTAGCATGGACATTTGGACTTTTAAATGGTTCAAAGCAATTGTCTAGTTTGACATGAAGATTTCAGTACTCAAGCATATCAACAAGCAACCATGTGTTTCAAAATATCAACATTAAAGAAAGTTATCCCTAGCCCATCATGCTCAATCATGGATCCATTCACGAAACACATTCGAATATTAGCTACATCCAATGCTCAAGTATGATCATAGTGTTCCCTAGTTGGTGCTTTATTAGAGAAGATGGAGACTCAAATAAAAATAAAAATTGCATAAAGTAAATAGATAGGCCCTTCGTAGAGGGAAGCAGAGATTTGTAGAGGTGCCAGAGATAAAAATATTATGAGAGGCATGCTTTTCCCGTCAATGAAAATGACCAAGTAATTCCCAACACTTTCCATGCTAGATATATCATAGGCGGTTCCCAAACATAAAACAAAGTTTATTCCTTTTTCCACCATACTTTCACACTCCACGTCTAGCCGTATCCACGGGTATCGTCCATACCAACACTTTCCAAGGAATTTATTATTTCACAACATAAAGTAAATTTCTTTTTTCATTTCGGGACTGGGCATCTCTATTACCGCCGTACTCTCGTGCAATGACAAGTGAATAAACACTCATCTTGAGAATAACACATCTAGCATAAAAAATATTGGCCACCCCTGCCGCTTCATGAGAAGTACAGGCACACAAAAGGGAAATTCATTTTTAAAATTAGAGTTGGCACATACAAATATAATTAGAACGACACAGAAATACCGCATATAGGTAGGTATGGTGGACTCATATGGCAAAACTGGGTTTAAGGGTTTTGGATGCACACGTAGAATTTCTACTTAGTACAAGGGGAGGCTAGCAAAAAGATTGAGAAGCAACCAACCAAGAAACAAAAATTCACATAAACGAGCATTAAGCATAACTAACAATGAATAATGCACCACAAGTAGGATGTAATTTCATTGCATAACTATTAACTTTCATTCTTGCATAGGAAATCACAAATCTTAACACCAATATTCTTACTAAAGCATAATTACTCATGAACATGACTCACATATTACTATCATCATATCTCAAAACTATTACAAAGAATCAAGTTTATTTTTTCCAATGATCTTCATGAAAGTTTTTATTATATACCTCTTGAATATCTATCACTTTGGGACTAATTTAATTTGTTGCAATTGCTTTTGATAGGCTCAAACAAATTTAAGTGAAGAACATGAGCATAACGATTTTCATCTCTCAACATAATTTAAGTGAAGCATGATATAATTTCTTCAAAAAATTTACTAACTCTCAAATAAATCTAAGTGAATCATGAGAGAATTTTTTCAAATATATTAAAGCACCCCGTGCTCAAAAAGATATAAGTGAAGCACATAGTGCAATTGTTGGGGAACGTAGCAGAATTTTAAAATTTTCTACGCATCACCAAGATCAATCTATGGAGTCATCTAGAAACGAGGGAAAGGGGAGTGCATCTACATACCCTTGTAGATCGCGAAGCGGAAGCGTTCAAGAGAACGGGGTTGATGGAGTCGTACTCGTCGTGATCGAAATCACCGATGATCCTAGCACCGAATGGACGACACCTCCGCGTTCAACACACGTACGGAGCGGAGACGTCTCGTCCTTCTTGATCCAGCAAGGGGGAAGGAGAAGTTGATGGAGATCCAGCAGCACGACGGCGTGATGGTGGAAGTAGCGGGATCACGGCAGGGCTTCGCCAAGCACAAGCGGGAAGGAAGAGGTGTCACGGGAGGGAGGGAGGCGCCAGGGCTTCAGGTGTGGCTGCCCTCCCTCCCCTCCACTATATATAGGGGCCTAGGGGGGCGCCGGCCCCTTGTAGATCCCATCTAGGGAGGGGGGCGGCAGCCCTAGGGGTGGCTTGGCCTCCAAGCCAAGTGGAGGCTCCCCCACCCCTTAGGGTTTCCAACCCTAGGCGCATGGGAGGCCCAAGGGGGGCGAACCAGCCCACCAGGGGATGGTTCCCATGCCCCTTCAGTCCATGGGGCCCTCTGGGATAGGTGGCCCCACCCGGTGGACCCCCGGGACCCTTCCGGTGGTCCTGGTACAATACCGATGCCTCCCGAAAGTCTCCCGGTGGCCGAAACTGGACTACCTATATATAAATCTTTACCTCTGGACCATTCCGGAACTCCTCGTGACGCCCAGGATCTCATTCGGGACTCCGAACAACTTTCAGTTAACCACATACTAATATCTCTACAACTCTAGCGTCACCGAACCTTAAGTGTGTAGACCCTACATGTCCGGGAGATATGTAGACATGACCGAGACAACTCTCCAGTCAATAACCAACAGCGGGATCTAGATACCCATGTTGACTCCCACATGCTCCACGATGATCTTATCGGATGAACCACGATGTCGAGGATTCAATCAATCCCGTATTCAATTCCCTTTGTCTATCGGTACGATACTTGCCCGAGATTCGATCGTCGGTATCCCAATACCTCGTTCAATCTCGTTACCGGCAAGTCTCTTTACTCATTCCGTAACACATCATCCCGTGATCAACTCCTTGGTCACATTGTGCACATTACGATGATGTCCTACCGAGTGGGCCCAGAGATACCTCTCCATTTACACGGAGTGACAAATCCCAGTCTTGATTTGTGCCAACCCAACAGACACTTTCGGAGATACCCGTAGTGCACCTTTATAGCCACCCAGTTACGTTGTGACGTTTGGTACACCCAAAGCATTCCTACGGTATCCGGGAGTTGCACAATCTCATGGTCTAAGGAAATGATACTTGACATTAGAAAAGCTTTTAGCATACGAACTACACGATCTTGTGCTAGGCTTAGGATTGGGTCTTATCCATCACATCATTCTCCTAATGATGTGATCCCGTTATCAATGACATCCAATGTCCATGGTCAGGAAACCGTAACCATCTATTGATCAACGAGCTAGTCAACTAGAGGCTTACTAGGGACATGGTGTTGTCTATGTATCCACACATGTATCTGAGTTTCCTATCAATACAATTCTAGCATGGATAATAAACGATTATCATGAACAAGGAAATATAATAATAACTAATTTATTATTGCCTCTAGGGCATATTTCCAACAGTCTCCCACTTGCACTAGAGTCAATAATCCAGTTCACATCGCTATGTGATTAACACTCAAGGTCACATCCCCATGTGACTAACACCCAAAGAGTTTACTAGAGTCAATAATCTAGTTCACATTACCATGTGATTAACACTCAATGAGTTCTGGGTTTGATCATGTTATGCTTGTGAGAGATGTTATAGTCAACGGGTCTGAACCTTTCAGATCCGTGTGTGCTTTACAAATCTCTATGTCATCTTGTAGATGCAGCTACCACGCTCTATTTGGAGCTATTCCAAATAACTGTTCTACTATACGAATCCGGTTTACTACTCAGAATCATCCAGATTAGTGTCAAAGATTGCATCGGCGTAACCCTTTACGACGAACTCTTTTACCACCTCCATAATCGAGAAAATTCCTTAGTCCACTAGTTACTAAGGATAACCTTGACCGTTGTCCTGTGATCCATTCCTAGATCACACTTGTACCCCTTGACTGACTCATGGCTTGGCACACTTCAGGTGCGGTACACAACATAGCATACTGTAGAGCCTATGTCTAAAGCATAGGGGACGACCTTCGTCCTTTCTCTCTATTCTGCCGTGGTCAGGTCTTGAGTTTTACTCAATACCCATACCTTATAACACAGCCAAGAACTCCTTCTTTGCCGATATATTTTGAACTCCTTCAAAATCTTGTCACGGTACGCATTCATTTGAAAGTACCATTAAGCGTTTTTGATCTATCCTTATAGATCTTGATGCTCAATGTTCAAGTAGCTTAATCCAGGTTTTCCATTGAAAAATACTTTTCAAATAACCCTGCATGCTTTCTAGAAATTCTACATCATTTCTGATCAACAATATCTTAACAACATATACTCATCAAAAATTCTATAGTGCTCCCACTCACTTCTTTGGAAATACAAGTTTCTCATAAACTTTGTATAAACCGAAAATCTTTGATCATCTCATCAAAGCGTACATTCCAATTCCGAGATGCTTACCCCAGTCCTTAGAAGGATTGCTGGAGCTTTGCATACTTGTCAGCATCTTTCACGATTGACAAAACCTTCTGGTTGTATCACATACAACCTTTCCTCAAGAAAAATGTCGAGGAAACAATGTTTTTTACATCCTATCTGCAAGATTTCATAAATAATGCAGTAACTGCTAACATAATTCCAACAGACTCTTAGCATCGCTACGAGTGAGAAAGTCTCATTGTAGTCAACTCCTTGAACTTGTCGGGAAACATCTTAACGACAAGTCGAGCTTTCTTAATGGTGACACTTACCATCATTGTCTATCTTCCTTTTAAAATCCATCTGCACCCAACAGCCTTACGACCATCAAGTAGTTCTTTCAAAGTCTATACTTTCTTTTATACATGGATCCTCTCTCGGATTTTATGGCCTCGAGCCATTCTTCGGAATCTGGGCCCACCATCACTTCTCCATAGCTCGTAGGTTCATTGTTGTCTAGCAACATGACTTCCAAGACAGGATTACGTACCACTCTGAAGTAGTATGCATCCTTGTCGACCTATGAGGTTTGGTAGTGACTTGATCCGAAGTTTCATGATCACTATCATAAGCTTCCACTTCAATTGGTGTAGGTGCCACAGGAACAACTTCCTGTGCCCTGCTACACACTAGTTGAAGTGACGGTTCAATAACCTCATCAAGTCTCCACCATCCTCCCACTCAATTCTTTCGAGAGAAACTTTTCCTCGAGAAAGGACCCGTTTCTAGAAACAATCACTTTTGCTTCCGGATCTGAAATAGGAGGTATACCCAACTATTTTTGGGTATTCTATGAAGATGCATTTATCCGCTTTGGGTTCGAGCTTATCAGCCTGAAACTTTTTCACATAAGCATCGCAGCCCCAAACTTTTAAGAAACGACAGCTTAGGTTTCTCTAAACCATAGTTCATACGGTGTCGTCTCAACGGAATTGTGTGGTGCCCTATTTAAAGTGAGTGCGGTTGTCTCTAATGCCTAACCCATAAACGATAGTGGTAATTCGATAAGAGACATCATGGTATGCACCATATCCAATAGGGTGCAGTTGTGATGTTCGGACACACCATCACACTATGGTGGTCCAGGCGGTATTAGTTGTGAAACAATTTCCACAATGTCTTAATTGTGTGCCAAACTCGTAACTCAGATATTCATCTCTATGATCATATCATAGACATTTTATCATCTTGTCACGACGATCTTCAACTTCACTCTGAAATTACTTAAACCTTTCAATAATTCAGACTTGTGTTTCATCAAGTAAATATACTCAGCATCTACTCAAATCATCTGTGAAGTAAGAACATAACGATATCCACTGCGTGCCTCAGCACTCATTGGACTGCACACATCAAAATGTATTACTTCCAACAAGTTGCTTTCTTGTTCCATCTTACTGAAAACGAGGCCTTTCAGTCATCTTGCCCATGTGGTATGATTTGCATGTCTCAAGTGATTCAAAATCAAGTGAGTCCAAACGATCCATCTGCATGGAGTTTCTTCATGCATATCTACCAATAGACATGGTTCGCATGTCTCAATCTTTTCAAAAACGAGTGAGTCCAAAGATCCATCAACATGGAGCTTCTTCATGCGTTTTATACCAACATGACTCAAATGGCAGTGCCACAAGTACGTGGTACTATCATTACTATCTTATATCTTTTGGCATGAACATGTGTATCACTATGATCGAGATTCAATAAACCATTCATTTTAGGTGCAAGACCATTGAAGGTATTATTCAAATAAACAGAGTAACCATTATTCTCCTTAAATGAATAACCGTGTGGCGATAAACATAATCCAATCATGTCTATGCTCAACGCAAACACCAAATAACAATTATTTGGTTTAACACCAACCCCGATGGTAGAGGGAGCGTGCGATGTTTGATCACATCAACCTTGGAAACACTTCCAACACATATCGTCATCTCACCTTTAGCTAGTCTCCGCAGCCTTTTATTTCGAGTTACTAACGCTTAGCAACCGAACCGGTATTTATTACCCTGGTGCTACTAGGAGTACTAGTAAAGTACACAATAATATGACGTATATCCAAAATACTTCTGTCGACCTTGCCAGCCTTCTCATCTACCAAGTATCTAGGGTAGTTCTGCTTCAGTGACTGTTCCCCTCATTATAGAAGCACTTAGTCTCGGGTTTGGTTCAACCTTGGGTTTCTTCACTAGAGCAGCAACTGATTTGCCGTCTCATGAAGTATCCCTTCTTTCCCTTGCCCTTCTTGAAACTAGTGGTTTAACCATCAACAATTGATGCTCCTACTTGATTTCTACTTTCGCGGTGTCAAACATCGCGAGTTGCTCAAGGATCATCATGTCTATCCCTGATATGTTATAGTTCATCACGAAGCTCCAATAGCTTGGTGGCAGTGACTATGGAGAACCATCACTATCTCATCTGGAAGATTAACTCCCACTCGATTCAAGTGATTGCAGTACTCAGACAATCTGAGCACATGCTCAACGGTTGAGTTTTTCTCCCTTAGTTTGCAGGCTTAAGAAACTTGTCAGAGGTCTCATACCTCTTGACGTGGGCACTAGTCTGAAATTCCAATTTCAGTCTTTGGAACATCTCATATGTTCCGCGACGTTTCAAAAACATCTTTGGTGCCACAATTCTAAACCGTTAGTATTACGTACTGAACTATCACGTAGTCATCAAAACGTGTATGTCAGATGTTTCCCAACATCTATAGACGATGCTCGAGGTTCAACACACTGAGCGGTGCATTAAGGACATGACCCTTCTGTGCAGCAATGAGGACAATCCTCAGTTCACGGACCCAGTCCGCATAATTGCTACTGTCAACTCTCAACTAAATTTTCTCTAGGAACATATCTAAAATAGTAGAACCAAAGCGTGATCTACGACATAATTTGCAAAGACCTTTTGACTATGTTCATGATTAAGTTCATCTAATCAAATTATTCAATGAACTCCCACTTACATAGACATCCCTCTAGTCATCTAAGTGATACATGATCCGAGTCAACTAGGCCGTGTCCGATCATCATGTGAGATGGACTAGTCATCATCGGTGAACATCTTCATGTTGATCGTGTCTTCTATACGACTCATGTTCGACCTTTCGGTCTTCCGTGTTCCGAGGCCATGTTTGTACATGCTAGGCTTGTCAAGTCAACCTAAGTGTATTGCGTGTGTAAATCTGGCTTACACCCGTTGTATTCGAACGTTAGAATCTATCACACACGATCATCACGTGGTGCTTCGAAACAACGAACCTTCGCAATGGTGCACAGTTAGGGGGAACACTTTCTTGAAATTATTGCCAGGGATCATCTTATTTAAGCTACCATCGTTCTAAGCAAATAAGATGTAAAACATGATAAACATCACATGTAATCAAATAGTGACATGATATGGCCAATATCATTTTGCTCCTTTTGATCTCCATCTTCGGGGCGCCATGATCATCATCGTCACCGACATGACACCATGATCTCCATCATCATGATCTCCATCATCGTGTCTTCATGAAATTGTCTCATCATCTATTACTTCTACTACTATGGCTAACGGTTTAGCAATAAAGTAAAATAATTACATGACATTTATGTTGACACGCAAGTCATAAATAAATTAAGACAACTCCTATGGCTCCTGCCGGTTTTCATACTCATCGACATGCAAGTCATGATTCCTATTACAAGAACATGATCAATCTCATACATCACATATATCATTCATCACATCCTTTTGGCCATATCACATCACATAGCATACCCTGCAAAAACAAGTTAGACGTCCTCTAATTGTTGTTTCATGTTTTACGTGGCTGCTATGGGTTTCTAGCAAGAACGTTTCTTACCTACGCAAAACCACAACGGTGATATGCCAATTTCTATTTACCCTTCATTAGGACCCTTTTCATCGAATACGATCCGATAAAGTGAGAGAGACAGACACCCGCCAACCACCTTATGCATCAAGTGCATGTCAGTGAGTGGAACCAGTCAAACGTAAGTGTACGTGTAAGGTCGGTCCGGGCCGCTTCATCCCACAATGCCGCCGAATCAAGATAAGACTAGTAATGGCAAGCAAATTGAACAAATCATCGCCCACAACTACTTTGTGTTCTACTCATGCATAGAATCTACGGATAGACCTAGCTCATGATGCCACTGTTGGGGAACGTAGCAGAATTTTAAAATTTTCTACGCATCACCAAGATGAATCTATGGAGTCATCTAGCAACGACGGAAAGGGAAGTGCATCTACATACCATTGTAGATCGCGAAGTGGAAGCGTTCAAGAGAACGGGGTTGATGGAGTCAAACTCGTCGTGATCCAAATCACCGATGATCCTAGCGCCGAACAGACGGCACCTCCGCGTTCAACACACGTATGGAGCGGAGACGTCTCCTCCTTCTTGATCCAGCAAGGGGGAAGGAGAAGTTGATGGAGATCCAGCAGCACGACGGTGTGGTGGTGGAAGTAGCGGGATCCCGGCAGGGCTTCGCCAAGCACAGGCGGGGAGGAAGAGGTGTCACGGGAGGGAGGGAGGCGCCAGGGCTTCAGGTGTGGCTGCCCTCCCTCCCCTCCACTATATATAGGGGCCTAGGGGGGCGCCGGCCCCTTGTAGATCCCATCTAGGGAGGGGGGCGGCAGCCCTAGGGGTGGCTTGGCCTCCAAGCCAAGTGGAGGCTGCCCCACCCCTTAGGGTTTCCAACCCTAGGCGCATGGGAGGCCCAAGGGGGGCGAACCAGCCCACCAGGGGCTGGTTCCCATGCCCCTTCAGCCCATGGGGCCCTCCGGGATAGGTGGCCCCACCCGGTGGACCCCCGGGACCCTTCCGGTGGTCCTGGTACAATACCGATGCCTCCCGAAACTCTCCCGGTGGCCGAAACTGGACTACCTATATATAAATCTTTACCTCCAGACCATTCCGGAACTCCTCGTGACGTCCGGGATCTCATTCGGGACTCCGAACAACTTTCGGTTAACCGCATACTAATATCTCTACAACTCTAGCGTCACAGAACCTTAAGTGTGTAGACCCTACAGGTTCGGGAGATATGTAGACATGACCGAGACAACTCTCCGGTCAATAACCAACAGCGGGATCTAGATACCCATGTTGGCTCCCACATGCTCCACGATGATCTTATCGGATGAACCATGATGTCGAGGATTCAATCAATCCCGTATTCAATTCCCTTTGTCTATCGGTACGATACTTGCCCGAGATTCGATCATCGGTATCCCGATACCTCGTTCAATCTCGTTACCGGCAAGTCTCTTTACTCGTTCCATAACACATCATCCCGTGATCAACTCCTTGGTCACATTGTGCACATTACGATGATGTCCTACCGAGTGGGCCCAGAGATACCTCTCCATTTACACGGAGTGACAAATCCCAGTCTCGATTTGTGCCAACCCAACAGACACTTTCGGAGATACCCGTAGTGCACCTTTATAGCCACCCAATTATGTTGTGACGTTTGGTACACCCAAAGCATTCCTACGGTATCCGGGAGTTGCACAATCTCATGGTCTAAGGAAATGATACTTGACATTAGAAAAGCTTTTAGCATACGAACTACACGATCTTGTGCTAGGCTTAGGATTGGGTCTTGTCCATCACATCATTCTCCTAATGATGTGATCCCGTTATCAACAACATCCAATGTCCATGGTCAGGAAACCGTAACCATCTATTGATCAACGAGCTAGTCAACTAGAGGCTTACTAGGGACATGGTGTTGTCTATGTATCCACACATGTATCTGAGTTTCCTATCAATACAATTCTAGCATGGATAATAAACAATTATCATGAACAAGGAAATATAATAATAACTAATTTATTATTGCCTCTAGGGCATATTTCCAACAACAATTCCATAGCTCAAAAAAAGTAAGTGAAGTACATAGAGCAATTCTAAAAAATCATAGCATAATTTTGTCTCTCTCAAATAGGTGTGTCCAGCAAGGATACTTGTTAGAAACTAAAAAGCAAAACAAGAAAAGACTCGTATAATATAAGATGCTCCAAGCAAAACTCATGATATGTGAGGAATAAAAATATAGCTCCAAGTAAAATTAGTGATGGTTGTTAGAAGAAAGAGGGGATGCCTTCTGGGGCATCCCCAAGCATAGTTGCTTGGTTCTCCTTGAGTATTAACTTGGGGTGCCATGGGAATCCCCAAGCTTAGGCTGTTTTCACTCCTTATTCCTTCATTCATCGTGATCTCACCCAAAACTTGAAAACTTCAATCACACAAAACTTAACAAAACCTTCATGAGATCCATTAGTATAATAAGGAAATCACCACTCTAAGTACTATTGCAAACCTATTAATATTTTATTATTGCATTATAACTACTGTATTCCAAATTTAGTATGGCTTATACCCTCCAATACAATCCATAGATTCATCAAAATAAGCACACAATGCAACAAAAACATAATTTGTCAAAAATAGAACAGTCTATAGTAATCTGAACTCTAACCATACTTATGTAACTCTGAAAATTTTGAACAATTAGGAAAGCGTAGGCAATTTGTATATCAATCTTTTGTATAAACATCAGGATTTTATCGCGCTTCTGTGAATTTCGAAAATTCTGCTACTGGGTGCAAAAGTTTCTGTTTTTCAACAAGATCAAGTCAACTATCACCCAACATGATCCCAAAGGCTTTACTTGGCACAAACACTAATTAAAACATAAAAACAATCATAATTGTAGCATAATTGTGCAAACACTCAAGAACAGAAAGAAAAAGGCAAAAATAAATTTTATTCATTGGGTTGCCTCCCAACAAGTGCCATCATTTTATGCCCCTAGCTAGGCATAATGCATAGTTTCAAGTATTGTCATATTTGGTTTCCAATTCCTCAATCACACAACTAGAATTCTTCAAAGATTTAAGATGCAAACTTTCAATAATAATACTTCTAGGAATAAGATTGAAGAATTCATTCTTGCAAGTAGGGTCTTTTACAACTTCAACAAAATTAGGGTGAACACTAATCATTTTAAGATCTTCCTTGTTGCTATTAGAAGTAGCACCCTTGTTCTTAGTAACTTGTGTAGACTTTCAAATTTTTACGGGAGTTTTTTTCAATAGTTTTAGCAGAAGAAAAGGCCGAGCTTAAGTTACTAAAAATTCTTCCAACTTATCAATAGGAGAGGGACTTTCCTCTACTCTTTTTTTAACTATGGTTTCCTTTTCCCTTAGTAATTTAAGAGAATCTCCCGCTTTTGAACCAATTTTATTAGCAAGATTATGCATAATTTTATCCAAAATTTCAATATGTTCTTCGGTGATCATCTTCTTTTCTATAGCATCTAATCTTTGCATAACATGCTGAAGAGTTAAGATTGTTTCATTAATAATGATAGGTGGTGCACCCACTGGATCTCCCATGGAATTAAAAGCATCCAAAGATGGACACATCAAGAAATTTCCACCGGTAATCATATCAAGGACGAATCTATACCAAGTGGTAATGCCCACATAATAACAACGAAGAAGAATAATGGTAGATTGCTTACGAATAGATCTATTATGAGCATTGCAAATCCTATACCAAGCATCTTTTAGATTCTCCCCTCCCATTTGTTTAAAATTAAGAACCTCGTTCTTGGGGGTACACACAATAGAGGAAGAACTAGTCATAATGACAAAGTAGAAAAGCAGATTTCGAGCAAAAAGATAGATCTGACGAGAAAAAGCCGAACGAAAAAGACAACGAATAAAAAGAAATTTTTTTATGAAGTGGGGGAGATGAAAATGAGAGGCAAATGGAAAACAATGTAAATTGCAAGGAGATGATATTTGTGATTAGGAACCTGATAGATGTTGATGATGTCTCCCCGACAACGGCGCCGGAAATTCCTTTTGATGCGGCTTGAAAATGTGTTAATATTTCCCCAAATAGGAAGGGATGATGCAGTACAACTACGGTAGGTATTTCCCTTAGTTGTGAAACCAAGGTATCAATCCAGTAGGAGAACCAATCAACACTATGTAAATGGTACCTGCACACAAATAATAAATACTTGCAACCCGACGTGTAAGAGGGGTTGTCAATCCCTCGACGGTAAAAAATAGATAAATTTGTGGTAGATTGGATAAATAGATCTGAATAAAACACGAAATAAAATAAGTAAAGAAAAACCGCGGCAAGGTATTTTTGGGGTTTTGGAATAATAGATCTGAAAACAAATATGACAAAAGATAGATCGGAAAGCAAATATGATAAAAGATATACCCCGGGGCCGTAGATTTCACTAGTGGCTTCTCTCAAGAAAAATAGCACACGGTGGGTAAACAAATTACTGTTGGGCAATTGATAGAAGGAAAATAATTATGACGATATCCAAGGCAATGATCATGAATATAGGCATGCTACCTCTTGAGCACTGCGTTGGTTTTCCCTTGAAGAGGAAAGGGTGATGCAGGAGAGCAGCGCAAGTATTTCCCTTAGTTTTTGAGAACCAAGGTATCAATCCAGTAGGAGGCCACGCACGAGTCCCTCGCACCTACACAATCAAATAAACTCCTCGCAACCAACGCGATAAAGGGGTTGTCAATCCCTTCACGGTCACCTACGAGAGTGAGATCTGATCGATATGATAAGATAATATTTTTGGTATTTTTATGATAAAGAGAAATAAAGATGCAAGTAAAATAAAGGGCAAAGGAAATAACTAAGTATTGGAAGATTAATATGATGGAAAATAGACCCGTGGGCCATAGATTTCACTAGTGGCTTCTCTCGAGAGCATAAGTATTACGGTGGGTGAACAAATTACTGCTGAGCAATTGACAGAATTGAGCATAGTTATGAGAATATCTAGGTATGATCATGTATATAGGCATCACGTCTCAGACAAGTAGACCGACTCCTGCGTGCATCTACTACTATTACTCCACACATTGACCGCTATCCAGCATGCACTCAGAGTATTAAGTTCAAGAGAACAGAGTAACGCTTTAAGCAAGATGACATGATGTAGATGAATAAACTCATGCAATATGATATGAACCCCATCTTGTTATCCTCGATGGCAACAATACAATACGTGCCTTGCTGCCCCTACTGTCACTGGGAAAGGACACCGCAAGATTGAACCCAAAGCTAAGCACTTCTCCCATTGCAAGAAAGATCAATCTAGTAGGCCAAACCAAATTGATAGTTCAAAGCGACTTGTAAAGATAACCAATCATACATAAAATAATTCAGAGAAGATTCAAATATTGTTCATAGATAAACTTGATCATAAAACCACAATTCATTGGTCTCAACAAACACACCGCAAAAGAAGATCTCCACAAGAGAGGGGGAGAACTTTGTATTGAGATCCAAAAAGAGAGAAGAAGCTATCTAGCTAATAACTATGGACCTGAAAGTCTGAAGTAAACTACCCACACTTCATCGGAGAGGCTATGGTGTTGATGTAGAAGCCCTCCGTGATCGATACCCCCTTCGGTGGAGCTCCGGAAAAGGCCCCAAGATGGGATCTCGTGGATATAGAAAGTTACGGCGGTGGAATTAGGGTTTTGCCTCCGTATCTGGTAGTTTGGGGGTACGTAGGTATATATAGGAGGAAGAAGTACGTCATTGGAGCAACGTGGGCCCCATGAGGGTGGAGGGCATGCTTGGGGGGGGGGGGTAGGCGCGCCCCCTACCTCGTGCCTTCCTGGTTGACGTCTTGATGTAGGGTCCAAGTCATCTAGATCACGTTTGTTGCGAAAATCACGTTCCTGAAGGTTTCATTCTGTTTGGACTCCGTTTGATGTTCTTTTTCTGCGAAACTGTGAAATAGGCAAAAAAATAGTGTATACTAGTTGGAGAGTCTTTTGTTTTGTCACTTTTCATATACTAGTGGGAATTTTTCATTATAGAACTTGGCTTGTATATTCCAATGACGGGCTTCCTCAAAATGCCCTAGGTCTTCGTGAGCAAGCAAGTTGGATGCACACCCACTTAGTTTCTTTTGTTGAGCTTTCATACACTTATAGCTCTAGTGCATCTGTTGCATGGCAATCCCTACTCACTCACATTGATATCTATTGATGGGCATCTCCATAGCCCGTTGATACGCCTAGTTGATGTGATACTATCTTCTCCTTTTCGTATTCTCCACAAACACCATTCTATTCCACCTATAATGCTATGTCCATGGCTCATGCTCATATATTGCGTGAAGATTGAAAAAGTTTGAGAACATCAAAAGTATGAAACAATTGCTTGACTTATCATCGGGGTTGTGCATAATTTAAATACTTTGTGTGGTGAAGATGGAGCATAGCCAGACTATATGATTTTGTAGGGATAACTTTCTTTGGCCATGTTATTTTGAGAAGACATGATTACTTGGTTAGTATGCTTGAAGTATTATTATTTTTATGTCAAACTTTTGTCTTGAATCTTATGGATCTGAATATTCTTGCCAAAATGAAGAGAATTACTTAGAGAAATATGTTAGGTAGCCTTCCACATCAAAAATTCTATTTTTATCATTTACCTACTCGAGAACGAGCAGGAATTAAGCTTGGGGATGCTGATACGTCTCCAACGTATCTATAATTTTTGATTGTTCCATGCTATTATATTATCAACCTTGGATGTTTTATATGCTATTTTATATGATTTTTGGGACTAACCTATTAACCCAGAGCCCAGTGCCAGTTTCTGTTTTTACCTTGTTTTAGAATATCGCAGAAAAGGAAAACCAAACGGAGTCCAAATGGACTGAAACCTCACGGAACTTATTTTTGGATCAGAAGAAGCCCACAAGACTTGGAGTGCACGTCAGGGGATCTCGAGGAGGCCACGAGGCAGGGGCGCGCGCCCTCCACCCTCATGGGCCCCTCGTGGCCCCCCTGACGTACTCCTTCTGCCTATATATCTCCATATACACTAAAAACATCGGAGAGCACAATAGATCAGGAGTTTCGCCGCCAGAAGCCTTCGTAGCCACCGAAAGCTAATCTAGACCCGTTTAGGCACCCTGCCAGAGGGGGAATCCCTCTCCGGTGGCCATCTTCATCATCCCGGTGCTCTCCATGATGAGGAGGGAGTAGTCCACCCTCGGGGTTGAGGGTATGTACCAGTAGCTATGTGTTTGATCTCTCTCTCTCTCTCTCTCTCTCTCGTGTTCTTGAGGTGATACGATCTTGATGTATCGCGAGCTTTGCTATTATAGTTGGATGTTATGATGTTTTCTCCCCCCTCTACTCTCTTGTAATGGATTGAGTTTCCGCTTTGAAGTTATCTTATCGGATTGATTCTTTAAAGATTTGAGAACACTTGATGTATGTCTTGCCGTGCGTATCTGTGGTGACAATGGGATATCACGTGATTCACTTGATGTATGTTTTGGTGATCAACTTGCGGGTTCCACCCATGAACCTACGCATAGGGGTTGGCACACGTTTTCGTCGTGATTCTCTGGTAGAAATTTTGGGGCACTCTTTGAGGTTCTATGTGTTGGTTGAATAGATGAATCTGAGATTGTGTGATGCATATCGTATAATCATACCCACGGATACTTGAGGTGACATTGGAGTATCTAGGTGACATTAGGGTTTTGGTTGATTTGTGTCTTAAGGTGTTATTCTAGTATGAACTCTAGGGCTGTTTGTGACACATATAGGAATAGCCCAACGGATTGATTGGAAAGAATAACTTTGAGGTGGTTTCGTGCCCTACCATAATCTCTTCATTCATTCTCTACTATTAGTGACTTTGGAGTGACTCTTTGTTGCATGTTGAGGGATAGCTATGTGATCTAATTATGTTATTATTGTTGAGAGGACTTGCACTGGTGAAAGTATGAACCCTAGGCCTTGTTTCCTATCATTGCAATACCGTTTGCGCTCACTTTTATCATAAGTTACCTTGCTGTTTTTATATTTTCAGATTACAAAAACCATTATCTACTATCCATATACCACTTGTAGCACCATCTCTTCGCTGAACTAGTGCACCTATAAAATTTACCATTGTATTGCGTGTGTTGGGGACACAAGAAACTCTTTGTTATTTGGTTGCAGGGTTGCTTGAGAGAGCCCATCTTCATCCTACGCCTCCTACGGATTGATAAACCTTAGGTCATCCACTTGAGGGAAATTTGCTACTGTCCTACAAACCTCTGCACCTGGAGGCCCAACAACGTCTACAAGAAGAAGGTTGTGTAGTAGAGGAAAGGATGATGCAGCAAAGTAGCGTAAGTATTTCCCTCAGTTTTTGAGAACCAAGGTATCAATCCAGCAGGAGGTTGCGCGCACATCCCTAGTACATGCACAAAACAAATAACTCCTCGCAACCAACGCGATAAGGGGTTGTCAATCCCTTCACGGTCACTTACGAGAGTGAGATCTGATAGATATGATAAGATAATATGTTTGGTATTTTTGTGATAAAGATGCAAAGTAAAATAAAGGAAAAGTAAAAAGCAAAGGAAATAACTAAGTATTGGAAGATTAATATGATGAAGATAGACCCGGGGGCCATAGGTTTCACTAGTGGCTTCTCTCAAGAGCATAAGTATTTTACGGTGGGTGAACGAATTACTGTTGAGCAATTGACAGAATTGAGCATAGTTATGAGAATATCTAGGTATGATCATGTATATAGGCATCACGTCGAAGACAAGTAGACCGACTCTTGCCTGCATCTACTACTATTACTCCACTCATCGGCCGCTATCCAGCATGCATCTAGAGTATTAAGTTCATGAAAACAGAGTAACGCCTTAAGCAAGCTGACATGATATAGAGGGCTAAATTCATGCAATATGATAAAAACCCCATCTTGTTATCCTCGATGGCAACAATACAATACGTGCCTTGCTGCCCCTACTGTCACTGGGAAAGGACACCGCAAGATTGAACCCAAAGCTAAGCACTTCTCCCATTGCAAGAAAGATCAATCTAGTAGGCCAAACCAAACTGATAATTCGAAGAGACTTGCAAAGATAACCAATCATACATAAAATAATTCAGAGAAGATTCAAATATTGTTCATAGATAATCTTGATCATAAACCCACAATTCATCGGTCTCAACAAACACACCGCAAAAAGAAGATTACATCGAATAGATCTCCACAAGACAGGGGGAGAACATTGTATTGAGATCCAAAAAGAGAGAAGAAACCATCTAGCTAATAACTATCGACCCGAAGGTCTGAGGTAAACTACTCACACTTCATTGGAGAGGCTATGGTGTTGATGTAGAAGCCCTCCGTGATGGATGCCCCCTCCGACGGAGCTCTGGAACAGGCCCCAAGATGGGATCTCGTGGATACAGGAAATTACGGCGGTGGAATTAGGGTTTGGCTCCGTATCTGATCATTTGGGGGTACGTAGGTATATATAGGAGGAAGGAGTATGTCGGTGGAGCAACAGGGGGCCCACGAGGGTGGAGGGCGCGCCTTGGGGGGGGGGGTAGGCCTCATGGCCTCCTCCTTTGTTTCTTGATGTAGGGTCCAAGTCTCCTGGATCATGTTCGGCGAGAAAATCACGTTCTAGAAGGTTTCGTTCTGTTTGGACTCCGTTTGGTATTCCTTTTCTTCGAAACCCTAAAATAGGCAAAAAACACCTTAATTGTCATCTGAAAAGTCTGCAACATTAACGTTGCAGCCCGAAACAGACCAGCACATGGAATGTGCTGGCAAAATAACACATAGAGAGTAATGGAATGAAATAGACTATTCTATATGCATATTTGGCTAGTGGAAAGCTCTATGGTTACAGTTTTGTGTAAAGCCAATTTTTCCCTACTGCAAAGGAATAAATTTTATTTAACTATCATGGTAGTTGTTAAACATTGAGAATGGTTGACAGCATTCTCAATCCCAATTAAGCATCATCATTAAACAAAACCCAACAAAATTAATTTTAGAGTAACATGTTGAGATTCACATGATAATCCAGGTACTAGATATACAAGATGTCCATAACCGGGGACACGACTAATCATGATTAGTTTATACACTCTGCAGAGGTTTGCACACTTTTCCCCAAAAGACTCGATCGCCTCCGTTTGATTTCTCGCACTACATGGTGTTTGAGAAACGGATGACCGAGACATAGTCTTTCAGAAGCGCTAGCACCTTACGATCGTGTAGACCGTTACACCTACCTTCTCCTAGATCTGCTAGTCTACCACTGTAAGAGTTCGCACAACTTAATCAACTATGCTAGAGCCCATAATAGCTTGTGGCTGCACACGGAAGTTTCTAGCATGAATAATCTCATGATCCCTTTGAGCCTGGGTGGCGGTCCAAAAGAAAACAAGCAATTGCTGGAATACCAAGGTGCCTCAATCCACCCAGATGTGTATTTAAGTTGCCACCTTAGATAAACCATTAATTTAACAATCTCACATCTGTCATGGATACACTCACCCAATCCACGTCTACTCGCATAGCATGGCACAATAAGCAAACATAGAAGTAACTCCCAAAGGTTTGATAATAACAGGTAATAGGTACTACCTCAACTACTTCCCAAACCCACAATTTAATTAGATCCTAATCATGCAATTTGTGAGGATTGATCTAATGCAATAAAATTGGGTAGAGGGAAAACATGATCAAAGTGTTACTTGCCTTGCTGATGATCCGGGAAACCTAGCGATTCGAAGTAGCAAGCGGCGCACTCCGGGTAGTCTATCGCAAACAAACAAGCATACAATAAGTACTCAACTAATGCACAGGTAAAACTCAAATAAGAGATCTAACCAGAAAGTTCAACTTAAGAACTCCGGTTGGCAAAAAGAATCAAAACGAACGAAGCAACGAAAGACAAACGGCAAAAGAAACATGCTTCATTTACTATTCTGGATCTAGGGCAATTTTTAAAGTGGCAAAAACTTGTTTGAGTTGGTTAAACGGAAAGAGGGTTTAGAGACAAAACTCCAGGCGCTTGAATCGCCTGATTCCGATAAACGAGCGAAAAGTTAGACTAAAACAAAAATCGGATCAGGAATCGCGATCAGAAAAATCGCGGATTTAATCTGAGGAAAAGAAAAAACGATGAACGTTTGTTAAAACGAACGAATGGACGAACGCTCGCTAATTAAATAAACCGGAAAAACCGATCTATTTAAAAAAACCGAAACTAAAAACAAACAAAACCGACGGAAAAACCGATCGGTTTTCTGAAAAAACCGACGGCGGAAACTACCTCCGGCGGCGGCGGCGTGGCGGCTGTCCGGCTTGGGGCTAGACTCGGGCCTCAGGGTGCTATAAGAAGGCCCGCCAGGCGGAGTCCTGGCCGGTTACGGCCCAAGGTCGGTTCGGACCTTTTTTTTTAAATAATTATCCTCGGAAAAAAACAAAAGGAATACTAAACGGACTCCAAAAATCCCGAAATAAATTTTCCCCGGCTTCTAAAATCAAGCCGCACAGGATGAACATTTATTTGGGGCCTAAATGCAATTTTGAAAAACACGCATTTTCCCTAATACAAATAAAATAGCAAAATAAAACCAAAATAAAATCTTATTTGATTTTTTATTAAATCCTCAATATTTCTTTATTTTGGGAAATTCATTTTATTCCCTCTCTCATATTTTTGTAATAGAAATAATTGAAGATAAAGTAAATAAAATCAAATGATCCTATTTTCAAAATTTGAGAAAACTCAAATATGAAAATAACGAAATCCCCAACTCTCTCCGAGGGTCCTTGAGTTTCGTGAAATTTCTAGGATCAACCAAAATGCAATAAAATATGATATGCAATGATGATCTAGTGTATAACATTCCAAATTGAAAATTTGGGATGTTACAAACCTACCCCGCTTAAGATGAATCTCGCCCTCGAGATTCGGGTTGG
The DNA here is from genome assembly GCF_018294505.1 of Triticum aestivum. NCBI lineage: Eukaryota > Viridiplantae > Streptophyta > Magnoliopsida > Poales > Poaceae > Triticum > Triticum aestivum. The sequence goes on along the minus strand of NC_057812.1, from coordinate 280,578,608 downwards.
CTAGAAAATAGGTGAGGGTGGTCCTTCAACAAATCTTCCTCTCTTTCCCAGGTGGCTTCATTCTCCGTGTGGTGGCTCCACTGAACCTTGCAAAACTTGATAACCTTGCTGCGGGTGACTCGACTGGCATACTCTAGAATCTTAACTGGTTTCTCCTCATAGGTCAAATCACTGTCCAACTGAATTGCTTCCAGTGGTACCGTATCTCTCAGCGGTATATCAGCCATCTCTGCGTGGCACTTCTTCAACTGGGATACATGGAACATGTCATGAACTCCTGACAATCCTTTGGGCAATTCCAACTTATAGGCTACTTCTCCCATACGCTCCAAAACTTTGTATGGGCCTACAAAACGTGGCGCTAACTTTCCCTTAACTCCAAAGCGCTTAACTCCTCGAAGTGGTGATACTCGAAGATAAACTCGGTCTCTGACTTCATAAACTATCTCTTTGCATTTAGAATCTGCATAACTCTTCTGCCTGGATTGAGCTACCTTGAGCCTATCGCGAATCAATTTCACTTTCTGTTCAGACTCCTTTATCAGATCCGGTCCAAACAACTGGCGATCTCCAACTTCATCCCACGACAATGGGGGTCCTTCACCTCCTTCCATACAAGGCTTAGAAAGGGGCCATCTTCAAACTGGATTGATAATTGTTGTTGTAAGAGAACTTTGCATACGGCAAATTCTCGTCCCAACTAGATCCGTAATCTAGCGCACAAGCTCTTAGCATATCCTCCAAAATCTGATTGACTCTCTCGGTCTGTCCATCTGTTTGTGGGTGGAAAGTTGTGCTAAACTCTAGTCTGGTACCCAAGGTTTCATGCAACTAATTCCAGAACTTTGAGGTAAATTGGGTTCCTCTATCTGATACTATGCTCCTTGGAACTCCATGCAGACAAACGATTCTAGTCATGTATATCTTTGCCAACTTTGCACTGGTATATGTAGTCTTCACTGGAATGAAATGAGCTACCTTTATCAAAGGATCGACTACAACCCATATTGAGCCATAGCCTGAACGTGTCCTGGGCAATCCTGTAATAAAATCCATGCCTAGCTTATCCCACTTCCATTCGTGTATCGGCAATGGTTGTAGCAATCCGGCTGGCTTCTGATGCTCTGCCTTTACTCTCTGACATACATCGCAAACTGCTACATATTCTGCAATATCCTTCTTCATTCCGGTCCACCAGAAAATATCCTTCAAATCCAAATACATCTTGGTATTTCCTGGGTGAATCGAATATGGTGAATCATGGGCCTCTTGTAAAATTAACTTCTTGATCTCCGAATCATTTGGTACATAAACACGGTCTTCAAACCATAAGGTATCGTGCTCATCCTCACGAAATCCCTTAGCTTTTCCTTTGCTCATTTTCTCCTTAATAGAAGCAATCTCCTTGTCAGTCTTTTGAGCTTCTCTGATCTTATCCATCAAAGTAGACTGAATCTCCAATGCTGCTACATAGCCTCTTGGAACTATTTCCAAACATAGCTCTCGAAGATTTTTGGCTAACTCCCTTGGTAAATCTCCCATCATTAGGGTGTTGACATGGCTCTTACGGCTTAACATGTCAGCTACTACGTTAGCCTTTCCAGGGTGATAATGCAATTTCATATCATAATCCTTGATGAGCTCCAACCATATCCTTTGTCTGAGGTTCAACTCCTTCTGTGTGAAAATATACTTCAAACTCTTGTGATCCGTGTACACCTCACAATGGTTTCCAATCAGAAAATGTCTCCAAGTCTTCAATGCATGCACTACGACTGCTAATTCCAAATCATGCGTAGCATAATTCAACTCATGGGGCTTAAGCTATCGTGAGGCATATGAAACAACTCTTCCTTCCTGCATAAGCACTGCTCCAAGTCCTCGACATGAAGCATCACAATACACCTCATAATCCTTGGTTTGATCCGGTAAAATCAACACTGGTGAGGTAACCAAACGTTCCTTCAACTCCTGGAAACTAGCCTCACATTCCTCAGTCCATTTGAACTTGGTATCCTTCTTCAACAACTCCGTCATAGGCTTCGCAATCTTTGAGAAATTCTCAATAAACCTCCAGTAGTATCCTGCGACTCCAAGAAAACTCCGAATCTCTCCAACTGTTGTTGGGGCTTTCCAATTGGTCACAATATCAACTTTAGTGGGATCTACTGCTAAACCTTCTCCGGATATAACTTGTCCGAGAAATCCAACTTCTTTCAACCAAAACTCACATTTGCTAAACAAGCATATAATTGATGTTCTCTGAGCTTTCCAAGAACCAACCGCAAATGCTCCTTATGCTCCTCTTCATTCTTCGAGTAAACCAGGATATCATCAATGAACACTACGACAAACTTATCCAAGAACTCCATAAACACTTTGTTCATCATGTTAATAAAATATGCAGGTGCTTTAGTCATACCAAATGACATAATGGTATACTCGTACAGCCCATACCTGGTGGTAAAAGCCGTCTTAGTTATATCTTGTTCTCGAATCTTCAACTGATGGTATCCTGATCGCAGATCGATCTTGGAAAATACCTTAGCTCCTTGCAATCGATCAAACAGATCATTGATCATCGGTAGTGGGTACTTGTTCTTGATGGTTACTTCATTCAATCCTCGATAATCAACAACCATCTTAATGATCCATCCTTCTTCTCCACTATAAGTATCGGCGATCCCCAAGGCGAAGAACTTGGGCGAACATATCCTCTATCCAGTAACTCCTTAATCTGCTTCTTAATCTCCACCAAATCCTTTGCGGGCATCCTATATGGTCTCTTTGTTATTGGCCCTGTGCCTGGCAAAAGCTCAATCAAAAACTCAATATCTCTATCCGGTGGCATGCCTGGCAACTCTTCTGGAAATACACCAGGGAAATCCTTCACTACTGGTACTTCCTCCTGCACAATTCCTGTTAAACAATTTACTTGAGTCCTCTTCGGCACATGCCGGGATACATACTTGATCCTTCTCCCTTCTGGGGTGGTAAGCAAGATCGACTTACTGGCGCAATCGATGTTTCCTCGATACATCGACAACCAATCTATACCCAGAATTACATCCAAACCTTGTGATTCCAATATTATCAAATCCGAGGGAAACACATGCCTACCTATACTTAACGGCACTTGAAAACAACCTTGGCTAGCCATATACTCCGCTCCTGGTGAGCTTACTAACATAGGTTTTCTAAGAACTTTGGTGGGCAGGTTATACTTATCCACAAATCCCCTTGATATGTATGAATGCGATGCATCGGTATCAAAAAGAACGAGTGCAATAACTGACTTAACCAAAAACTTACCGATTACTGCATCCGGCTGCTCTTCAACCTCCTCTACGTTAACGTGGTTCACCTGTCCCCTATTGAAAGGGTTCAACTTCTTCCCAGAGCTTCCATTGCCATTACCATTCTGTGATTCAGGACATTCATTGGCATAATGTCCGGTCTTCTGGCACTTAAAACAAGTGACTTGGCTCAGGTGTCTCTTGGCTGGGGTTGATGGGTTGGTGCGGTTCTGGCCATTGCTTCCTCCATTCCCATTACCATTCTTGGTGCCATTGTGATTGTGCGAGCTACCTCCTCCATGGGTATGCTGAAAATGTCCTCCCGATCTAGGGGTAAAACGTGGCTTCTGCTGAGCTCCTGAATTGTACTTCCCTTGTCCATACTTCCTCTTGCGATTCTCAATCTACTGCTGCTTCCCTTCAATCATGAGAGCACGATCTACCAACTCCTGGTAATTGTTAAAGGTTGCCACCATCAACTGCATGCTCAACTCATCATTCAGTCCTTCCAAAAACTTCTCCTGCTTAGCTGCATCTGTAGCAACGTCATCTGGGGCATAACATGCTAATTTACTAAAGTCCTCCACATACTGGCCAACTGTCCGTCCTCCTTGGCGCAAGTTGCGAAACTCTCACTTCTTCATGGCCATAGCTCCTGCTGAAACATGGGCAGTTCGAAAAGCCTGCTGAAACTGGTCCCACATGACAGTGTTGACAGGGAAAGTGGCTGTGAAATTCTCCCACCATGATGATGTGGGTCCTTCAAGCTGATGTGCGGCAAACTTCACCTTTTCCGCATCTGTGCATCCTGCTGTGGTCAACTCTCTAGCTGTCTTGCGGAGCCAATCATCTTCTACTATCGGCTCGGTGCTACTAGAAAACACCGGCGGATTCAGCCTAAGAAAACGGGCTAAGTGATCAACAGGTGGTGGTGGTGGTGGTGGTGGTGGGTTGTTGTTGTTGTTCCCCTGATTCTGATTCTGTACTAGCAACTGCATCAATGTGTTATGCTGCTGGATCAACTGGGTGAGCTCCGGTGGGAAGGTAAATCCGGGGTCACGTCTCGGAGGCATCTGAGGGTTTTAGAAAAGATGAGATTTAAGAATAGAGGGGGTCTAAAGGGAAAACACTACCCATATGCACATGAGGCAAAAGCAAACAATTCACTTCATTCAATCAATCAAACAAGGGCATACAATCGATCTAATTATCGCAAAAGTGCTCGGACTACTATATTTACATGGTGGACTACTACTACTGATGAGGTGGTCTACTAGAAATATTCTTCGGTTGCAGACTCCATTATATCTGCTCCAGCTTCATCAACATAGTCATCATCGCTATCGTCTGGATCCGAGTCGGTGTCATCGATGATGATGTAGTCTTCCAGGTGAATCTCCTTGGGTTCTTCATCTTCTTCTACCGGTGTAGGGCCTCCCATAAATATTCCGATCTTCTTGATCAGATCGTCATTCTTCTCCACTAATACATCGATTTCCTCTTCATAATCTTCACGTGTAGCCTTGAGTTCTTCCTCCAGTTCCTTGATTCTTGTCCTTGCCTTCTTTAGATCTATCATGTCGGTGCACATCTGGTTCTCCTGACGTCGAATGTGCTGGTTTAACTCCTGGATAAAAGCTGCAATTGATCTATCCTTACTGGTGTTGATCATCTCCCAGTGCTCATCTCGGTGCCCACAAATCTGGTAGATAGTATCCTTGAGATCATTGCGGTAAACTTCTCCAATGCGTCCCATGGCGATGTGAGCTGCCATGCTCTTTCCTAGACTCCAAGTTGGTGCATCAAAAGAAAACTCTATGGGCTCAGTGACTGGCATGAACGTCCTTCCTAGAACTTGAACTTGAATCATCCAGTGCTCTTCTTCAGGTAAAGTGGCGTTGTAGGTTCCGGTGAAGCTTGGTACTCCTATGTTCAGGTATCTAGTGACTTCCTTCATGTGACGTCCAAAGGGTGTATCTTCATCCGGTTGCGTGAACTTGTTCCTTGCATCCGCCATCCTAAAAGAGTAGAAAAGATGAGAAGTTAGAAAGAGAAGAGAGTGAGTAGTGATCTAGGTATTTAGCTTAGTGGTCGTATCCTACAGCCAGCGTGTGCTCTGATACCATCTTGTAGCGACCAGACCTCAAACGGTACAATCTCTGTGCTCAGGTATCATCCCTGGATCAGTAATGCTGACACCACACAATACTTGAAGGATTTATAATAGAGTAGCAATCACACACTTATTATATCGAGTGTCTCAAAAGAGAACTTAATACACTAAATATGGCTTAAGGCTATCTAATAACGATAACAACGGAAGGCTTGGAAGATAAGTGAGTCCATCAACTCCAACGGCATCACTGAGTATAGAACCACGACCTAAAAACACCTTAATCGTCGTCTGAAAAGTCTGCAACATTAACGTTGCAGCCCGAAACGGGTCAACACATGGAATATGCTGGCAAAATAACACATAGAGACTATTCTATATGCATATTTGGCTAGTGGAAAGCTCTATGGTTATAGTTTTGCGTAAAGCCAATTTTTCCCTACTGCAAAGGAATAAATTTTATTTCACTATCATGGTAGTTGTTAAACATTGAGAATGGTTGACAGCATTCTCAATCCCAATTAAGCATCATCATTAAACAAAATCCAACAAAATTATTTTAGAGTAACATGTTGAGATTCACATAATAATCTAGGTACTAGATACTCAAGATGTCCATAACCGGGGACACGACTAATCATGATTAGTTTATACACTCTGCAGAGGTTTGCGCACTTTTCCCCACAAGACTCGATCGCCTCCGTTTGATTTCTCGCACTACATGGTGTTTGAGAAACGGATGACCGATACATAGTCTTTCAGAAGCGCTAGCACCTTACGATCGGGTAGACCGTTACACCTACTTTCCCCTACATCTGCTAGTCTACCACTGTAAGAGTTCGCACAACTTAATCAACTATGCTAGAGACCATAATAGCTTGTGGCTACACACGGAAGTTTCTAGAATGAATAATCTCATGATCCCTTTGAGCCAGGATGGCGGTCCAAAAGAAAACAGGCAATCGCTTGAATACCCAGGTGCCTCAATCCACCCAGATGTTTATTTAAGTTGCCACCTTAGATAAACCATTAATTTAACAATCTCCCAAAGGATTGATAATAACAGGTAATAGGTACTACCTCAACTACTTCCCAAACCCACAATTTAATTAGATCCTAATCATGCAATGTGTGAGGATTGATCTAATGCAATTAAACTGGGTAGAGGGAAAACATGATCAAAGTGTTACTTGCCTTGCTGATGATCCGGGAAACCTAGCGATTTGAAGTAGCAAGCGGCGCACTCCGGGTACTCTATCACAAACAAACAAGCATACAATAGGTACTCAACTAATGCACAGGTAAAACTCAAATAAGAGATCTAACCAGAAAGTTCAACTTAAGAACTCCGGTTGGCAAAAAGAATCAAAACGAATGAAGCAACGAAAGACAAACGGAAAAAGAAACAGGCTTCATTTACTATTCTGGATCTAGGGCAATCTTTACAGTGGCAAAAACTTGTTTGAGTTGGTTAAATGGAAAGAGGGTTTCGAGACGAAACTCCAGGCGCTTGAATCACCTGATTCCGATAAACGAACAAAAAGTTAGACTAAAACGAAAATTGGATCAGGAATCGCGATCAGAAAAATCGCGGATTTAATCTGAGGAAAAGAAAAAACGACGAACGTTCGTTAAAATGAACGAACGCTCGCTAATTAAATAAACCAGAAAAACCGATCTATTTAAAAAAACGAAACTAAAAACAAACAAAACCGATGGAAAAACCGACCGGTTTTCTAAAAAAAACAGCGGCGAAAACTACCTTCGGTGAGGCGGCGCGACGGTGGTCCGGCGGCGGCGGGGCGGCGTGTCAGGACCCCGACTCGATGCCACATAGGTCTAGCATGTAACACCTCATATCACTTTGCGGCCTCACGCACGGTATTCCCACGGGTGTCGTCTTACCTTTGCCCGGGACCGTTTGCGCCTTTTGGCACACGTATATGATAGTGTCGCTAGCATCCATATGATAAGGAGCCCAGGCTGACATGGCTAGTCGTAAACCCAAAGTGGCACAGACTTACAGGGACAGGCATCCATGACCCAGCAACGGACGTGTCGGTCATCAGCAAGTGGGTCCGAGCTGTAGCACTGGGCTAGCAGGACTCCGGTAAACTGGGCTGTAGCGGGCTAACAGGACTCCGGTACTCAATGCGTGACATTTCCCCGAAGGGACAGACACATGAACGAAGAAGGACACATGCCGGCCAGCCTAAGTGTTCCAGAGCAGTAGCAAGCTACCATGGCTCAGTGGTAACACTAGGAGACATTTCCCGGTAAGAGAGGCTACTAAAGATAAACAACTAGATAGTCAGATCCCACACATACCAAGCATTTCAATCATACACACAATATGCTCGATATGTGCAAATACAACAAGGCATCACAACATGACTCTACGACACAAGTACTTTATTTAAGGCCCAGAGAGCCATACATAACATACACATAGGTACGGGTCACACGACCCAGCATTCAAGTCATACAGTCATACAAACCAGCAACGGAAGTAACTTGTCTGAGTACAGACAACTAGTAAAATAAAAGAGGCTTGGGAAGCCTAGCTATACTACGTGGTCCTTCACAAGCTCAGGATCACCACCTGGGCCTTAGCCTACATCATTGATGTCAACGTCTACGAAGAACCCATCAGAAGGGGTTGCATCGTCTTCTATAAAAATGTAAATTATAGCAACATGAGTACAAAGGTACTCAGCAAGACTTACATCAGATCCTACATACATGCACATTATCAAGAAGGGTTGGTGGAGTTATTGCAGCACGCCAGCTTTGACTCTTGGCTAGGCTATCCTACGAGACTCCAACTTGAAATGGTTTTGCGCACACGAGTCCACTACTCACCACTTCAATACACTACCGAGGATCCACCTCCGTCTTCCTACGGAAGAGCCATCCTCGGCACTCACACTTATCTTGAGGCTTTTAGTAGTTTCCATTTACTTGTCTATGAACTGTATAGGCAACCAAGTAGTCCTTTACCGCAGACGCGGCTATTCGAATAGATCATGTTAACCCTGCAGGGGTGTACTTCTTCATACATGTTTCCACCACTTAGCGTCTGCACACGACATGTGCTCGGCAGACTTCAAGCGAAAGACGACGTGGGTGTAGACCACGACCTACCTAAACACCTAAGTCTCCAATCCAGGTTTATCGCCTATCCAGGTTCCATCCGCAGGGAGTCCGGCCGAGGTTTCCCATACGGCCCCGAACGATGTGTACATGGTTCCGTGACACCTAACGGGTGCCCGGTATTCCCGGCCACGTACCTACCGCATCACAGCCCACCCCTATGGTCAGCGCTGTCCACGGCCTCCAGTAGGCTACAAACACCAGAAACTACTTGCAACTCCTGGACAGAGAACTAGGGTGAATAAGAAGTCAAGCGGGGTCATATTTCAGGGCCCAATGCATGGTAGTAGCTGTAGCTTAAATCACACATACAGATCTCAGTGCTTAAGGTCGGCTTCAATGAAACAACCCACCATGTACTCCTACATGGCCTCTCATCGATACCTTTACCAAATCGTGTTCACCACACCACTCTCATTACCGACATAATCATTTCACTCTAGCCCATCACCCAGATGAACCAGACCTGACACGACTCTAAGCATAGCAGGCATAGCAAGGTAGGGACAACACATACATATGGCTCAATCAACTCCTACACATGCTAGTGGGTTTCATCTAGTTACTGTGGCAATGACAGGTCATGCAGAGGAAGTGGGTTCAACTACCGTAGCACACAGCAGTTTGAAACGCGTTGTCTTAATGCAGTAAAAGAGAGCAGGAGCGAGAACATGGGATTGTATCGATATGATCAAATGGTTGGTTGCTTGCCTGATGGTTCGATGCACTGATACAGTTCTTCGTTAGGGTAATCACGGTACTCCTCGGAGGCAGAACCTGCCGCAAAGAACACCGATACACAACCATCACCAAACAATGTGCGACAATATGATGCATGCATGAAACATGGCAATATGAATGTGTTGGGCTAATGCAACTAAGACCAGAAGGGTTTGAACCAATTTGAACCAAAGATTCAAATTTCAAACTCATACATGGCCCTTTAAAGTGTTTTATCTTGTTCTGAATTAAACATCAAGTTAACTTGTTTAATCATGCATGAAAATAGTACAGATGGATAGATTGGATTTTTCTGATCATTTTTCATATATAACTTGTCTGATTTGGAGTTACAGATTAAAAGTTATGAATTTTTGAAGTTTAAACTATATTCTGGAATTTCCTATATTAGAATAAATCCAGAAAATCAATTACTGCGTCAGCCTGACGTCAGTGTGATATCAACGGGTCAACGGGACACGGTCCGGGTCAAACCTGATAGTGGGTCCCGCGTGCCAGTGTGATTAGTTAAACTAAAATTAACTTAAACTAATCCTAAATAGTTAACAGGGCTGGGCCCCATCTGTCATTGACTGAGGAGAGTCAACCAGGGCCCACCCATGGTCAAACCCAGGTCGGCTGCACCGGCGTTTAGCCGCCGGTGAGCCCGACGCGGCGGCGGAAGTGGTTTTGGCCGTTCCGGCCACCAAATGGGTCGCGGAGGCCATCGGAGTGGAGCTGAGGATGAGCCGCAGCTCTTGGTGGAGTCCGTTGGGGTCGGGGTGGCCGGAGTTGGCGCCGGCGACGACTTTGGTGGCCACCGGAGTTCGGCCGAAGACAAACTTGACGCTAGAGGGGTCGGTGAGGTGCGGGGAGTAGCTGGTTAGGTGCTACGTGACATGGTGAACATGATGGACACCAGTTTGTGGCCGGAGGGTGACCGGGAGCACGTCGGCGACGAGCTCCGCGGCGGTTGGTGCGGTTGAGCTCCGGGAGGTCGCTACACAGCTCGGGAGCAAGAAAATAAGGGAGGGGAAGACGGCTAAGCTCACGGGGAGTTCGACGAAGCACTTGGTGCGGCCGGGGACGGGCCGGAGCGACGTCGGCGTTGAAGGGGATCTCCGGCGATGGCGGTTCGGTCGAGGTCGATGCGGTGGGCTCGGGCCTTGCGAGCGCTCGGGGCTCGGCTTGCTCGAAGGAGAGGAGGGTAGCGGAGCTCCTGGACACGGCGGCACGGCGTGGGGTTGACGGAGGGCGTGGCTACGGCGAGGGGGTGGCGGCGATGGCGTCGGCCATGGCGGGGGAGCGCGAGAGAGAGGAGTTGGGGGAGAATGGAGGTGTCCTGGAGGTTCATGGCGCGGCGTGGAGCTCATCCATCCATCCCCGAGGCGAGGAGGTGAAGCAGGGTGACGGCCAGCTGCGTGGCGCGCGCTGCGGTCGCCGTCGGGCACCTGCCTGCCTGCCTGGCCGGCAAGCAGCTCGCTGGAGCGGCGCTGGGCTGGGCCGGCAGGTGGGCCGGGTGCTGGGCGCCAGGTAAGTTTTTGCTATTTCTCCAGTTTTCTGTTTTTTTAATACTTCTGCAACTTTGTTGACTTATTAAAAATACTTAGGCAACTCCTAAAATCACCAAACTACTCCTGGTCCATAGTTGGATTATTTCCAACATGATACATTTTAGTTTGGAGATATTTGAGCATCTGAATATTTTATATAATTTTAAATGCCCAAATTCAAATATCTATGATTTAATTCAAAGACCCTAAGATGACCTAGGAAAATGTGCATCACTTTTGGCAGAGGTTCTGAACCAAGACAAAAATGATGGGCATTTTAGAAGGGCATTTCAGGTTCATTGAAAAAGTTTTTAGTAAACCCTAGTTGGTTTCAGAGGGGGCTGGGGGTTCTGTCATCCCCATTTCAGGTTTCTGATGAAAGAATAAACATGATGCAACACTCTAATGCATGAACTAGCTAGGGTGTGACACGGCGGGCGGCTCGGGCGGCGGCGGTGCTGCGCGGGCGGCGACGGCGGCGGCGACCTAGGGTTTCGGGGGCGGGGCGGCTTGGGGCTGGCCTCGGGCCTCGGGGCGCTATAAGAAGGCCCGGCCAGGCGGAGTCCTGGCCGGTTACGGCCCAAGGTCGGTTCGGACCCTTTTTTTTAAATAATTACGCTCGGAAAAAAACAAAAGGAATACTAAACACACTCCAAAAATCCCGAAATAAATTTTCCCCGGCTTCTAAAATCAAGCTGCACAGGATGAACATTTATTTGGGGCCTAAATGCAATTTTGAAAAATGCGCATTTTTCCCTAATACAAATAAAATAGCAAATAAAACCAAAATAAAATCTTATTTGATTTTTTATTAAATCCTCAATATTTCTTTATTTTGGGAAAGTCATTTTATTCCCTCTCTCATATTTTTGTAATAGAAATAATTGAAGATAAAATAAATCAAATCAAATGATCCTATTTTCAAAATTTGAGAAAACGCAAATATGAAAATAACGAAATCCCCCACTCTCTCCGAGGGTCCTTGAGTTATGTGAAATTTCTAGGATCAACCAAAATGCAATAAAATATGATATGCAATGATGATCTAGTGTATAACATTTCAAATTGAAAATTTGGGATGCTACAAGGTAAATGATAAAAACAGAATTTTTGATGTGAAATGGTACTAGGCATAATTTTAATGTAATTCTTCTTAATTGTGGCATGAATATTCAGATCTGAAAGATTCAAGATAAAAATTCATATTGACATAAAAATAATAATACTTCAAGCATACTAACTAAGCAATTTTGTCTTCTCAAAATAACATGGCCAAAGGAAGTTCATCCCTACAAAATCATATAGTTTAGTCATGCTACATTTTCGTCACACAAGAATGCTCTCATCATGCACAACCCCGATGACAAGCCAAGAAATTGTTTCATACTTTAGTAATCTCAAAAACCTATAAACTTTCACGCAATATATGATTGCGAGTCATGGACATAGCAATATGGGTGGAATAGAATATGATGATGGGGGTTATGTGGAGAAGACAAAAAAGGAGAAAGTCTCACATCAACGAGGCTAATCAATGGGCTATGGAGATGCCCATCGATTGATGTTAATGCAAGGAGTAGGGATTGCCATGCAACGGATGCACTAGAGCTATAAATGTATGAAAGCTCAACAAAAGAAACTAAGTGGGTGTGCATCCAACTTGCTTGCCCACGAAGACCTAGGGCACTTGAGGAGGCCCATTGTTGCAATATACAAGCCAAGTTCTATAATGAAAAATTCCCACTAGTATATGAAAAGTGACAAAACAAAAGACTCTCTATCATGAAGATTATGGTGCTACTTTGAAGCACAAGTGTGGCAAAGGATAGTAACATTGTCCCTTCTCTCTTTTTCTCTCATTTTTTGGGCCTTCTATTTTTTATGGCCTTCCTCTTTTTTTTATTCCTCACTTGGGACAATGCTCTTGAAAATGATGATCATCACACTTCCATTTATTTACAACTCAATGATTACAACTCGATACTAGAACAAAAGATGACTCTATATGAATGCCTACGACGGTGTACCGGGATATGCAATGAATCAAGAGTGACATGTATGAAAATTATGAACGGTGGCTTTGCCACAAATACTATGTCAACTACATGATCATGCTAAGCAATATGACAATGATGAATGTGTCATGATAAACGGAATCTCGAAATGGCTATGGAAATGCCATAATAGGTAGGTATGGTGGCTGTTTTGAGGAAGATATAAGGAGGTTTATGTGTGAAAGAGCGTATCATATCACGTGGTTTGGATGCACCGGCAAAGTTTGCACCAACTCTCAATGTGAGGAAGGTCAATGCACGGTACCGAAGAGGCTAGCAATGATGGATGGGTGAAAGTGCGTATAATCCATGGACTCAACATTAGTCATAAAGAACTCACATACTTATTGCAAAAATCTACAAGTCATCAAAAACCAAGCACTACGAGCATGCTCCTAGGGGGATAGATTGGTAGGAAAAGACCATCGCTCGTCCTCGACCGCCACTCATAAGGAGGACAATCAAAGAACACCTCATGTTTCAAATTTGTTACATAACATTTACCATATGTGCATGCTACGGGACTTGCAAACTTCAACACAAGCACTTCTCAAATTCACAACTACTCAACTAGCATGACTTTGATATTATTACCTCCATATCTCAAAACAATCATCAAGCATCAAACTTCTCTTAGTATTCAAAACACTCATAGGAATTTTTTTACTAATCTTGAATACCTAGCATATTAGGATTATTTAAGAAAATTACCATGCTATTTAAGACTCTCATAATAATCCAAGTGAAGCATGAGAGATCAATAATTTCTATAAAACAAATACACCATCGTGCTCTAAAAGATATAAGTGAAGTACTAGAGCAAAACTATATAACTCAAATGATATAAGTGAAGCACATAGAGTATTCTAACAAATTCCAACTCATGTATGGCTCTCTCAAAAGGTGTGTACAGTAAGGATGATTGTGGTAAACTAAAAAGCAAAGACTCAAATCATACAAGACGCTCCAAGCAAAACACATATCATGTGGTGAATAAAAATATAGCTCCAAGTAAAGTTATCGATATAAGTAGACGAAAGAGGGGATGCCTTCTGGGGCATCCCCAAGATTTGGCTTTTAGGTGTCCTTATATTATCTTGGGGGTTCCATGGGAATCCCCAAGATTAGGCTCTTGCAACTCCTTGTTCCATAATCCATCAAATCTTTACCCAAAACTTGAGAACTTCACAACACAAAACTCAAAGTAGAAAATCTCGTGAGCTCCGTTAGCGAAAGAAAACAAAAGACCACTTCAAGATACTGCAATGAACTCATTATTTATTTATATTGGTGTTAAACCTACTGTATTCCAACTTCTCTATGGTTTATAAACTACTTTACTATCCATAGATTCATCAAAATAAGCAAACAACACACGAAAAACAAAATCTGTCAAAAACAGAACAGTCTGTAGTAATCTGTAGCTAGCGCAAGATCTGGAACCTCAAAATTTTTAAAATAAATTGAGGGACGTGAGGCATTTATCTATTAATCATCTTCAAAAAGAATTAACTAAATATCACTTTCTAATTAAAAATGGCAGCAGTTCTCGTGAGCGCTAAAGTTTCTGTTTTTTACAGCAAGATATCAAGACTTTCCCCAAGTCTTCCCAACGGTTCTACTTGGCACAAACACTAATTAAACACAAAAAACACAAACAAAAAAGAGGCTAGGTAAATTATTTATTAATAAACAGGAGCGAAAATCAAGGAATAAAAATAAAATTGGGTTGCCTCCCAACAAACGCTATCGTTTAACGCCCCTAGCTAGGCATAAAAAGCAAGGTTAGATCTAGGTATTTCCATCTTTGGTAGGAAATTCTTAAGTGGATCTCCTAATAGATTTGGAAGGTAATTTAATTTTCTTTCTAGGAAAGTGTTCCATGCCTTTCCTTAACGGAAATTGGAATCTAATATTTCCTTCCTTCATATCAATAATTCCACCAATCGTTCTAAGGAAAGGTCTACCAAGAATAATAGGACATGAAGGATTGCAATCTATGTCAAGAACAATAAAATATATAGGCACATAATTCCTATTTGCAACAATAAGAACATCACTGATTCTTCCCATAGGTTTCTTAATAGTGGAACCCGCAAGGTGCAAGTTTAGAGAGCAATCATCAAAATCACGAAAACCTAACAAATCACACAAAGTCTTTGGAATCATGGAAACACTAGCACCCAAATCACATAAAGCATAGCATTCATGATCTTTAATCTTAATTTTAATAGTTGGTTCCCACTCATCATAAAGTTTTCTAGGGATAGAAACTTCCAATTCAAGTTTTTATTCATAAGATTGCATCAAGGCATCAACGATATGTTTAGTAAACGCTTTATTTTGACTATAAGCATGAGGAGAATTTAGCACGGATTGCAAAAAGGAAATACAATCAATCAAAGAGAAATTTTCATAATTAAATTCCTTGAAATCCAAAATAGTGGGTTTAGCAATATCTAGGGTTTTAATTTCTTCGATCCCACTTTCATCAATTTTAGCATCAAGATCTAAAAACTCCGAATTTTTGGAACGCCTTCTAGGTAAAGGTGGATCATATTCAGTCCCATCATTACTAAGATTCATATTGCAAAACAAAGATTTAATAGGGGACACATCAATAACTTTTAGATCTTCATCTTTATTTTCATAGGAACTCGAAGAACACGCTCTTATAAAGGCATCTTTCTTAGCACGCATCCTAGCGGTTCTTTCTTTGCACTGATCAATGGAAATTCTCATGGCTTTGAGAGACTCATTGATATCATGCTTAGGTGGAATAGATTCAACATCAAGAGAAATTCTATCCATGTTCCTAGCCAAATCATCAATCTTAAGCAATTTTTCTTCAATCAAAGCATTGAAATTCTTTTGCGAAGTAATAAATTCTTTAATATTAGATTCAAAATCAGAGGGCATCTTATTATAATTTCCGTAAGAATTGTTGTAGGAATTACCATAATTATTAGAGGGATTACTAGGATAAGGCCTAGGATTAAAATTTCCTCTATACGCGTTGTTACCAAAATTGTTCCTACCAACAAAATTCACATCCATAGATTCATTATTATTCTCAATCAAAGTAGACAAGGGCATATCATTAGGATCAGAAGAAACACTCTTACTAGCAAATAATTTCATAAGTTCATCCATCTTCCCACTCAAAACATTAATTTCTTCTATCGCATGCACCTTTTTATTAGTAGATCTTTCAGAATGCCGTTGAGAATAATTAACCATAATATTATCTAGGAGTTTAGTAGCTTCTCCTAAAGTGATTTCCATAAAAGTGCCTCCCGCAGCCGAATCTAAAAGATTTCTATAAGCAAAATTCAATCCGGCATAAATTTTTTTTGTATAATCATCCACAAATTCAAACCGTGAGTAGGGCAATTACGTATCATTAACTTCATCCTCTCCCAAGCTTGTGCAACATGTTCATGATCAAGTTGCTTAAAATTCATAATATTGTTTCTAAGGGAGATGATCTTAGCGGGAGGAGAATACTTAGAGATAAAAGCATCTTTGCACTTGTTCCAAGAATCAATATTATTTTTAGGCAAAGACGAAAACCAAGCTTTAGCACGATCTCTAAGCGAAAAAGGAAATAGATTCAATTTAACAATATCATTATCCACATCTTTCTTCTTTTCCATATCACACAAATCTACGAAACTATTTAGATGGGTAGCGGCATCTTCACTAGGAAGGCCGGAGAACGGATCTTTCATGACAAGATTCAGCATCGGTAAGAGGAGCAATCGGAGTGCTAATAAAATCATTGTTGTTGGTATTGGTAAAGTCACACAATTTAGTGTTATCTTGAGCCATCGTGACAAGCAAGCAATCCAACACACAAGCAAGCAAAAATCAAGCGGGCAAAAGAGGCAAATAGAGAAAGAGAGGGAGGATAGAGAGAGAGGGCGAATAAAACGATAGTGGGGGAGAGGAAAACGAGAGGCAAATGGCAAATAATGTAATGCGGGAGATAAGGATTGTGATGGGTACTTGGTATGTTGACTTTTGCGTAGACTCCCCGGCAACGGCGCCAGAAATGGCTCGTTGTCGGGAGTCAGATCTTGACTTGTGCGAACCTCCCCGGGAACGGCGCCAGAAATGGCTCGTTGTCGGGTGTCAGATCTTGACTTGCGCGAACCTCCTCGGCAACAGCGCCAGAAATTCTTCTTGCTACCACTTGAGCACTGCGTTGGATTTCCCCGAAGAGGAAAGGATGATGCAGCAAAGTAGCGTAAGTATTTCCCTCAGTTTTTGAGAACCAAGGTATCAATCCAGTAGGAGGTTGCGCGCGCGTCCCTAGTACCTGCACAAAACAAATAACTCCTTGCAACCAACGCGATAAGGGGTTGTCAATCCCTTCATGGTCACTTACGAAGTAAAATATTTTTGGTATTTTTGTGATAAAGATGCAAAGTAAAATAAAGGCAAAGTAAAAAAGCAAAGGAAATAACTAAGTATTGGAAGATTAATATGATGAAGATAGACCCGGGGGCCATAGGTTTCACTAGTGGCTTCTCTCAAGAGCATAAGTATTTTATGGTGGGTGAACGAATTACTATTGAGCAATTGACAGAATTGAGCATAGTTATGAGAATATCTAGGTATGATCATGTATATAGGCATCACGTCCAAGACAAGTAGACCGACTCCTGCCTGCATCTACTACTATTACTCCACTCATCGACCGCTATCCAGCATGCACCTAGAGTATTAAGTTCATGAAAACAGAGTAACGCCTTAAGCAAGATGACATGATGTAGAGGGATAAATTCATGCAATATGATAAAAAACCATCTTTTTATCCTCGATGGCAACAATACAATACGTGCCTTGCTGCCCCTACTGTCACTGGGAAAGGACACCACAAGATTGAACCCAAAGCTAAGCACTTCTCCCATTGCAAGAAAGATCAATCTAGTAGGCCAAACCAAACTGATAATTCGAAGAGACTTGCAAAGATAACCAATCATACATAAAAGAATTCAGAGAAGATTCAAATATTGTTCATAGGTAATCTTGATCATAGACCCACAATTCATCGGTCTCAACAAACACACCACAAAATGAAGATTACATCGAATAGATCTTCACAAGAGAGGGGGAGAACATTGTATTGAGATCCAAAAAGAGAGAAGAAGCCATCTAGCTAATAACTATGGACCCGAAGGTCTGAGGTAAACTACTCACACTTCATCGGAGAGGCTATGGTGTTGATGTAGAAGCCCTCCGTGATGGATGCCCCCTCTAGCGGAGCTCCGGAACAGGCCCCAAGATGGGATCTCATGGATACAGGAAGTTACGGTGGTGGAATTAGGGTTTTGGCTTCGTATCTGATCATTTGGGGGTACGTAGGTATATATAGGAGGAAGGAGTACGTCGATGGAGCAATAGGGGGCCCACAAGGGTGGAGGGCGCGCCTGGGGGGGTAGTCGCGCCCCTACCTCGTGCCCTCCTCCTTTGTTTCTTGACGTAGGGTCCAAGTCTCCTGGATCATGTTCGGGGAGAAAATCACGTTCCCGAAGGTTTCATTCCATTTGGACTCCGTTTGATATTCCTTTTCTTCGAAACCCTAAAATAGGCAAAAAGCAGCATTTCTGGGTTGGGCCTCCGGTTAATAGTTTAGTCCCAAAAATAATATAAAAATGGATAATAAAGCCCAATAATGTCCAAAACAGTAGATAATATAGCATGGAGCAATCAAAAATTATAGATACGTTGGAGACGTATCAACGTTCATGACCAGACAGACAACGCTACATACGCTTCGACCGGGTGGGTCCCAGCTATCAGGGAGGATAAGGACGCACTTCCTTGCGTGCGAATATATAGCTGATGGGGTCCCAGCTGTTAGGGAGAAGAATCATTTTTTTGCCCGTAATAAGGACGCACTTCCTTGCTTTCGAAGATATAGCTGGTGGGTCCCAGCTATCAGGGGGAAGAATCATTTTTTGCCCGTAATAAGGACGCACTTCCTTGCGTGTGAAGATGTAGCTGGTGGGTCCTAGCTGTCAGGGGGGAGAAAACATTATTTTTTAGGGTAAAAGGATGCAGTTGCATGCATGCATCCTTGGGCGTGGTGCGTTCCCATTGTCAGCCTCTCCATGTACAGTTATCTTCCGATGACTCTCGTTTGTTGACCATGTTGACCACACCATGCAGAGCGCACCAAGGTCGGTGGACGATGCCGAGGCCCCAGACTAGAATGGCGCGGAGGTGGGGAAGACACGGAAGTGGAGTTGCAGATGGAGAGGAGTGGGTAACTTGACTAGTTCGGATGCGGTGTGGGCCTACACTCGGCAGAGAATAACAGGAGGCGCGAAGGAGTGGTGGGATGGCCTGTCCATCGGTGGGGTAGTGTTTCGCTGCAAGGCGCGCAAAACAGCGCCGCTAGACGCCGGAGGCTGGAGTAGGTGGTCCCAGCAGTGCTGGGGGAAGAATACGAGAGATTGAAGAAGAATGCCATGCGTTGGATGTAAATCCAGGGCCTTGCTTAGGCTTCGACCCTTGTATATTTATTTTCTGTGATAGTGTTTAGGCTTCGACCTACTGGCCCACATGTCAGCCAGTCCATTTGGTTTTTAAGTCCATTAGGTGGGCTAGGTGAAACAATGATGTAGGGTCTATGCAGCCCATTTATATGTTATGTTATAATTTAAAGCCCATTTACATTTTTCTCAAAATTAGCGGACTTGCTGGGCTGGGTGAAAATATCATGTTGGGCTGGACGAGAAATGTTATAAAAACATAAACACATGATTGCACGTTTATTACTGCATTAGTCAGTAAAATCTTTGCAAGCTTATGTACGCAATCACCAGGACTTAACTTGCCAAGTTATATGTAAACAATTATTATTATTATTATTATTATTATTATTATTATTTTGTAAGAACTTTCTATTTACAAAATAAAATATCATTTTAATTTGATGAGTAATGTCTACTACGCAATCTTTCTTCTTGGAGACTCATGTTGGGCCTCCAAGCGCAGAGTTTTGTAGGGCAGTAGCAATTTTCTCTCAAGTGGATCACCTAATGGTTATCAATCTGTGGGAGGCGTAGGATGAAGATGGTCTCTCTCAAACAATCCTGCAATCAAATAACAAAGTCTCGTGTGTCCCAAACACACCCAATACAATGTTAAATTGTATAGGTGCACTAGTTCGGTGAAGAGATGGTGATACAAGTGTAGTATGGATAGTAGATATAGGTTTTTGTAATATGAAAATATAAAACAGCAAGGTAGCAAGTAGTAAAAGTGAGCAAAAACGGTATTGCAATGCTTGAAAACAAGGCCTAGGGTTCATACTTTCACTAGTGCAAGTTCTCTCAACTATGATAACACAATTAAATCATATGGAAATTCCTCAACGTGGAACAAAGAGTCACTCCAAAGTTTCTATCGGAGAACGTAGGACGAAAACGTGCATCAACCACTATGCATAGATTACCTCAACGTCACCTCGGGAATCCATGAGTTGAGTGCCAAAACATACATCAAGTGAATCAATAGAACATCCAATTGTCACCACAGATATCCCATCGCAAGACATACATCAAGTGTTCTCAAATCCAATACTCAAGCCAACATAACAAAACCACAAAGAGAAAGATTCAATTCATCACAAGAAGGTAGAGGGGGAGAAACACCATATGATCCAACTATAGTAACAAATCTCGCGGTACATCAAGATCGTGCCAAATCAAGAACACAAGAGAAAGAGATCAAACACATAGCTACTGGTACATAGCCTCAGCCCCGAGGGTGAACTACTCCCTCCTTGTCATGAAGACCACCAGGATGAACATTATTAAAAATAAAAAGGTATAAACCATACTTTTTTCATGAATAAAAATTACATGCAAATGTAGGTGATGTTTTCTGAAAATCCAGAAATCTTATTTGCATTTTTCTAAGTTCATATCATCTTGTTATGAATGTTCTAACGACTTTGACCATTATTTGGAAACTTCATAACAAATTGATACGAACTCTGAAAAATGCAAATAAGATATCAGGATGTTCAAAAAACATCACCTACATTTGCATGTAATTTTTATTCATGAAAAAAATTGTTTATACCTTTTTATTTTTAATAATGTTAATAACATTAATTACCTCAGGTAGTTTAAAGGGTGCTTTTGTCCTGAATGCAAATGATATGCACATAAAGGTAATGTTTATCTGAACATTTTGATATCTTATTTGCATTTTTCTGAGTTCATATGAATTAGTTATGAATTTTCAAAGTTTTGGTCAAACGGTCAAAGGGCATTTGAGGGACCTCGACGGAAAAAGTAAGGGCAAAACTAAGCAAGCTCGAAAACTAAGGGCAAAACCCGCGGGTAGGAACCAACTAGGGGCAAAAATGCAATTGTCCCAACTTATTAACCCAGAGCCCAGTGCCAGTTTCTGTTTGTTTTCTTGTTTTTGAGTTTCACAGAAAAGGAATATCAAATGGAGTACAAACAGAATAAAACTTTGTGATGATTTTTCTTGGACCAGAAGACACCCGAAGGACTTGGAGTCCAAGCCAGAAGAGCCACGAGGCGGCAGCAAGGGTGGAGGGCATGCCCTAGGGGGGCACCCCCTACCTTGTGGCCCCCTCGGGACTCCTCTAACCTACCTCTTCATCCTATAAATTCACATATATTCCAAAACCCTCAGGGGGAGCCACGAAAACACTTTTCCACCGCCGCAACCTTCTGTTACCGTGAGATCCCATCTTGGGGCCTTTTCCGGCAATCTGCCAGAGGGGGATTCAATCATGGAGGGCCTCTACATCACCCTATTGCCCTTCCGATGAAGCGTGAGTAGTTTACCTCAGACCTACAGGTCCATATAAAGTAGCTAGATGGCTTCTTCTCTCTCTTTGATTCTCAATACCATGTTATCCTCGATGTTCTTGGAGACCTGACCGATGTAATGTTCTTTTGCGCTGGGTTTGTCGAGATCTGATGAATTGTGGATTTATGATCAGATTATCTGTGAATATTATTTGAATCTTCTCTGAATTCTTATATGCATAATTTGATATCTTTGTATTTCTCTTCGAATTGTAGGTTTGGTTTAGCTAACTGGATTGATATTTCTTGTAATGGGAGAGGTGCTTAGTTTTGGGTTCAATCTTGTGGTGTCCTCACCCAGTGACAAAGTAGGGGTAGCGAGGCACGTATTTGTATTGTTGCCATCAAGGATAAAAAGATGGGGTTTTCATCATATTGCTTGAGTTTTTCCCTCTACATCATGTCATCTTACTTAAGGTGTTACTCCGTTCTTTATGAACTTAATACTCTAGATGCATGCTGGGTAGCGGTCAATGTTTGGAGTAATAGTATTAGATGCAGGAAGGAGTCTATCTACTTGACATAGACGTGATGCCTATATGCATAATCATTGCCTTGTATATCATCAAAACTTTGCACTTTTCTATCAATTGCTCGACAGTAATTTGTTCACCCACCATATTATTTGCCTTCATGAGAGAAGCCTCTAGTGAAACCTATGGCCCCCATGTCTATTTTCTATCATATTAGTTTCCGATCTACTATTTTGCAATCTTTTATTTTCAGATCTATAAACCAAAACACCTAAAAATATTTAGTTATCTTTTATTTAGTTTTATATCTATCTCTATGAGATCTCGCCTTTGCAATTCATCATGAAGGGATTGACAACCCCTTTATCGTGTTGGGTGCAAGTGCTTGATTGTTTGTGCAGGTGCATAGATTGGGGACTTGCTTATACCTCCTACTGGATTGATACATTGGTTCTCTAACTGAGGGAAATACTTATCTCTAATTTTCTGCATCACCATTTCCTCTTCAAGGGAAAAACCAACGCAAGCTCAAGAAGTAGCACAAGGTCAACCACGGAGTCCT
Organism: Triticum aestivum; assembly: GCF_018294505.1. Classification (NCBI taxonomy): domain Eukaryota; kingdom Viridiplantae; phylum Streptophyta; class Magnoliopsida; order Poales; family Poaceae; genus Triticum; species Triticum aestivum. The sequence goes on along the minus strand of NC_057812.1, from coordinate 280,555,820 downwards.
TCTCTTGCCAGTTGCCGATGATCTTGTATTGCTTCTAGATGTCGACAAGCTTATTGCACCAGATGCTCCAGAACCTCTGGTGGCCCTACAGTAGTGGTAGACAAGAACCTCGTCCCGCACGCATACCTAGGTGATGGAGATCCGCTGGTCCCTGTCAGGAGACGAATGGATGGGCACAAGGCCTAGTACCGCGACCTTGTGATTTCTCCTCCTGTGGGTGCTGCTTGAACTTGGCGAGGCAAAGCTTCACCGAGTCTGGATCAGTGGTGCACATCACATTCAACTTGGTGCTGCCATGGGTCTGAACGGTGAACTCAAAGGTGAACTCCTTGCTGAAGTCGATATCCAGCAGGCTCACGACTTGGATCGCCATTGGAGTCTCTTCTCACGCAGAGTTCATGTGGCGGTTCTTGTTTGTGGGGATTGGGGACAGGGGGATGAAGATGGTCGGTGTGTACTGGGGTACTGGGGGGCGGCACCGCCGCAACAGCAGTTCATTTTTCCAATCTTGGGGAACTGCAATCAACGGTGAACGAGTGCGTAGGCGGCAGCAGTAGTTCGTTTTTTTGCACTTGGGGAACTGCATCCAATAGTAAAATGAGTGTGTACATGCGAACAATTACTACACCTCCCTCGCCCGCTGCACGCCCATCAGAACATGCCCCCTCGGGTTCACGAGCGGGTCTGTATTGGTACTGTAATAGCAAGTGTTAGTGGTCACTTTACATAAATTTTATTAGCTTTAATTAAAATTTATTCTTAAAACAAACAAAGCATTGGCTCATTCTATCAGTGCCACGGGATCAACATGCATACCAATTAGAATTATTATTCTTAGGACGCAAATGATCAATTCATTTGCCGCACTTTCACACATACAATACTACGAAGTTTGAACAACTAGTTATGCTTGCTATCCTCTGCAACATCACATCGTGTTTCCCAGCTTGCAAGGTTCAGAACCAACCAATATGATTCAAATAATAAGTAAAACAAAGATGCCTACACATCACAATGATTCCCAGCTTGCAAGATTCAGAACCAACCCATTAGATTCAAATAATAATAAGTACAACAAAGATGCATACACATCTCAATGTTTCATAGCTCAGAGCCAATCGTAAGTGTACAACTCAAACGTTGTGAGAATGTGAACAAATAAATACAAATTGATTGATGCTTCATGTAAGCAATTTTATCCAAGGATTTGCTTAAACATTGAAACCATTCCTTTTTAAGGCCACACAGGTCAAACATTGGTAGCTAAAATATTCTGCATCACTGGTGGCACTACCAATTCGAATATATGCACAAGAGGGCCTTATAGATTTTGAAGTGGTGTGTATAGAGCCTCATCCCTAGTATTTAACAAATACACATAGCAGAATCTAGTGGAATCATCAATCAACGTCCTAAAATATATCTTTCCACCTTGCACACACACATGGCACTTTAGAGCCTTTGGATAAAGTGAATCTCGTGATTAAATCCATCTTGGCTAGCTATGTCATAAAACCCTGGGAGAATTATTTTGACCATCACAACATCTGTACTTGAGTATTCCTGTTTGCATAGATAAGAAAGAGCATGATTACTATAATATTGGCACTAGTTAAAGCAACTTTATTTCCAAAACGAGAAAAGATTGCGATAGAATAGCTTTATTAAAAAAATACAATGTTAGCATAGTATGAAAAAGCACAATCATGTAGATAAAGGATAGTACTGACCTATGTGAGTTGACTTTGGGAGATCAAGTTATTCTTCATGTCCTTGTATCTTGCCACGAAGATGATTCGTTGACATTCATTAACACCTCAGTGTGGCAGTAGAAGGAGGAGCGCCGACTCATTTCAATCACTTTTTTGTGTAGTTCAACTAAAATTATGGCACCCGCTAGTTAGAGAGGTGGCCCGTGCCACCTCAATGGTAGGCGTGATGGACTCAACTAGTTGAGTGCAGCTATGTGATTGATGCAGTGCACATGGACTTCATTCTACCGGATAGGTATTCTGCAAGCTATCTACATTGGAAATGAAATGGTAGCTAAGACAGTAGCTCTATTTTAAATGTATTATTACTTCATTTTATCAGTAGAAGTAGCAGTGCCAAAACAGTAGCACGGGATCACTAGCTATATGCAGAGTCAAAATCAGCCAAAACGGAACATACCCGGTCATGGGAACCATAACTGGGAGAGGGGCTCTATGCCGCCACGACTCGATGTGGTGAACCTGCAAATCCACTCGGATGATTCAATTCATGCGACCTTTTTCTGTAGTCTGCCTGAAATGAAGCAAAGATTGCATCATGCAGCTAGCAAGACGTACTTGCTCTCATGAGCTGGCAGGTTCTTCTTTAGTAGTTGCACTAAAATTGAGCAGCATTAAGGTTAGCTGTCTTGCTCATGCATGGTGCAACTATAATTCGGTTATCCTTTTGTGCAGTTCCACTAAAATAAAGTGCCATTGTGGTGATAGTGATGGCTCATATTGAAAAGGCAAATAAAATGTTGCATGATATTACCAGCAAAGTTTGACGAAGATGTTGGAAACTCTAATCAACTTTTGTGCAGTTCAACCAAAATTGGGAGACATTGCCCACATGACATTTTAGTTGAACTGCACAAGACAATCATTCCAAAAGAAAGTGTTTTGTGTAGTTCACCAAAAGGTCACAATAGCAACGATGTGAAATGGATATCCCTGTTCGCACAAAAAGATAGAAAGAAAACAATATTGGTCAATAACAAGATACGAAACGTATATGAAATGAGAAGAAGCATCTTGATTATGTTCATGGAAATCACGCAAGGACAGTAGAAATTTTAAAACGGTAGCATTGCTTCATGTTACCGGAAGCATTACGATCAACAATGACATTCGTCAAATATGGGATTACTTTAATGGTGGCATTGCTTGTTTACCAGATATAGTAGATCAACAACAACTAAAGAGTTGGTTTAAGGGCATGGGACAGTGGGGACACCAGGACACTCAGCAGCGTAAAGAAGCAACTTACTTATTATACTGGGGAAAACAGCAGGAGTACCATTTGTAACACAGTTTAATTGCATCATATTACTGGAGGCAATAGATTAACAATAACAATGGTTAGACATGTTCTTATGGTAACAGTGTGATTGCTTCATTTTACATGCGCCCTTACATTAACAACAACAAAAAGTTGGTAGAAGGACATGCGACAGTGGACGCATCAGCACAATGTACCTACAAGGAGGCATAAAGTGGTGATGCCGAGTTTGTTCATACTCTATGAGGGCATCAAATCTAATCCTGGAGACCTTTTACTATGTGAGGGCAGCAAATCTAATCCTGGACATACTCTGTTGACTTGTCCACCAGTCGCCACTGTTTATCCCTTTTTCAACCAATAATAGATATGTTCCTTATCCATTTTGTACTGGCTTTTTGTCAGATTGTGGGTTCCGGCAAACCCTTGAGGTTCGAACACTGGGGTGCCCACGAAGATCTCTCTCTCCCTAGCTCACTCTCGCAACGATCTCAGGGCCTAGCTTGCCGAACCCAAGGAACAGGTGACACAAGAGTTTAAACTGGTTCGGGCCACTGTTGTGGTGTAATACCCTACTCCAGTGTGGCGTGGTGGATTGCCTCGTGGGCTAAGGATGAACTAGTACAGTGGATGAACAGCCTCCTGAGGAGAGGTGTTCTTGAGCTTGATGAGCTGGTGAGATGACCTTGGTGGAGTGGATCCGATCCAAGATGAGCCGATCCTTGACTACAGTGGTGGCTAGTCCTATTTATAGAGGCCCTTGTCCTCCTCCCAAATGTTTAGGCGGGAAGGGATCCCACAATGACCAATTTCGAAGGGAGACAACTAGTACAAGTTATCCTGACAAAAGGTGGTCTTCACCTGCCAAAGGCTCGTCGGCTCCGTGGTGACCTCCGTCATGTCGTCCTGCTGGTCTTGGTCTTGTTGCATCGATATGGCAATCTTTGCCTGATGCCTCGGGACTCCTCGCCTGCGCCTGCCCCTTTAGCACCAAAGAGGAAATTTGCACCCTGGGTCCGCTGGCGCCCGCCTCGCCTTGGTCGTCATGGCTCACGTCACGCAGACCTCACGAGGTGCCCCTTCCATAGATATCTCCGCTCCTCGGGAGCTAGCCTAGCGAGACCACCCCAGAGGAGGTCTTGGTGTCGTCCGCCTCACGAGGCTTGGCCCCTCATGAGGGCCTCGAGTGGTTGCCGATCAAGATGGGCCGTACCAGGCCGTTGGTGGAGCCACGCCCTAGGACGCAGGCAGGCAAGTATGGGTACCCCCATTCCCAGGACGCCGACAGTAGCCCCCGGGCCCAAGGCGCGCTCGGACATGGCTTCGAGGCGAAGCCAAAGGGAAAGTGCAGAGCACCGCAGGCCCCAACCGCCGACGGCCTTGATTGACGCGTGGTGATTGACAGGACGTGGGCGTCTTCGCATCCCCACGCTGCCTCGGCAACCATCCGACTTGATGAGTCCCTGCTGCATGCAGAAGAAAATCATCATTACCTTAGATTGTGGAGGCCGGCGGTTGGCCTCCCTCTGGCTATAAATGAGGAGAGGGGTGAAGCCCCCGTTGCCCATCCTCTCCTCCACTCCGTTTGCTTCTTCTTCTTCTTCTTCTTCTTCTTCTTCTTCTTCTTCTTGCTCTTTGCTCCGCCATCTTGCTGCGACACCCATGGCGCCGATGAAGAGATTCACGGCCGCGGAGAAGGGGAAGGCGCATCAGGAGGGGGCTGACTCACCACCACCCAAGCGGGGTCGTGGTCACCCCCGCAAGCACGCGGCGACCCTCGCTGTGGTCCTTCGTGGGTGCGGACGAACTTCCTTGGGGTCCGGCGTCATTCCTGGCGGCGGCGGCGGCGTCTCCTCGCACGGCGGGAGCCGCCCGAGATGCGGCAGTCCCGTCCACGAAGGGAGGCGGGCCATGGTCGCTCGACCTCCCTGGCCGCGCTTCCACTCTGCGGAGGTGCTACCGGAGTTTGTCGTGTGGTCGGATAACCCGCCTGGCACCTGGCTTCAGCTTCCGCACTCGTTTGCCAGCGAGCTGCCGGCCATGGGTCCTGGCGGCCTCTGGCTGCAGGCTGACGCCTGCTGCAGCAGGAAGATTGGATGATACTTGACGAAATCAACAACACCTTGCCTCCGGAACTACTAAAAGAATGGCACAATGGGTAAGAAAGATTTTTGGCAGCACTCCGGTTGAGAAAGAGGCAAAACATGATAAGATGAGAGAACTTGAATGAAGGACACGACACTCCGGTTGAATGGATAGACAAAGGAAAGAGCATGATCTTGGCAAAACGAGATGATAGGACGAAGAGAGCAACATCACCATGCCTCCAAAACAAATGAATGGAAAACTAGATGATTGGAAAGAAAAGAACAGGGAAGAAGAATGACAACTCTCGCAAATAAAATTGAAAGAGCATGCTTAGAAGAAAAGGTTGAACGGAGTTGTTGGATTATCAACAACGAAAGCATAAGCTTGATGTGGGCTAATGAAAGACATCTCGAAACTGAGGTGAAATTCCGCCACTAATGAAAAACAATAGATTGGATTGATATGAACAAGGAGACGAGAAACTTATTTCACCGAGAGGATAAATGAAGAACTTGGGTCATTTATGAGCACCATAGACAGCAACAATCCTTAGGGAAGGCTTAAGGTGAAACATGACACAAGATAACTCCAATAAAGAGATTGATGGGTTTCAAAGGTGTGACGCCCGGATAATTAGGCCACAGAAAAACTCTGCTAATGATGCCACTTCACCTCCCTTACTGTTGCTAGTCCCTCGTTAGTTCAAAAACCGACTCAAAATTCAAATTCCAAATATGGCATACAACAAAAGTTTTCAAACAATAAAACAAAAATGTTCGGTTTGTGCCAAATAATTCATAAGTAATATTGGTGGATAAACCAAGTCTTTATAAAAAGTTTAAATGCACTTAACTAAATAAAACAGTAGCAAAACAATTATTTGAATGCTTTTAAATTAATAAACAAATGTTAAACTAGTTCATGTAGTCACCAAACTTCTTAAGGCCGTGGGTTATTCAGAGACATTAATTTAGGAGCTATTGTCATATTTTACAAAACAAAAGAAATTAAAAGTAAAATAAAACATAAAAGGAAAAATAAATAAAAGGAAAAGAACAAAATAGAGAACAAAATAAAAGAAAAGGACCCCCCTTGGCCAACTGGGCAAGACGACCCAACCGGCCCGCCCACCAACCGGCCCAACCCCCCTTCATAACCCCACCAGGGGGAAACCCTAACCACCCCGACTGCACTCTTTCCCCCCACTCCCCACGTCTCTCCTCTCCCCTCCCGATCCGATCTGGATCGGGGACGAACTGCTTCCCCCCCTCTCGCGACGCTAGCGCCCCACTCCCCCATCGCCTCGACCCCGACGTCGCGCCCCATCGCTCGCCGTTGCCACCCCGTCGCCGTTGGACCTCGCCGTCCACCTCCTCAGCCCCGACGACCGCGCACGTCACCGCCCTCGCCGGATTCGTCAAGCCCCTCCTCGTCGGACTGCCTCCTCCACACCGCCGTCGTCCTCATCTACCTCCCCGAGCCCCGCTGCCCTGGACCCTACCCACGCGGTGAGACCCCGGCCTCTCCTCGCCCGCGCCACGCGCGCCCCACCGTCCGCCTGCGCACGCGCTGCCCACGCCCGTGGCCGTCGTCTCCACTCCATCTGGCAGATATTTGCCCCACCTCCTTGGCCACGCCCCCGCGGGTGCTCGTGTCGGGCGCACCCCCCCCATCCACCTGTACACCTCGCCGCCCCGGTCTTCCTCACACGTGCGCACCCACAACCGCGCAGCACGCAGCTCTGCTGCAGCCACCTCCGCCGCCCAGCAGTGCCACTGCTCGCCGAATTCCTCCGCGGTGGTCCGGCCGCACCCTCCACGGCCTCGATGTCCTCCTCCGGCGGCCGCCCACTTCGCTACGGCCCCGCCCCACCATGGCCTCGCCGACGCCCATCCGTGCATGCTGGCCGTCGCCCGGTGGCCTCGCCCCGCCGCGCCTCCTACGAGCAAGCGCCCGCCCTGGCGCCCGCGCCCTGCACCCAGCGGCCGCAAGGCCCCCCTGGCCCAATGACAAATGGGGCCCGGCCCTAGAACGTTAATAATAATTAAAAAAGGGGTTTAAAATGTATAATAAATAAAATAATAAGTAATTAATTAATTAATTAACTTAATTAATCTTGGTTAATTAAACTAAACAATTAATTAAACTAATTAAACATGATTAAGATTAACCAAATAACTAATTAAACTAACTATTGTTAGTTAATTAACTAGTCAATGACAGTGGGGCCCACCCTCCTAATTAATCCTGATTAGGTTAATTAAACTAGATAATTAAATGTGTCACTCACAGGTGGGACCCACCTGTCAGGTTGGCCAGGTCAACTTCTGATGGCATGCTGACGTCAACAAACACTATTCTCGATAATGTTGACTTAATTAATTAAATAAATCCTAAAAATGATTTAAATCTTTTAAAATTAATATAAAATAAGCCATAGCTCGGATGGAAAAACTTTGTACATGAAAGTTGCTCATAACGACGAGACGAATCCGGATACGCAACCCGTTTGTCCGCCACACATCCCTAACATAGCAAACACGCAACTTCCCCCCTCCAGTCCATCTGTCCGCAAACGCGAAACACCGGGAATACTTTCCCGGATGTTTCCCCCCTTCATCGGTATCACCTCGTACCGCGTTCGGGCAGACCTAGCATCACGCTTTGTCATGTCATGCATCGTCATGCATTTGTTTGCATCATATTTATTGTTCCTCCCCCCTCTTCTCTCGCTAGACACCGAGACCGACGCCGTTGCTACCCAGTACAACTACGGTGTTGACGACCCCTCTCTCTTGCCAGAGCAACCAGGCAAGCCCCCCCTTGATCACCAGATATCGCCTACTCTTCTCTATACTTCTTGCATTAGAGTAGTGTAGCATGTTACTGCTTCCGTTAATCCTATCCTGATGCATAGCCTGTCATTGTTGCTACAACTGTTGATACCTTACCTGCAATCCTACATGCTTAGTATAGGTTGCTATCACTTCATCAGTGGCCCTACATTCTAGTCAATCTGCCATGCTATACTATCGGGCCGTGATCACTCGGGAGGTGATCATGGATATATACATACATATATACATACTATACAGGTGGTGACTAAAGTCGGGTCGGCTCGTTGAGTACCCACAAGTGATACTGATGTGGGGGCTGAAGGGGCAGGTGGCTCCATCCAGGTAGTGGTGGGCCTGAGTTCCCGACGGCCCCCGACTATTACTTCGAGGTGGAGCGACAGGGCAGGTTGAGACCACCTAGGAGAGAGGTGGGCCTGGCCCTGGTCGGCATTCGCAGTTACTTCAAAATAACATGCTTAACGAGATCTTGGTATTTGATCTGAGTCTGGCTACTGGCCTATACGCACTAACCAATTACGCGGGAACAGTTATGGGCACTCGACGTCGTGGTATCAGCCAAAGCCTTTGGGACGTCAGCGAGTGAGCGGCGCGCGCCGAGTTGGACCGCGTAACACAACTTCCTTTGTAATGGAGGTTGCTAGGTCTGCTCTCCGGTCGCGTTCGCAACGTACAGGTGTGCAAAGGGCGATGGGCCCAGACCCCTGCGCCATAGGATTTAGACCGGCGTGCTGACCTCTCTGTTGTTCCTAGGTAGGGCTGCGACATGTTGATCTTCCAAGGCTGGGCATGACCCAGAAAAGTGTGTCCGAACAAAGGGGATCGAGCGTGTTGGGAAATGTGGTGCACCCCTGCAGGGAAGTTGATCTATTCGAATAGCCGTGTCCCTCGGTAAAAGGACGACCCGGAGTTGTACCTTGACCTTATGAAAACTAGAACCGGATACTTAATAAAACACACCCTTCCAAGTGCCAGATACAACCGGTGATCGCTCTCTCACAGGGCGACGAAGGGAGGATCATCGGTTAGGATTATGCTATGCGATGATACTGGGTGAACTTACCATCTACTCTCTTCTTCTACTCCAAGATGGAGGTTACCAGAAGCGTAGTCTTCGAAAGGACTAGCTATCCCGCTCTTATTCCGGCATTCTGCAGTTCAGTCCACATATGATACCATTTATCCATTTGATACCAATGCATACATATGTAGTGTAGCTCCTTGCTTGCGAGTACTTTGGATGAGTACTCACGGTTGCTTTGCTCCCTCTTTTCACCTTTTCTATACTCGATTGCTGCGACCAGACGATGGAGCCCAGGAGCCAGACGCCACTGTCGATGATGACTACTACTACTACTACTACTACTCGGGAGGTGCCGACTACTACGTGCAGCCCGCTGACGACGACCAGGAGTAGTTTAGGAGGATCCCATGCAGGAGGCCTGCGCCTCTTTCGATCTGTATCCCAGTTTGTGCTAGCCTTCTTAAGGCAAACTTGTTTAACTTATGTCTGTACTCAGATATTGTTGCTTCCGCTGACTCGTCTATGATCGAGCTATCGTATTCGAGCCCTCGAGGCCCCTAGCTTGTAATATGATGCTTGTATGACTTATTTTATTTGTATAGTTGTGTTGTGATATCTTCCCATGAGTCCCTGATCTTGATCGTACACGTTTGCATGTATGATTAGTGTATGATTGAATCGGGGATGTCATAAGTTGGTATCAGAGCCGACTGCCTGTAGGAATCCCCCTTCCACACTCCTTGGCCGAAGTTGAGTCTAGTCGATGAAAATTGTTTTACTAACTTGGCTGTGTGGCCCATGGGCCCATGTCGCCATTGGGTGGTATTACGATCTTTTACTTCTCGGTCTTTACTCCGGGACTCTGAACTCTCTTCTACTTGGGTTAAACGAATTTGCTAACTCTAACTCTAGGTTCTCGTAACTGCTTCCTTCTGGAGAGCCCCTTATTAGAGATGATCGCCTGCTGCACCAGTAGATTCAGAAGATACTCTCCGATGTTATACTGAGAGCTTGTGCTCATTGTGTTTGCAATTACCTTCCACCGTCAAACCCTATGGATAACTACATACACTTGCCATTCATACAATCATTCCCCGTTGTGCTTGTTATTAAAAGATACCCCAAATTTCTCTCTATTGTTCCGAGAATACTTGTGCCTACTGCCTTGCAGTTCCTTGCCACCTCAATACCCCTATGGATAATTCCTCACACTTACCAAGTATCGCTCATCCCCAGTTGTTCATGTGTTTCTCTAAGGTCTTCAAAATACTATTCGATCTTTCGAAAATCCTTAGCAACTTATTGCTCTTGAAATTCTTGCTTGCTTGCATTATGGTTAATCCCATAAGTATAGTAGTCTTATTGGCAGCCCTTGTCACTATGATTTTGAGTCCATTGATTCAATATGTTGCGAATGCTCACAATCCTCACTCAGATCCTAGAATTCATCCTTTCGGCCCAGACATCATTTTAAACATGAACTGGTTCTCGACCAACCGAATTGCCGTCGGTTGTACCCCTAAGTCTACTGAACTTATCCATCCTTAATCAGAGCGTTTGCTACTGATCCCTTGATTTGGGAATCACAATTCCTTTGCATTTGAGCTTTGAATTAGTCAGTTGTTTTGATATTCCGATCGCCTTGATTTCTTTCTTCTTCTGGTTGAGTACCGATGCTCACATCCGATCCCTTGAGGACCACCAGAACCTTTATTGGATATTATCCGACGACATCCTTCATATTCAATAACTTTGTGAGTCTTTTCACGGATACATAATGCCTTTGGTAAATTGTATCCTCTGCTTTGTCAACCATTCTCTGCTATCAAGCTTGTGTTATTTACTCCTGAAGTTTGTGGTATATGTTCCTAAGAGGCCCTGATGGGTTGAGCCTATGCCTTCCTTAATATGTGTGAACTCGAAAGTTTTCACGAGTCATACTCTTCTGGTATTTTGCTAGATAAAATTTCAACATTACAACTTCTCCGGAAATGAGAAGTGAATGAAAGGTTTTGCATTAGAAAAGTGGGAGTCGACCTTGAACTTTGTGCTCATGCCCATGGACACTTTGTAGAACTTATCATGGAAGTTGCTCGTGAAAATAATGGTCCCCTTGATATAAGTTCATCTGGTATCTATGTTGGTCTTTGCAACTGTGGTTCCGACCATGATTAATCATCTTTGATCCTTTTCTCGGACAAGAGTTGAAGTACTTGCTTTCTGCGGATAAATACGCCACTTCAACCTTTATCCTGATCTACTTTCGAGTATTACCCCCTGGTATCTCGAGGATACCAACACATTGCACATCATCTTATGAAATTTTGATGAAGTAATACCTTTCCCTATCATAGTCACTCCACGAGTTCTGGGTTGTCGTCAACCAAGAACACCGAATAGGGAATCAAGTCCGCACTGTGATTCGACTACTCTTAGTAATCTTCATTGCTTACGAGTTTGTACTCGATCATGTCATTCCCAACTGATTGACTACATCATTCGACAGGCTGACTGCTTGACCATTCTACCTATGCCCTTCATCCTCGGGACTCAATCTCTATAGTGCTCTAAGCTTACATCGAACTTTCCGCATCATATTGTTTGTCTTGAGAGACAATCCGAATTATGAGATGGCATCTTATCTATGGTTATAGTAACCTTTCTGCTTCACCATTTCCTTGGTGTGATGTCATCGCCGATCGATTACATCTTCTTGAAACCTCTCGATAAATGTGTCGTGATCATCATCAACATTTTAACTTCTTTCGAGACGTACATTGAGCTCCTGATGATAAATTCCATGCTTGCCCTCTCGATGATTTGTGTTAACATCAACAAGATTATTGATCTCCCTCCCAACACAAAACTTGTTCTAGTTTTGTGTGGTACCTTGAGTTCCTTGCTATCCATCTTGTATTATGTTCTACTTGAAGTATTACCATCTTTTATGTCAAGAATGTTGTTAGAGTTTTGCCACCTCTTAAGAAATTCTTGATGTAGTAATACTTATCGCCATCTCCATTCATTTCTTGGTCTCCATGTTGTTTCTAACCGGAATATGGACAAATGGACTTTGAGGTGTAAAATTCAAAACTCCTAGCAACCCTATTACTGGTAAGTTAATGAATGATAGTTTCATTCTTTGTGTATTGGTTATTGAATCACCATTCTAAACATTGATCATGCTACCCATCCCATATTTCGGGTGCACCTTCCAACCAATGCTTAATTGTGTATGTTTTCCTAGAGCATACATCATTATATCATTTGATCTCACAAATGTTATCTCCTTGTTCACATAATTGTGGAATCCATCTTGTTGGTAATCTCGATGAATTGTCGCTGGGTCCATCAGCCACTCCTAATCTTCTCCTTGGTTTAATGATGAACTCTTGTTTCGAAACTCGCTTCCATCATTCATTCCCAAGAATCTTACAATGTCATCTCATCAAATTGTGTTGCACCTTTTTCTTCTCAGGCATCCTGAGTCTGACGTATCCTAACACCAATCAGATCTGAATCTCGGTCAGATATGATGGTTGGAACATATTTCCAAGAGTTATAACATTAGTCTTTATATGACCCGGTAAGATGATGTCATGCCTAGCACACCTGGTCAGAGGACCTATTGCTATAGTATCCTTTTACAAGGTTAGCCATTCGTCCATGAGGAAATTGTAAGACTTATTCTATAAGTTTTTCCTGATGGATCCTTTTTGTATCCAAAGTCTGATCTTTACCCAGTGACCATGTCAATGCTGTCTCGAAGCATGTCTGTGGTACTCTGTTTTTCAACAACAACATTTGAAGACCAAAGCTAAATGTTTCTTGCTCAATTATCCGAACACCGTTGTATGGGTAATGTCATGAAATTTTTCTCCCCTTACCTAAAGGGTTTTCTACATTATATCCTGTCATGGATATCATGCTCTGCTTATCATTGGGAAGGATATACCCCTGAAATATCCGCTAATCATATTTTCCTTTCCATTATTTGGTTTAACCTTTCTGGTGATCATTATGGTCTAAGCAGTATTTATTCCCTGCTTATGTAAACCCCTCGTGTACAATTCTGTCAGTAAGACCCTGTTACTTTTGTTGATGACATTCCGGTAACCACCGATGGACGAGAACCTTGCCTATTGGTCCGCCTCGTTGCAACGAGCAGGAAAATAGTTCTCTTTGTCCCTCGCCCTTGGTACCAACGTTGTTGCCGACATAACTGACATGGTACTTTCTGACATGCCTTGCTATCATGACTGTGCAAGATGTCACTGCTCCTATATTAAAAAAACCACATGGTGGGCCCACAACCCACAGTTCCACAGGATCGAAACCTGACACTCCTGTACACCCCCTATTCCCAAAGTTATTCCTCGCGTGTGGCCTCGTATGTAATTCACGGGCAACCGTCCTAGTGATCTATTCTGGTAACATACACAATATTCAATCTCGTTGCTTTGGACCCCTTTCGCATGTAGTTTCAGACATCGAACGATTGCCTATCCGTTTGAAACTTCTCATGGTACCTTCTTACTCTACTCTCGATATTTTCTTAAGTATCTATTCGAGAGTTACTTTCTACCACATTCCCTGAGTTATCTGCCAGATAGTCAACCTTGTAAGGTCCATTCTTCCGAAGATACCCATTATCCTTTTTCGTAAGTACGATGGAACCCCCGAAGAAAGGATGACGACTTCATCATGATGCCCTGAAGAAGAGGAATGAAGACAGCAACAACATGAATCGACCTCTTCGAGAAGAGCAACGAAGACCGATGACACCCGTTAAATTTCGTAACCAGAACTTTCCCCCTTACTCCCCTCTTAAATCTCGGGATGAGATTTCTTGTAGTGGAGGAGAATTGTGATGCCAGGATAATTAGGCCACAGAAAAACTCTGCTAATGATGCCACGTCACCTCCGTTAATGTTGCTAGTCCCTCTTAGTTGAAAAACCGATTCAAAATTCAAATTCCAAATATGGCATACAACAAAAGTTTTCAAACAATAAAACAAAAATGTTCGATTTGTGCCAAATAATTCATAAGTAATATTGGTGGATAAGCCAAGTCTTTATAAAAAGTTTAAATGCACTTAACTAAATAAAACAGTAGCAAAACAATTATTTGAATGTTTTTAAATTAATAAACAAATGTTAAACTAGTTCATGTAGTCACCAAACTTCTTAAGGCCGTGGGTTATTCAGAGACATTAATTTAGGAGCTACTGTCATATTTTACAAAACAAAAGAAATTAAAAGTAAAATAAAACATAAAAGGAATAATAAATAAAAGGAAAAGAACAAAATAGAGAACAAAATAAAAGAAGAGGACCCTCCTTGGCCAACTGGGCCAGACGACCCAACCGGCCCGCCCACCAACCGGCCCAACCCCCCTTCAGAACCCCACCAGGGGGAAACCCTAACCACCCCGACTGCACCCTTCCCCCCCATTCCCCACGTCTCTCCTCTCCCCTCCCGATCCGATATGGATCGGGGACGAACTGCTTCCCCCCTCTCGCGACGCTAGCGCCCCACTCCCCCATCGCCTCAACCCCGACGCCGCGCCCCATCGCTCGCCGTCGCCACCCCGTCACCACTGGACCTCGTCGTCCACGTCCTTAGCCCCGACGACCGCGCATGTCACCGCCCTCGCCGGATTCGTCAAGCCCCTCCTCGCCGGACTGCCTCCTCCACGCCGCCATCGTCCTTGTCTACCTCCCCGAGCCCCGCTGCCCTGGACCCTACCCCCACGGTGAGACCCCGACCTCTCCTCCCCCCTCCCCCGCGCGCGCGCGCTCCAACCCCTGTGTCGCGCCACGCGCGCCCCGCCGTCCGCCTGCGCACGCGCTGCCCATGCCCGTAGCCGCCGTCTCCACTTCGCCTGGCAGTGACTTGCCCCGCCTCCTTGGCCGCGCCCCCACGGGTGCTTGTGCCGCGCGCACCCCCCCATCCCCATGTACACCTCACCGCCCCAGTCTTCCTCACACACGCGCGCCTGCAACCGTGCAGCGCACAGCTCTGCTGCAGCCTCCTCCGCCGCCCAGCACCGCCACTGCTCGCCGAATTCCCCCGCGGTGGTCCGGCCACACCCTCCATGGCCCTGACGTCCTCCTCCGGCGGCCGCCCGCTTCGCTACGGCCCCGCCCCGCCGTGGCCTCGACGGCGCCCGTCGTGCACGCTGGCTGTCGCCCGGTGGCCTCGCCCCGCCCCACCTCCTACGGGCAAGCGCCCGCCCTGGCGCCCGCGCCCTGCACCCAGCGCCCGCAAGGCTCCCCTAGCCCAATGACAAATGGGGCCCGGCCCAGAACGTTAATAAAAAAAGGGGTTTTAAAAAATGAATAGTAAATAAAATAATTAATTAATTAATTAATTTAGTAATTAATTAACTTAATTAATCTTGGTTAATTAAACTAAACAATTAATTAAACTAATTAATCATGATTAAGATTAACCAAATAACTAATTAAACTAACTGTTGTTAGTTAATTAACTAGTCAATGACAGTGGGGCCCACCCCCCTAATTAATCCTGATTAGGTTAATTAAACTAGATAATTAAATGTGTCACTGACAGGTGGGACCCAACTGTCAGGTTGACCAGGTCAACTGCTGATGTCATGCTGTCATCAGCAAACACTATTCTGGATAATGTTGGTTTAATTAATTAAATAAATCCTTAAAATGATTTAAATCTTTTAAAATTAATATAAAATAAGCCGTAGCTCGGATGGGAAAACTTTGTACATGAAAGTTGCTCAAAACGACAAGACGAATCCGGATACGCAGCCCATTCGTCCGCCACACATCCCTAGCATAGCAAACACGCAACTTTCCCCCTCCGGTCCATCTGTCCGCAAACGCGAAACACCGGGAATACTTTCCCGGATGTTACCCCCTTCATCGGTATCACCTCGTACCGCGTTAGGGCACACCTAGCATCACGCTTTGTCATGTCATGCATCGTCATGCATTTGTTTGCATTATATTTATTGTTTCTTCCCCCCTCTTCTCTCGCTAGACACTGAGACTGACGCCGCTGCTACCCAGTATGACTACGGAGTTGACGACCCCTCTCTCTTGCCAGAGCAACCAGGCAAGCCCCCCTTGATCACCAGATATCGCCTACTCTTCTCTATACTGCTTGCATTAGAGTAGTGTAGCATGTTACTGCTTTCGTTAATCCTATCTCGATGCATAGCCTGTCATTGTGGCTACAACTGTTGATACCTTACCTGCAATCCTACATGCTTAGTATAGGTTGCTAGCACTTCATCAGTGGCCCTACATTCTAGTCCGTCTGCCATGCTATACTATCGGGCCGTGATCATTCGGGAGGTGATCACGGATATATACATACTATACAGGTGGTGACTAAAGTCGGGTTGGCTCATTGAGTACCCGCAAGTGATACTGATGTGGGGGCTGAAGGGGCAGGTGGCTCCATCCAGGTAGTGGTGGGCCTGAGTTCCCGACGGCCCCCGACTGTTACTTCGAGGCGGAGTGACAGGGCAGGTTGAGACCACCTAGGAGAGAGGTGGGCCTGGCCTTGGTCGGCGTTCGCGGTTACTTCAAAATAACACACTTAACGAGATCTTGGTATTTGATCTGAGTCTGGCTACTGGCCTATACGCACTAACCAACTATGCGGGAATAGTTATGGGCACTCGACGTCGTGGTATCAGTCGACGCCTTCGTGACGTCAGCGACTGAGCAGCACGCGCCGGGTTGGACCGCGTAACGCAACTTCCTTTGTAATGGAGGTTGCTAGGTCTGCTCTCCGGCCGCGTTCACAATGTGCAGGTGTGCAAAGGGCGATGGGCCTAGACCCCTGCTCCATAGGATTTAGACCGGCATGCTGACCTCTCTATTGTGCCTAGGTAGGGCTGCGACGTGTTGATCTTCCGAGGCCGGGCATGACCCAGAAAAGTGTGTCCGAACAAAGGGGATCGAGCGTCTTGGGAAATGTGGTGCACCCCTGCAGGGAAGTTGATCTATTCGAATAGTTGTGTCCCTCGATAAAATGACGACCCGGAGTTGTACCTTGACCTTATGACAAGTAGAACCGGATACTTAATAAAACACACCCTTCCAAGTGCCAGATACAACCGGTGATCGCTCTCTCACAGGGCGACGAAGGGAGGATCATCGGTTAGGATTATGCTATGCGATGTTACTGGGTGAACTTACCATCTACTCTCTTCTTCTGCTGCAAGATGGAGGTTATCAGAAGCGTAGTCTTCGAAAGGACTAGCTATCCCCCTGTTATCCCGACATTCTGCAGTTCAGTCCACATATGATACCATCAATCCATTTGATACCAATGCATACATATGTAGTGTAGCTCCTTGCTTGCGAGTACTTTGGATGAGTACTCACGGTTGCTTTGCTCCCTCTTTTCCCCTTTTCTATACTCGATTGCTGCGACCATACGATGGAGCCCAGGAGCCAGACGCCACTGTCGATGATGACTACTACTACTCGGGAGGTGCCTACTACTACGTGCAGCCCGCTGACGACGACCAGGAGTAGTTTAGGAGGATCCCACGCAGGAGGCCTGCGCCTCTTTCGATCTGTATCCCAGTTTGTGCTAGCCTTCTTAAGGCAAACTTGTTTAACTTATGTCTGTACTCAGATATTGTTGCTTCCGCTGACTCGTCTATGATCGAGCTATTGTATTCGAGCCCTCGAGGCCCCTAGATTGTAATATGATGCTTCTATGACTTATTTTATTTGTATAGTTGTGTTGTGATATCTTCCCATGAGTCCCTGATCTTGATCGTACACGTTTGCATGTATGATTAGTGTACGATTGAATCGGGGGCGTCACAAAAGGATCTCATGAACGAATCAAAAATGATGGGTGATACGTCTCCGTCGTATCTAATTTTCCAAACACTTTTGCCCTTGTTTTGGACTCTAACTTGTATGATTTGAATGGAACTAACCTGGACTGATGCTGTTTTCAGCAGAATTGCCATGGTGTTGTTTTATGTGCAGAAAACAAATATTCTCGGAATGACCTGAAACTCCACGGAACATCTTAGAAAAAATAATAAAAAGTCCTCGCCAAAGATGAAGACCAGAGGGCCCACACCCTTCTCACGAGGGTGGGGGGCACGCCCCCCTACCTCGTGGGCCCCCTGGATTCCCTCCGACGCCAACTCCAACTCTATATATTTGCTTTCGGAGAGAAAAAAATCAGAGAGAAGAAATCATCGCGTTTTACGATATGGAGCCACCGCCAAGCCCTAAAACCTCTCGGGAGGGCTGATCTGGAGTCCGTTCGGGGCTCCGGAGAGGGGGATTCATCGCCGTCGTCATCATCAACCATCCTCCATCACCAATTTCATGATGCTCACCGCCGTGCGTGAGTAATTCCATCGTAGGCTTGCTGGACGGTGATGGGTTGGATGAGATTTATCATGTAATCGAGTTAGTTTTGTTAGGGTTTGATCCCTAGTATCCACTATGTTCTAAGATTGATGTTGCTATGACTTTGTTATTCTTAATGCTTGTCACTAGGGCCCGAGTGCCATGATTTCAGATCTGAACCTATTATGTTTTCATGAATATATGTGAGTTCTTGATCCTATCTTGCAAGTCTATAGTCTCCTACTATGTGTTATGATCCGGCAACCCTGAAGTGACAATAATCGGGACCACTCCCGGTGATGACCATAGTTTGAGGAGTTCATATATTCACTATGTGCTAATGCTTTGTTCCGGTTCTCTATTAAAAGGAGGCCTTAATATCCCTTAGTTTCCAATAGGACCCCGCTGCCATGGGAGGGTAGGACAAAAGATGTCATGCAAGTTCTTTTCCATAAGCACGTATGACTATATACGGAATACATGCCTACATTACATTGATGAATTGGAGCTAGTTCTGTGTCACCCTATGTTATGACTGTCACCCTGATATAACTACTTTGGTTGAATCTGATCCATTTTATGGCTATGAATCTGAAACTATTGTGGCACATCTTACTAAGTTAAATGATATAGCTGCCCTGTTCACTAATGATGAGAGATCGCATTACTTTTATATACTCAAAATATTTCCGTTCTCATTAAAGGGTGATGCTAAGATATGGTTTAATTCTCTTGATCCTGGTTGTGTGCGTAGTCCCCAGGATATGATTTATTACTTCTCTGCTAAATATTTCCCTGCTCATAAGAAACAAGTTGCTTTGAGGGAAATATACAACTTCGTGCAAATTAAAGAAGAGTCTCCCACAAGCTTGGGGGAGGCTTCTCAAGTTACTTAATGCTTTGCCTGATCATCCTCTTAAGAAACCTGAAATACTTGATATCTTTTATAATGGACTAACCGATGCTTCCAGAGATTACCTGGATAGTTGTGTTGGTTCTCTTTTCAGGGAAAGAACACCGGATGAAGCTGAAATTCTATTGAATAATATGTTGACAAATGAAAATAATTGGGCACCTCCTGAGCCACCTCCTGAGCCAGCTCCTTCTCCAATTACTGAGCCCATTCTTAAACCAACTCCGAAGAAGAGAGGTGTTTTATTCCTCAGTCCCGAAGATATGCAAGAGGCAAAGAAATCTATGAAAGAAAAAGGTATTAAAACTGAAGACGTTAAGAATTTACCTCCTATTGAAGAAATACATGGTCTTAATTCACCGCCGGTTGAAGAAACATATAATCTTAATTCTTTATTTACTGAAGAACCTCCTGATCCTGATATCCCTACACAGGTAGTAAAGGTAAATTCTCTCTATAAATATGATAAAGCTGAAGTCCCTCCTACTAAAATTTCTAGTCAGTGCTTGGATGAGTTTGATAACCTTATGCTTAAGCAAGATGACTTCAATGCTTATTTTGGTAGACAATTAAAAGAAAATGCTTATATGATTAGACGCTTGGGTGATTATATGGCTAATATTAAAGGTGAACTTAAACTTGTTAGCAAACATGCTTCTATGGTTACCACTCAAGTAGAACAAGTACTTAAGGCTAAAAAAGAAGTGCTTGATGAAATGAATAGTAAGAAAAATGATTATGCTGTTAGAGTGGCTACTAGAACTGGTAGAATGACTCAGGAGCCTTTGTATCCTGAAGGCCACCCTAAGAGAATCGAGCAAGATTCTCAAAGAAATAATATTGATGTTCCTAGTTCTTCTAAAAAGAAGAAGAAGAAAAATGATAGAACTGTGCAAACTTCTAGTGAACCTATTGCTGAACCACCCGATAATCCAAATGATATTTCTATGTCTGATGCTGAAACACAATCTGGTAATGAACATGAACCTAGTAAAAATATTAATGATGATGTTCATGATGATGCTCAACCTAGTAATGATAATGATGTAGAAATTGAACCTGCTGTTGATCTTGATAACCCACAATCAAAGAATCAACGTTATGATAAAAGAGAATTTGTTGCTAGGAAACATGGTAACGAAAGGGAACCTTGGGTTCAGAAACCCATGCCTTTTCCTCCGAAACCATCCAAGAAAAAGGATGATGAGGATTTTGAGTGCTTTGCTGAAATGATTAGGCCTATCGTTTTGCGTATGAGATTAACTGATGTGCTCAAAACAAATCATTATGCTAAATATATGAAGGATATCATTACTAATAAAAGAAAGATACCGGAAGCTGAAATTTCCACCATGCTTGCTAATTATACTTTTAAGGGTGGAATACCAAAGAAACTTGGAGACCCCGGAGTACCTACTATACCTTGCTCCATTAAAAGAAATTATATTAAAACTGCTTTATGTGATCTTGGAGCCGGTGTTAGTGTTATGCCTCTCTCTTTATATCGTAGACTTGACTTGAATAAGCTGACACCTACTGAAATATCTTTGCAAATGGCTGATAAATCAACTGCTATACCTGTCGGTATCTGTGAGGATGTGCCTGTTGTGGTTGCAAACGTTACTATTTTAACGGAGTTTGTTATTCTTGATATTCCCGAGGATGATAGTATGTCTATTATTCTTGGAAGACCTTTTCTTAATACTGCAGGGGCTGTTATTGATTACAACAAAGGCAATGTCACTTTTCATGTTAATGGTAATGAGCATACGATACACTTTCCGAGGAAACAACCTCAAGTTCATAGTATCAACTCTATTGGAAAAATTCCATCGATTATATTTGGAGGTTTTGAATTTCCTCTTCCTACTGTCAAGAAGAAATATGATATTCTTATTATTGGGGATGTGCATATCCCCGTTGAGGTAACTTAGTGTTATTCGAAATTTCTCCGGTTTCATGATTACCGTAATGAGTTTGTTAACAAGACTTGATCAACCTTGTTAGTGGATTCTTTTTGATGAGCATGAGATGGATGAAACTAGAAGCACAACCTTCTGTACCCTCTCTATATTTTCTGTTAATTAGTAGAAATAAAGTAAAAATAGTATTTTTCTGTCTGTTTCCTGACTTATCCGTGCAATATAAAAATATCCCAGAAATAAAAGTCCTCAGAATGCCATGCCAGTTTAATATGATTTTTCGGGAATATTTGAGGATTTACTGTGCAAAAATTACCGCGGGAGGAGCTGCCACCTAGCCACGCCCCTGCCTCGTGGGCCCACGGTGGCCCTCCTCCACTTATCCCAGTACCCATCTTCTTCCTCTATCTCACACAAACCCGAAAAACCAACTCAAGCACGAGTTCCAGCCACTTTTGCTATGATTTTTGATCTCCTTGCTCAAAGCACCTCTCGCAAAACTGCTTGGGGAGATTGTTCCTTGGTATGTGACTCCTCCATTGGCCCAATTAGTTTTTGTTCTAGTGCTTTATTCTTTGCAAATTTGTGCTGCATAGGTGACCATGTTCTTGAGCTTGCATGTCAAATTTATATGGTTCTAAGTAGTTCTAATGCTTGATATAGGCTCTAGGCACTTGTAGGAGTAGTTGCTATCAGTTTTATTGAAGTTGGTTTACTTTTATTTTGAAGTTACTAAAAATTTCAGAATTTTTCATAGAAAAACAATATGTTTAGGAAGATGTTCCAAGGTGGTTCCTCTAAGAAGCAAGGACCCAGGATTGCTATGCGCGATGCTGACGAGGATCCACCAAGAGACGCTCCAGTACGGCCTTGCGAATGGCCGCCGGAAAATTTTATGGATCATGCGGGAATTAAAGAAGAATTCAAAGCATATTTGTGCAATGCCGGTCTTGAAGATTTTGAGGCTAACAAATGCCCCCAGTATCATGATCTCACAAGTTCATTTGTGAGGAGGTTTGAGTATTCATCTTCGCGTAATTCTCCTTCAGTCATGTTTGATCTTTATGACAAATCTTATACCATGGACCTAGAGGATTTCACTTCTGCTTGCGAACTTCCATCATGGGGTAGTGTTAGGGATCCCCCTAAATCTGAATTTAGAAACTTTCTTGCTAGTATAATTGTGGGGGAATCTAGAGATATAACGCAGGCTACCATAGGGAGCATTCACTTTCCTGCTATACATTATTTTGCTCTCTTCATCGGTAGATGCATAAATGCTAAGGATGAAGCATGTCACATGTGTGTCCCTGATCTTAGCATTCTTAGGAGTGCTGTGTTAGGAGACCAATCTTATCATATGGGAGCCATTGTAGCTCGTAGGTTGCATCATAATAGACATAATGGAGATTTCTTTGGAGGAATTCATGCAACCCGCTTAGCTTGTTTTCTTGAGATAGACATTTGTGAGGGTGATATGGAGTTGCCTCCTGCATATTTAGATTATTACTCTATGGCTTCGCACCAGTTTGTCGAGAGGCCTGAATCACCTCTCTTATAGCGTTTAATTTTTGATAAACGACGTGTTTTCCGTATTACTCTCCCTGCTCCTGCCTTCTTTGATTCACAGACAAAAGGAAGATATGTTATTACCAGAGAGGAGGCAGAAGAGTACGAGAGGAGAGCGGAGGTAGCTCGACTCCACGCTGCAGCTCAGCAGGCGATAACCGCCGCACATCAGTATGATCCCAACTATTGTTCCTCGTCATAGTATGACCCCAACAACTATTATTATGGATATCCGCCAGGCCAGCCGTGGCCATAGACCAACTTAGGCCAAAAGCCTAAGCTTGGGGGAGTACGTATTTCTCACTGACATTACATTTATGCTCACACACACTCATTGCTAGATGTCGGTGCTCATACTTTTTCACTATAATACCCATGCTAGTTTATTTTCTTTTTCCTGCTTTCTTCTTGGGTGTTTGTTAAACCTTAAGAAAAACCAAAAAAAATTATTAGTAGTAGTTTATTTTTCTACTTTAGTAGTAATAATTAAAAAGAAAACCCAAAAATATTTCCCGTTCTTCTTTTGCTTGTTGGGAGCTTTCCCGTGTAAATAGTTTTATTTCTTTTCTTTTCTTTGGGGGTCAGTAGGAGAAGACCATAATTAAATTGTTGAAGTGGCTCTTATATGCATTATTGTTGATTTAACCCAGAGCCCATATTGCCTTGTCTTCTCCTGTTTATTGAATGCTCGCAGTTTCCAGCTTAGTCCAATGCATGTGCACTCTTATTATTATCCACACCGTTCGGTCGTGCAAGTGAAAGGCAATTATGATGATATATGATGGACTGACTGAGATGAGAAAAGCTGGTATGAACTCGACCTCTTTTGTTTTTGTAAATATGATGAGTCCCTTGTTCTTGATTCAACTTATTATGAATAAACATGTTTGCAATGACAATTAGAGATCATAGTTGCTTGTGCCATGCTTGATTAGCTATAGTTATAATGATTTACCTTGTGTGCCAACATGCTATTGAGATGCTTATGATGTGGTATGATGGGGTGGTATCCTCTTTTGAATGATTTAAGTGACTTGACTTGGCACATGTTCACGCATGTAGTTGAAACAAATCAACATAGCCTTCACGATATTTATGTTCATGGTGGATTATATCCTACTCATGCTTGCATCCAATGTTTATTAATTTTAATGCATGTACATGGCTGTTGTCGCTCTCTAGTTGGTCGCTTCCCAGTCTTTTGCTAGCCTTCACTTGTACTAAGCGGGAATACTGCTTGTGCATCCAATCCCTTAAAACCCAAAGTTATTCCAGATGAGTCCACCATACCTTCCTATATGCGGTATCTACCTGCCGTTCCAAGTAAATTTGTATGTGCCAAACTCTAAACCTTCAAATAAACATTCTGTTTTGTATGCTCGAATAGCTCATGTATCAACAAAGGATGTCCTTATCTTCCGTGTTAGGCAGGTTATTCTCAAGAGGAGTGGATTCCGCTCCTCACTCACGAGAAAATGGCTGGTCGCCGGGATGCCCAGTCCCATGCTTTATGCAAACTAAATCAACATTAATTGCAAACAAAACTCCCCCTGGGACCCGATGTATGTTGGAGGCACTCGTTGTTTCGAGCAAGCCATGGATTGATGCTTGTTGGTGGAGGGGGAGTATAAACTTTACCATTCTATTTGGGAACCGCCTATAATGTGTTTAGCATGGAAGATATCTCCATCTCTTAGTTATTACGTTGACAATGAAAGTATACCGCTCAAAATACGATTTATCTCTATTTCAAAACCGAGCTCTGGCACCTCTACAAATCCCTGCTTCCCTCTGCGAAGGGCCTATCCATTTACTTTTATGTTGAGTCATCACCCTCTTATTAAAAGGCACTAGCTGGAGAGCACAGCTGTCATTTGCATTCATCACTGTTAATTTATATTGGGTGTGACTATGATTAAATCTCTTTTACCATGAATTACAATGTCTAGTCAGTCCTTGATCTTTAAAGGTGCTCTGCATTTATGTTTTGCGGTCTCAGAAAGGGCCAGCGAGATACCATCTTGTTATATCATATTATGATTGTTTTGAGAAAGTGTTGTCATCCGAGATTTATTGTTATGACTTGCTAGTTGATTATGCTACTGATATGAGTAATTATGAGACCTGAGAATTATTGCAAATGTGGTTAGTTATAATCTATGCTGAAAACTTGAATATTGGCTTGACATAGTTACAACAACAAGAGCAAACAGAGTTTGTAAAAGTTTTTCTTTCTTTCTTTCAGTTTGTCAACTGAATTGCTTGAGGACAAGCAAGGGTTTAAGCTTGGGGGAGTTGATACGTCTCCGTCGTATCTACTTTTCCAAACACTTTTGCCCTTGTTTTGGACTCTAACTTGTATGATTTGAATGGAACTAACCCGGACTGGCGCTGTTTTCAGCAGAATTGTCATGGTGTTGTTTTATGTGCAGAAAACAAATATTTCTCGGAATGACCTGAAACTCCACGGAACATCTTAGAAAAAATAATAATAAATCCTCGCCAAAGATGAAGACCAGGGAGGCCATACCCTTCTCACGAGGGTGGGGGGCGCGCCCCCCTACCTCGTGGGCCCCCTAGATGCCCTCCGACGCCAACTCCAATTCTATATATTTGCTTTCGAAGAGAAAAAACTAGAGAGAAGAAATCATCGCGTCTTACGATACGGAGCCGCCGCCAAGCCCTAAAACCTCTTGGGAGGGCTAATCTGGAGTCCGGTCGGGGCTCCGGAGAGGGGGATTCATCGCCGTCGTCATCATCAACCATCCTCCATCACCAATTTCATGATGCTCACCGCCGTGCGTGAGTAATTCCATTGTAGGCTTGCTGGACGGTGATGGGTTGGATGAGATTTATCATGTAATCGAGTTAGTTTTGTTAGGGTTTGATCCCTAGTATCCACTATGTTCTGAGATTGATGTTGCTATGACTTTGCTATGCTTAATGCTTGTCACTAGGTCCCGAGTGCCATGATTTCAGATCTGAACCTATTATGTTTTCATGAATATATGTGAGTTCTTGATCCTATCTTGCAAGTCTATAATCACCTACTATGTGTTATGATCCGGCAACCCCGAAGTGACAATAATCGGGACCACTCCCGGTGATGACCATAGTTTGAGGAGTTCATGTATTCACTATGTGCTAATGCTTTGTTCTGATTCTCTATTAAAAGGAGGCCTTAATATCCCTTAGTTTCCAATAAGACCCCGCTGCCACGGGAGGGTAGGACAAAACATGGCATGCAAGTTCTTTTCCATAAGCACGTATGACTATATACGGAGTACATGCCTACATTAGATTGATGAATTGGAGCTAGTTCTGTGTCACCCTATGTTATGACTGTTACATGATGAACCGCATCTGGCATAATTATCCATCACTGATCCAGTGCCTACGAGTTTTCCATATACTGGTTCTCGCTTATTTACTTTTCCGCTGCTATTGTTACAATCACTACAAAATACCAAAAACATTACTTTTGCTGTCTTTACTTTTGCTGCTGCTACCACCACTATCATATTACTTTGCTACTAAACACTTTGCTGCAGATACTAAGTTTCCAGGTGTGGTTGAATTGACAACTCAGCTGCTAATACTTGAGAATATTCTTTGGCTCCCCTTGTGTCGAATCAATAAATTTGGGTTGAATACTCTACCCTCGAAAGCTGTTGCGATCCCCTATACTTGTGGGTTATCAATGGGTTTAAAATATGTCATTCCGGATAACTTGTCAATCATGAACACGAAGGAAAATTATCACCAATGACATAACACCACCTCAAAAGATGAGATATGAAAGTACTGCACTTCAGAATGCAAGATGAAGAATGCTTAAACTCCTCAAGACAAAACATGTATTGAGCACCATGTTTATTTTAGAGTATAGCTTGGCGGATGTTAACTCTGAGAGAAAACTTGAAGAACAATTGAAGAATGAAAGGAATCCTTGACGAACTGCCATGTAGAGCCTCCATGAAGAACTCCGGTAATAAAAGAATGATCGGACGAAAGGAAAGTTGAAAAGAACTCTGGGAGAAGCCTAGCAATGATTAAATGGAGCTTCGCGACGAGAGAATGCGGAAAACTTGAAACTCCAGAAAAGAAAAGATGAAACAATTGAAACCGAGAATTTGATGAACCTCCAGAATAAGGAATTGAATTTACTCGATGAAACAAGAATAAGAATTACATTATGCTTATCCTTCACCAATTTAAATTTATGACAAGCAACGGATTTGGCATACTACTTATTCTCGTATAAAGGATTAAGATAGATATAGCGCAAACTTGAGAAGGTCTTCTACGAACCACCGATACGATTGAAAAAACGAATGAATTGATATGATAACGAAGGAAGAGAAATCTCGAACCGAACCACCATAAGAATTGAAAACGCTTGAAGAAAAGATAAAGAAACACCGAGAAGAGTTAGAGAATGAATGAAGATACTTGAGGGAATTTGATACATGAGAACGAATAGATCACAAAATGATTAGAGAATATTTGAATGATGCACCAGTAAGATTTGGAGAACAATAGCTACACTGTAACGCCCTCGCTGTGGCTATATCTTCCACGTGTCGAAGCACGACTTAGAGGCATAACCGCATTGAAAGCAATGTCGCAAGTGAGGTAATCTTCGCAAACAACCCATGTAATACAATAAGGGAAAAGATACATAGTTGGCTTACAATCGCCACTTCACACAAATACATGAATAAAGCATTACATCATCTGAATACAATCAGGGCCCGACTACGGAGCCAAAATAAAAGAAGACTAGCCAAACGCTACACAGATCCCCGATCGACCCCAACTAGGCTCCACTGCTGATCAACTAGAACGAAACAACACAAAGGACAAGATCTTCATCGAGCTCCTCCTGAGCTTGGTTGCGTCACCTGCTCGGCAACATCGGCACCTGCAAACTGGTTTTGGAAGTATATGTGAGTCACGGGGACTCAACAATCTCACACCCTCACGATCAAGACTATTTAAGCTTATGGGTAAGGTAAAAGGTATGAGGTGGAGCTGCACCAAGCGACTAGCATATATGGTGGCTAACATACGCAAATGAGAGCGAGAAGAGAAGGCAAAGCACGGTCGATAAAGGTATGATCAAGAAGTGATCCTAGAACAACCTACGTCAAGCATAACACCAACACCGTGTTCATTTCCCGGACTCCGCCGAGAAGAGACCATCACGGTTACACACGCGGTTGATGTATTTTAATTAAGGTCAACTTCAGGTTTTCTACAACCGAACATTAACAAATTCCCTTGTGCCCATAACCACGGGCACGGCTTTCGAAAGATCATATCCCTGCAGGGGTGTCCCAACTTAGCCCATCACAAGCTCTCACGGTCAACGAAGGATATTCCTTCTAGCGGGAAGACCCGATCAGGCTCGAAATCCCGGTTACAAGACATTTCGACAGGTAAAACAAGACCAGCAAGACCGCCCGATGCGCCGACATCCTGATAGGAGCTGCACATATCTCGTTCTCAGGGCAACACCGGATGAGCGCTCCGTACAACTAAAACCAGCCCTCAAGTTTCCTCGAGGTGGCGCTGCAAAGGACTCTAGTTCGGACCAACACTTAGACAAGCACTGGCCTGGGGGGTTCAAATAAAGATGACCCTCAGGATGCGTGACTCCCAAGGAAAAAAGGCTAGGTGGCGAATGGTAAAACCAAGGTTGGGCCTTGCTAGAGGAGTTTTATTCAAGGCGAATTGTCAAGGGGTTCCCACTATAACCCAACCGCGTAAGGAACGCAAAATCCGGGAACATAACACCGATATGACGGAAACTAGGGCGGCAAGAGTGGAACAAAACACCAGGCATAAGGCCGAGCTTTCCACCCTTTACCAAGTATATAGATGCATTAATTAAATAAGAGATATTGTGATATCCCAACAAGTAAACATATTCCAACAAGGAACAACATCTCCATGTTCCAACAAGGAACAAACCTCAATCTTCACCTGCAACTAACAACGCTATAAGAGGGGCTGAGCAAAGCGGTAACATAGCCAAACAACGGTTTGCTAGGACAAGGTGGGTTAGAGGCTTGGTTCAACAATATGGGTGGCATGATAAGCAAGTGGTAGGTATCGCAGCATAGGCATAGCAAAAGAGCGAGCAACTAAGCAAGCAAAGATATAAGTGATTTCGAGGGTATGGTCATCTTGCCTGAAATCCCGCAAGGAAGAAGAACGAGTCCATGAAGAAGATAAATGGACGAAGTCTTACGAATCCTCACAACACGACGTTATCGGAACCAACCCAAAGAAGCAACACCGGAAAGAAGTAAACAACATAGTAAACAACCACCACATAGACATGGCATGATGCACAATCAAGTATGATGCATGTCCGGTTTAATGAAGCATGGCATGGTAAAATGCACAAACAACCCTACAAATTAAGTGGAGCTCAACATGCAACTCCGTTGCATATTGACAAAACACCACATTCAAGTTATTTAGTTCGATCTTGTTTATGTACCCAACAATATTAAATGTTGTTAAACATGACAAGAGGGTGAAGCAAAGTAAAACTACCTATCTAGTCAAGTTTAAATGAGGCCGGAAGCAACGAACAACAATTCCGGTAAATCCCCATATGCATATATTAGGTTTGGTACTGTTCTGCCCTAAACCATATTTTATAGTTGCTAATCATGCAAAGTGATGCCACCATGTTAAACTAGGCATTTTTCCACCCCATTTACATATAGAGTTTGTTACAAACCGAGTTACGGTTAATTAGTTATGAATTAAATCATTTTAACATGGCATAGGAGCAAATTTAATCAAACATCATTTTAAACATTTTAAACATGGATGAAAATAGTATATTATGAAACTAGACAAAATTTAGGCATTTTTCATATATAAAGCATTTTAATCCGATGCACGGTTTAGAAGTTATTAAATGCATGATCCCAAAGGGGTTTTCTGCAAAACTGGAAACTCTGAAAAAAAATAGCTAAAACATTCTGCAGAAAAAAATACACGTTACGGGACGGATCTGGTTGGCCCATTAGTGGGAGGGGGCACATCAGTGAGGCTCACCCATGGGCTTGGCCCGTTCGGTGGAGAGGAGAGAGGCCGGCAGGCTGGGCAGGCCGCGAAGGGGCGCGCTGGGCCTCGCAGGCAGATCGAGCGGAGGCAGGGCAAGGTCAACGCGAGGCAGGGACGCGGCTTCAGGTCGGCGCGCTCGTCTCCCTCGAGAAGAAAACGCAGCAGCAGGAGGAACCAAGCAGCGACGTGGGATCCAGTTGACGTGAGGTCCAGGACGGTGGCAGGCGGTGGATCCGGGCGGGGAACGTCCAATCTCGCTGGAGGCGGGGCGGCGCTGCAGTTCACGAGGCAGGCGCACGGGCGGAGCTGGAGGCCATGGCGGCGGCGGCCGAAGCACCAACAGCGGCGAGGACGAAGCAGGGGCGACCCGATGTCGCAGGTGATCCGGGCGGCGCAGGGGCTTGCGGCTCGGAGAGCGATGCGTGCAACGAGGAGGAGGGAGCTCGTGCTCCTGCATCCAGGACGAGGCGCGGTCAGGGACTCCGGTGCGAAATCCATGGAGGCCGGTGCATCGTGTTCTCCCTGTGAGAGAAAACAGAGAGGTAGAGGGAGTGAGAGGGAGAAGAACCAGAGGAGGAAGGGAAGGAAGAGGTGGCGCGACGGGGCCGGCCTAAGGACGGGGTCGCCGGCTGGCAAGTTTGTCGGGGCGGCGCGGCGTTGGAGGAGCTCGGCCTCGGGAGCGCTCAAGTGCGGTTGTGCTGGATGGATGAATCGGTTTGGTTGGATGGAGAACGAGAGAGGAAGCGGGATTGGCCAGATGGGGAATTCAAGGAAGAGGAGGTGGGTGGATCGGGGAGGATCCCGATGAGGGAGTGGCGGCGGCCGAAAGGGAAAGATGGGACAAGTGCCCTCGGTTTTAGGGTTTTGTCCAAATAGCACTAGGAGTATATATATATATAAAGAAAGAGGGAAACATTTAGGGGCTAATCCGTCCCTCCAAATAAATCGAGCGGTCGAGAAAAATAGGGTAGGAAGTCCAATTAACAAAATGGAGACGTTTTGTAGATGTTTGGGGATGATCCGGAAACAACGGTGGCGACAGTCCGGGTCGGGTCTGGGACAGATTTTCGGACACACGCGCGAGAGGTCGGTTGGAACTCATGGGTTGTGCAGAAGGGCTCGAGCTGAGAGAAGAGGAGAGAGAGAGACCCGGCGACTGTTTTTGGAGACCGAAAACGTCCGACATTAGACCGACTATATTGCTGCTATAGTTATCCGTTGGGGCGTCAAACAAACTCCGAATGCGATGAAACTTGACAGGCGGTCTACCTACACTATAATAAGACCGCACGCCAACTTTCAACCCATTCCGAAAAAAATTTCTGGCCACTTATAAAATAATATTTCGGACATGCCGCGGGCGCGTGCAAGTTTGTCTGGGCTTAGAATGGACAACGGAAGGAACTGGGAAACCCGGACGGCTGCAAGTTTTGAAAACATGATGATGCAATGCACATGATGACATGACAAGATGCAACACGCAAGCGAATGACATGGCAACGACAACAAATAACTGGAGGACACCTGGCACATCAGTCTCGGGGCGTCACAACACTCCACCACTACGAGAGGATCTCGTCCCGAGATCTAGAATGGCACCGGAGGGAAAAACGGAAGAGAAAGAGAAGAGGCAAAACTAAGTTGCTTTTTTGACAAATGAGTGAGACCAAAGAACCTTGAAAAGGTTAAGCCATTTCGAGAAAAGAATACAATGGAGATGACAAATTTGAAAACACTCCGTTAGAAAAGAGGGACAAGGAAGAACAAAGTTGAAAGCACTCCGGTAGGGAAGATTAATAAGGAAGAACAAATTCGGACAGCACTCCGGTTGAAAAGAGATGCAAGGCTTCATAAGGCGAAAAGAACTTGAGCAAAGGGGCACAATACTCCGGTTAAAACAAGATAGGGAAGGAATAAGAATGATATAATTTGGACAGCACTCCGACTGTAAATGGAAGGAATTGAACCTGAACTTGACAAGATGAGAGGATACTTGATGAAATCCACAACACACTAACTCCGGATCTATTGAAAGAACGGCAGAATGGGTAAAAAGATTTCAGGCAGCACTCCGGTTGAAAAGAGATGCAAAACTTGATAAGATGAGAGAACTTGAAAAGAGGGCACGATACTCCAGTTAAATGGACAAGCACGAAAAGAACATGATATTTGACAAAATGAGATGATTGGTGAATATAGCAACAAAACAAAGCCTCCGGAATGAAATGAAAGAGTGGAATGGAATGAACAGAGGGAAACAAGATCTCGAGGGAGCACGCTTACAACAAAAGCTAGAACGGAGTTGTTGGAAAACCAACAATGAAAAGAATAGGATTGATATGGTCTTATGGAATACATCTCAAATTATGAGGTGACAACCTGCCACTCACGGGAAAAATAATTGGATTGATAAGAACAAGTAGACGAGAAGCTATCTCACCGGGAGGATAAATGAAGAACTTGGATCATTGATAAACACCATAAGAGCAACAATCCTTAAAGGAAATCTTTATGTGAAATATAGCCCAAGATAACTCCAATGAAGAGATTGGTGGATTTAAAATACCTCATCTTGGTAAGTTGTGAAACACGAAGCACGAAGGGAAATTATCAGGAATGACATAACACCACCTCAAAAGATATGCGTGAAAGAATTGCACTCCGGATTGCAAGATGAAGAAAACTTGAGCTCCTCTGAAAAGAATCTTGATGAACACTTCTAGAAGGAATTAAATCCTTGATGAAACCATCATGTAGAACCTTCATGAAGAACTCCAGTAACAAAAGGATGATCAAGCGAAAGGAAAGAGACGTTGAAAACACAAGGTGAATCATTGCAATGATTAGATGGATCTTCGCGACGAGATAAAATGGAAACTTGGAACTGCGGAAAAGAA
The DNA here is from genome assembly GCF_018294505.1 of Triticum aestivum. Classification (NCBI taxonomy): domain Eukaryota; kingdom Viridiplantae; phylum Streptophyta; class Magnoliopsida; order Poales; family Poaceae; genus Triticum; species Triticum aestivum. The sequence goes on along the minus strand of NC_057812.1, from coordinate 280,523,056 downwards.
AGATAAAACAAATGAAAATGAGAATTTGATGAGCCTCCGGAATAAGGAATTAATCACTTGGATGAAACAAAAATAAGAATTATGTTATGCTTATCCTTCACCAATTAAATTGATGACAATGAACGGATTTGGCATATTGCTTATTCTCATAGAAAGGATTAAGATAGATATAGCGCAAACTTAAGAAGGTCTTCGACGAACCACCGGTAGAATTAGGAAACAACGAATGAATTGATATGATAAGAAAGAAGGAAGAAAAAAATCTTGAGCGAACCACCGTAAGAATTGAAAATGAACGAAGAAAAGATAAAGAAACATCGGGAAGAATTAGATAATGAATGAAGAAGCTTGAGGGGATTTAGTTACATGAGAACGAAGAGATCAAGAACTGATTAGAGGATAATTGATCGATGCACCGGTAAGATTATGAGAACGATAACTGAAAGCTGGGAATGAATAATTATGAGATGATGGGCTCTAGAGAATCAAACTGAAAATACTCTGAATTACTCCGGATGGGTGAAAAGAATTCTGACAATCGAAAACAATTATGAGAGGATGGCAACAAGCTGGAATCACGAATTTTGAAAAGAATGGAGCAAAATATGGAGGAAAAATCTTCTTCGGTCTTCAAAATCTGAGAATTACGACGAGAAACACCACCATGAATTATTGAGGCACTCCGGAATAATCAAAAGCGAAGAGATTGAGCCAACGATGAAAAGAATTTAACCGATCTTGGAGAAAGGCATTTGACTGATGATAACTCATTCTTACGTCAAACTATGAGAAATATTTGAGGATAGCTCCGGGAAAAGAAAAGAGTCAGGTAAGATCCTGGTAAAAGTCCTGTGGGTTAGGGCCCACTCAAAAGAAACACCGTTGAACGATTACTTGAAAAAGAGATAGCACCAGTTGAAAAAATGGCTTGAATGAGGTAACAACCTCGAAAGAGCTTGAATGAATGAGAATAAGCAGTAGCATCTTCTGAGATATGCTCAGCACTCCGGAACAAATGAATAGCGAGAGGTGAATGATTATGAGGTGCACCGGCATGGAAAAAACATTGAAACGAGGAAAGGATATGATCAACAGAGTTTGAATTGAATCCACCGGAGAAGAAAAAGGAATGACGAACTAGAAGAGCATCTTCATGTGAACCACCGGGTAGAACATTGAAAGAAAAGAATGAAGAGACTTCACAAGAATAAAAGGATGCTTGATTAAGAAAACCGATTCCTTGAAGAAAAGGGTGGGCGGGCGGGAAAAACAAAAGGCAACTTGGAACGGATGAAGCAAACACCATTGACGAAAAAACTGAGATTGGATCTTGCGGATGTTGAAACTGAACAGATCCGCTTGACGAGAGACACACCGGTCGAAAAGGATTGACATGAGAATCTCGATTATCATGAAGGACTAGTATTCACATCGGAGTACGAGAACACCATTTGGGGAAGGTATGGAATCAACATTTGACTTCGAAGCAACTCGAATACCACAGCTGAAAAACAAAACAAAGGATTGACTTGTAGAATAAGCCAGAACAAACATATGACAGAGATTCCGTCCGAAGTTTTCGTGGTGGGGCCTACACGGGCTCAATCGTACAGCACCATCATGTACAAGGCAGTGCACATGACATACGAAGCGTCCCCGAGTCGGCATAGCCAAGGACTCTTTAAGACACAACGAGACCACTGTAAAACCAACCGTGGATAGGCGGACCACTAGACGTCGAACCCCAATTTCATATCATACATCTGTTGGAAAGATATCCTAGGAGCTACTTGAATTCCCACTTATAAACTCCCGAAATTTTCCCGGTTATGCAATCAGGTGTTGCGGATACAGGGGAAGCATAATATATCACCCAAAACTAGCAAATCCTACATCCAACTGTATCCATCCTTCAACACATAACCAAGAAACCTTCGGAAATCGTCTACCTCAACCTTCGAAAAGCATCCGTTATACGAGTTATGGAAATACTCCCGAACTCCCGCCCCAGTACTGGGTGGCATCGAGGTTATCTCACCAACAACTGCATAAAAGAGATTTTCGATGTCGGCGAAACTAATCTTAGGTATTCCAGAACTGCAACGATAAAATTGTGACGACAACACCTCGGAGCTCAACTCCCCGGGACACTGCCACAACCCCTAAATGATAGGAGGCACCAAGAACAATGTTCTCGTCACAAAACCATTGGAACGATTCCAAGATACCTGCGTGATCCTAAAATTTTTTTTAGTGAAATTTGAGAAGAGAAGAGTCAAAACTCTACGTCAGGATGCCTTACTAGAGCGATGAAGGGACTGGGGAGTAAAAAGAATTCCTAACTCTCCGATATATAATTCCTAAATGACTCAAAACATTTTTCTAGACTCAACAACGCCAGCTATTCGATCAAGCAGGGGGGCTCCTAAGGTCGAGGAAGGCTCTGATACCAACTTGTAACGCCCTCGCTGCGGCGATATCTCCCACGTGTCGAAGCACGACTTAGAGGCATAACCGCATTGAAAGCAATGTCGCAAGTGAGGTAATCTTCGCAAACAACCCATGTAATACAATAAGGGAAAAGATACATAGTTGGCTTACAATCGCCACTTCACATAAATACATGAATAAAGCATTACATCATCCAAATACAATCAGGGCCCGACTACGGAGCCAAAATAAAATAAGACTACCCAAACACTACACAGATCCCCGATCGACCCCAACTAGGCTCCACTACTGATCAACTAGAACGAAAAAACACTAAGGACAAGATCTTCATCGAGCTCCTCCTGAGCTTGGTTGCGTCACCTGCTCGGCAACATCGGCACCTGCAAACTGGTTTTGGAAGTATCTATGAGTCACGGGGACTCAGCAATCTCACACCCTCGCGATCAAGACTATTTAAGCTTATAGGTAAGGTAAAAGGTATGAGGTGGAGCTGCAGCAAGCGACTAGCATATATGGTGGCTAACATACGCAAATGAGAGCGAGAAGAGAAGGCAAAGCACGGTCGATAAAGGTATGATCAAGAAGTGATCCTAGAACAACCTACGTCAAGCATAACTCCAACACTGTGTTCACTTCCCGGAATCCGCCGAGAAGAGACCATCACGGTTACACACGCGGTTTATGTATTTTAATTAAGGTCAACTTCAGGTTTTCTACAACCGGACATTAACAAATTCCCATCTGCCCATAACCGCGGGCACGGCTTTCGAAAGATCATATCCCTGCAGGGGTGTCCCAACTTAGCCCATCATAAGCTCTCACGGTCAACGAAGGATATTCCTTCTAGCGGGAAGACCCGATCAGGCTCGAAATCCCAGTTACAAGACATTTTGACAGGTAAAACAAGACCAGCAAGACTGCCCGATGCGCCGACATCCTGATAGGAGCTGCACATATCTCGTTCTCAGGGCAACACCGGATGAGCGCTCCGTACAACTAAAACCAGCCCTCAAGTTTCCTCGAGGTGGCGCTGTAAAGGACTCTAGTTCGGACCAACACTTAGACAAGCACTGGCCCGGGGGTTCAAATAAAGATGACCCTCGGGATGCGCGACTCCCAAGGGAAAAAGGCTAGGTGGCGAATGGTAAAACCAAGGTTAGGCCTAGCTGGAGGAATTTTATTCAAGGCGAACTGTCAAGGGGTTCCCATTATAACCCAACCGCGTAAGGAACGCAAAATCCGGGAACATAACACCGATATGACGGAAACTAGGGCAGCAAGAGTGGAACAAAACACCAGGCATAAGGCCGAGCCTTCCACCCTTTACCAAGTATATAGATGCATTAATTAAATAAGACATATTGTGATATCCCAACAAGTAAACATATTCCAACAAGGAACAACATCTCCATGTTCCAACAAGGAACAAACTTCAATCTTCACCTTCAACTAACAACGCTATAAGAGGGGATGAGCAAAGTGGTAACATAGCCAAACAACGGTTTGCTAGGACAAGGTGGGTTAGAGGCTTGGTTCAACAATATGGGTGGCATGATAAGAAAGTGGTAGGTATTGCAGCATAGGCATAGCAAAAGAGCGAGCAACTAAGCAAGCAAAGATATAAGTGATTTCGAGGGTATGGTCATCTTGCCTGAAATCCCGCAAGGAAGAAGAACGAGTCCATGAAGAAGATAAATGGACGAAGTCGAACGAATCCTCACAACACGACGTTATCGGAACCAACCCAAAGAAGCAACACCGGAAAGAAGTAATCAACATAGTAAACAACCACCACATAGACATGGCATGATGCACAATCAAGTATGATGCATGTCCGGTTTAACGAAGCATGGCATGGTAAAATGCACAAACAACCCTACAAATTAAGTGGAGCTCAACATGCAACTCCGTTGCATATTGACAAAACACCACATTCAAGTTATTTAGTTCGATCTCGTTTATGTACCCAACAATATTAAATGTTGTTAAACATGACAAGAGGGTGAAGCAAAGTAAAACTACCTATCTAGTCAAGTTTAAATGAGGCCGGAAGCAACGAACAACAATTCCGGTAAATCCCCATATGCATATATTAGGTTTGGTACTGTTCTGCCCTAAACCATATTTTATAGTTGCTAATCATGCAAAGTGATGCCACCATGTTAAACTAGGCATTTTTCCACCCCATTTACATATAAAGTTTGTTACAAACCGAGTTACGGTTAATTAGTTATGAATTAAATCATTTTAACATGGCATAGGAGCAAATTTAATCAAACATCATTTTAAACATTTTAAACATGGATGAAAATAGTATATTGTGAAACTAGACAAAATTTTAGGCATTTTTCATATATAAAGCATTTTAATCCGATGCACGGTTTAGAAGTTATTAAATGCATGATCCCAAAGGGGTTTTCTGCAAAACTGGAAACTCTGGGAAAAAAATAGCTAAAACGTTCTGCAGAAAAAAAATACATGTTGCGGGATGGATCTGGTTGGCCCATCAGTGGGAGGGGGCGCATCAGTGAGGCTCACCCATGGGCTTGGCCCGTTCGGTGGAGAGGAGAGAGGCCGGCAGGCTGGGCAGGCCGCGAAGGGGCGCGCTGGGCCTCGCAGGCAGATCGAGCGGAGGCAGGGCAAGGTCAATGCGAGGCAGGGACGCGGCTTCAGGTCGGGGCGCTCGTCTCCCTCGAGAAGAAAACGCAGCAGCAGGAGGAAGGAAGCGGCGACGTGGGATCCAGTTGACGTGAGGTCCAGGACGGCAGCAGGCGGTGGATCCGGGCGGGGAACGTCCAATCTTGCTGGAGGCGGGGCGGCGCTGCAGTTCGCGAGGCAGGCGCACGGGCGGAGCTGGAGGCCATGGCGGTGGCGGCCGAAGCACCAACAGCGGCGAGGACGAAGCAGGGGCGACCCGATGTCGCAGGTGATCCGGGCGGCGCAGGGGCTTGCGGCTCGGTGAGTGATGCGTGCAACGAGGAGGAGGGAGCTCGTGCTCCTGCATCCAGGACGAGGCGCGGTCGGGGACTCCGGTGCGAAATCCATGGAGGCTGGCGCATCGTGTTCTCCCTGTGAGAGAAAACAGAGAGGTGGAGGGAGTGAGAGGGAGAAGAACCAGAGGAGGAAGGGAAGGAAGAGGTGGTGCGACAGGGCCGGCCTGAGGACGGGGTCGCCGGCTGGTAGGTTCGCCGGGGCGGCGCGGCGTTGGAGGAGCTCGGCCTCGGGAGCGCTCAAGCGCGGCTGTGCTGGATGGATGAATCGGTTTGGTTGGATGGAGAACGAGAGAGGAAGCGGGATTGGCCAGATGGGGAATTCAAGGAATAGGAGGTGGGTGGATCGGGGAGGATCCCGATGAGGGAGTGGCGGCGGCCGAAAGGGAAAGATGGGACAAGTGCCCTCGGTTTTAGGGTTTTGTCCAAATAGCACTAGGAGTATATATATATATATATATATATATATATATATATATATATATATATAGAAAGAGGGAGACATTTAGGGACTAATTCGTCCCTCCAAATAAATCGAGCGGTCGAGAAAAATAGGGTAGGAAGTCCAATTAACAAAACGGAGACGTTTTGTAGATGTTTGGGGATGATCCGGAAACAACGGTGGCGACAGTCCGGGTCGGGTCCGGGACAGCTTTTCGGACACGCGCGCGAGAGGTCGGTTGGAACTCGTGGGCTGTGCAGAAGGGCTCGAGCTGAGAGAAGAGAAGAGAGAGAGAGACCTGGCGACTGTTTTTTGGAGACCGAAAACATCCGACGTTAGACCGACTATATTGCCGCTATAGTTATCCGTTGGGGCGTCAAATGAACTCCGAATGCGATGAAACTTGAGAGGCGGTCTACCTACACTATAATAAGACCGCACGCCAACTTTCAAACCATTCCGAAAACATTTTTCGGCCACTTATAAAATAATATTTCGGACATGCCGCGGGCGCATGCAAGTGTGTCTGGGCTCAGAACGGACAACGGAAGGAACTGGGAAACCCGGACGGCTGCAAGTTTTGAAAACATGATGATGCAATGCACATGATGACATGACAAGACGCAACACGCAAGCGAATGACATGGCAACGACAACAAATAACTGGAGGACACCTGGCACATCGGTCTCGGGGCGTCACATACACACTGAGAATGAATAATTCTGAGATGATGGGCTGCGGAGAATCAAACTGAAAAGACTCCTGAATTGCTCCGGATGGTTGAGAAGAATTCTCACAATCAAAACCAATTATGAGAGGATGGCACCAAGCTAGAATCACGAATCTTGAAGAGAATGGAGTAAGATTTAAGAGAACCTCTTCTTTGGTCCTCACAAACCCGAGAATGACGACGAGAAACAGCAGCATGAATTGTTGAGATACTCCGGGATGAAAATTAGAAAGGTTGAACCAATGATGAAAAGAATTTGACTGATCTTGGAGAAAGGCATTTGACCGATGACACATCATTCTTACGTCAAACTTTAAAATGACTTTGAGAATAACTCCAAAAAAAGAAGAGTTAGGTATGATCCTGGAAAAAGACCTATGGGTTAGGGCCCACTCAAAAGATATACCGTTGAATGATTACTTGAAGAGGAGATTGCACCGGTTGATTTAAATGGCTTGAATGAGATAACATCCTCAAAAGAACTTGAGCGAATTGAGAATGGAAATTTGAATCTTTTGAGATATCTTCAGCACTCTGGAACAATTGAATAGCGAGAAATGGATGATTAAGAGGTGCACCGGCATGAGAAAACATTTGAACTAAGGAAAGGATATGATCGACGAAGGTTGACTTAAATCCACCGAAGAAGAAAGAGAATGAAGAATGATGAACTAGAAACTCCGTTAGAATCTTCATGATAATCACCGGATAAGAACATTGACGGAAAATAATGGAGAGACTTCACATCAATAAGATGGATACTTGATTAAGAACTCTGAGTCCTTGAAGAAAAAGGGTGGGAGGGCGGGAAAAACAAAGACAACTTGGAACGGATGAAACAAACACCGTTGAGGAAAATCGAGAAGTGATCTTACCAATGTTGAAAATGATCGGATCCACTTGAAGAGAAAGACATTGGTTGAAAAAAAGGATTTACGTGACAATCTCGATTATCATGAAGGATTAGTGTCCACATAGAAATATGAGAACACCGTTTAGGAAAGGTATAGAATCAACACTTGGCATTGAAGCAACTAGAATACCACAACTCAAAACAAAAACAAGGATTGGCTTGAAAAATAAGCCGGAAACAAACATATGATAGACCCCATATCGTATCATGTGTCTGTTGGAAAATATCCTACGATATACTTGAATTCCCACTTATAAACTCCCGAAACTTTCTGGTTATGGAATCAGGTGTTGGGGATACAGGGGAAGCATAATATCTCACCCAAAACTAGCAAACCCTACATCCAGCTGTATCCATCCTTCAACACATAACCAAGAAACCTTCGGAAATCGTGTACCTCAACCTTCGAAAAGCATCCATTATACAAGTTATGGCAATACTCCCGAACTCCCGCCCCAGTACTGGGTGGCGTCGAGGTTATCTCACCAACAACTGCATAAAAGAGATTTTCGATGTCGGCGAAACTCGGGTATTCCAGAACTGCAATGATAAAATTGTGATGACAACACCTCAGAGCTCAACTCCCCGGGACACTGCCACAACCCCTAAATGTCAGGAGGCACCAAGAACAATGTTCTCGTCACAAAACCATCAGAACGATTCCAAGATACCCGCGTGATCCTAATTTTTTAGTGAAATTTGAGGAGAGAATAGTCAAAACGCTATGTCAGGAGGCCTCACCAGAGCGACGAAGGGACTGAGGAGTAAAAAGAATCCTACTCTCCGATATATATAATCCTAAGACTCAAAACATTTTCTTCTAGACTCAACAACATCAGCGATTCGATCAAGCAGGGGGGCTCCTAAGTCGGGGATGGCTCTGATTACCAACTTGTAACACCCACAATGCGGCTATATCTCCCACGTGTCGGGGCACTACTTAGAGGCATAACCGCATGGTAGGCATGTCACAAGAGGGGTAATCTTTACACATCCCATGTACTGAATAAGAAAGGGATAAAGAGTCGGCTTACAATCGCCACTTCACACAATACATAAATATAACATACATCATCCAGAATACAAACAAGGTCCGACTACGGAACCAAAATAAAAGAAGACAACCCCAATTGCTAGATCCCCGATCGTCCCAACTGGGCTCCACTACTGATCAACAGGAAACGAAACAAGACAATGATCAAGACATTCATCGAGCTCCCACTTGAGCTGGGTGGCGTCACCTGCACTGGTATCATCGGCACCTGCAACTGTTTGGAAGTATCTGTGAGTCACGATGACTCAGCAATCTCACACCCGTGAGATCAAGACTATTTAAGCTTATGGGTAGGAAAAGGTAGTGAGGTGGAGCTGTAGCAAGCACTAGCATAAATGGTGGCTAACTTACGCAAAAGAGAGCGAGAAGAGAAGCAATGCAACGGTCGTGAACTAGAAGTGATCAAGAAGTGATCCTGAAACTACTTATGTTCAAGCATAATACAAGAACCGTGTTCACTTCCCGGACTCCGCCGAGAAGAGACCATCACGGCTACACACGCGGTTGATGCATTTTAATTAAGTTAAGTTTCAAGTTCTCTACAACCGGACATTAACAAATTCCCATCTGCCCATTACCGCGGGCACGGCTTTCAAAAGTTCAAACCCTGCACGGGTGTCCCAACTTAGCCCATCACAAGCTCTCACGGTCAACGAAGGATATTCCTTCTCCCAGGAAGACCCTATCAGTCTCGGAATCCCGGTTACAAGACATTTCGACAATGGTAAAACAAGACCAGCAAGACCGCCCGATGCGCCGACATCCCGATAGGAGGTGCACATATCTCATTCTTAGGGCAACACCGGATTGTCCAAGATTCCGATAGGCCAACCCAGAGTTTCCCCTGGTGGCCACCGGCGACTGACATGTTCGGACCAACACTTAGACAAGCACTGGCCCGGGGGGGTTAAAATAAAGATGACCCTTGAGTCTACAGAACCCAAGGGAAGGTGATACGTTGTTAGGCAAATGTAAAACCAAGGTTGGGCCTTGCTGGAGGAGTTTTATTCAAAGCAAATTGTCAATGGGTTCCCATAACACCCAACCGTGTAAGGGACACAAAATCAAGGAACATAACACCGGTATGATGGAAACTAGGGCAGAAAGAGTGGAACAAAACACCAGGCATAAGGCCGAGCCTTCCACCCTTTACCAAGTATATAGATGCATTAAAGTAAATAAGAGATAATAATGATATCCCAACAATATTCATGTTCCAACATGGAACAAACTTCATCTTCACCTGCAACTAGCAACGCTATAAGAGGGGCTGAGCAAAAGCGGTAAAATAGCCAAACAACGGTTTGCTTGGAAAGGTGGGTTAGAGGTTGACATGGCAATATGGGAGGCATGATAAAGCAAGTGGTAGGTATCGCGGCATAGCAATAGAGCGAGAAACTAGCAAGCGAAGATAGAAGTGATTTCGAGGGTGTTGTCATCTTGCCTGAGATCCCGCAAGGAAGAAGAATGGGTCCATGAAGAAGACAAACAGACGTAGTCGAACGGATCCTCACAAACGCGACATTATCGGAACTAACCCGAAGAAGCAACACCGGAAAGAAGCGAACAACATAGTAAACAACCATCAAATCAACATGTCATGATGCACAACCAAGTATGGTGCATGTCCGGTTTAATGAAGCATGGCATGGCAAAATGCACAAGCAATCCTACAAATTAAGTGGAGCTCAATATGCAACGAGTTGCATATTGACGAAACACCATGTGACTTATTTAGTTCTCTCCAGTTTAAGTACTCAACAATATTAAATGTTGGTTAGCATGGCAAGAGGTGAAGCATATGAAAACTACCTATCTAGGCAAGTTTAAATGAGGCTGGAACAACAAACAACAAGTCCAGAAACTCCTCATGTGCATATTTTAGGTTTGGTACTGTTCTGCCCTAAACCATATTTTAGAGTTGTTAAACATGCAAAGTAAGGTCACCATGATAAACTAGGCATTTTTCTACCCCAATTACATATAAAGTTTATTAAATTTGGAGCTACGGTTATTTAGTTATGAAATAAAACATTTTAACAAGTTATTTAAGAAAAATTAATCAAATAGTAGTTTAAACATTTTAAACATGGTTGAAAGTTGCATATTATGAAGCTAGATGAAATTCTAGTCATATTTCATATATAATTCATTTTAAACCGATGCACCATTTGTGAGTTATTAAATGCATGAACTAGCGGGACTTTTCTGTAAAACTGCCAAACACCTGGATAAATAGCTAAAATTGCAACAGAGGAAAAAACACTATCGGGCTGAAACTGAACATGGCCCAACAGTGCCCAGGGGCAAACAGTGGCTGGGCTGAGGCTCACTTATAGGCCTTGGGCCGGTGGTGGAGCTAGGCAGGCTGGAAGGATCTGGGCTGTGGGGTGGCGCTGGCCCACGTGCGACGCTCGTCCATCTCTGCTCGAAGGAGAGGCAGGAGCATGGCGCGGCGGCTGCTGGTGATGGGGATGGCGGCGCGACGTGTAGGAGGTCGTAGGACGATGGGGATGGACGGATCCGAGGGCGGCGGTTCCAGATCCAGTGACAAAGGTGGTCGGCGGCGCTCAGGGATGCGGGATCCGGCGAAGTGGAGCTTGTCCATGGAGGTGGCCTCGTTGCTCCCGCGTGGGAGACAGAGAGTGAGGTGAGGGAGAGGGAGGACAGAGGGAAAGGAGAGAGAGGCGGAGCTGGCCTGGGGTCACCGACGGCGGCTCCTGGTCGCCGGAATTTGTCCCGGCGCGGTGCGAGGCGACACAAGCGATGGGGACGAGCGGGAAGGAGCTCGAGGCAGGGGCGCCTGCGGGGCTGCGTGCGCGCGGCGGCGTCTCGGGCCCGGTTGTGGCCGGGGCGGGCCTCGCGCGGGCTTCGTGGGCCGCGGCAGCGGGGAAGCCAGGGAGGCAACATGGAAGGCGGGGGTTAGACAGGGCGGCGGCTCAGGAGGTTTCTGGTGGCGGCGCGGCCTGTCGTGGCGCGACAAGTGGTGGCGGCGGGGTGGATCGATGCTGAGAATGAGGAGGAAGCGGCGGGGGCTGAGCTGGGGCGCAGAAAACAAGGTGGGGGGGTTGGAGGATGCCAAAAATGGCATGTGAGGGGTATATATAGGGAAGGTTTAGGGTTAGGGGGAATTAGGAGTGCTTTTTGCACCCTCCGATGCTGATCGGACAGCACCGGTTGCTAGGGGGGTTAGATGGGTCTAGTGGGTTGCAGGTGGGCTATGGAGAGTGTGATAGGCTGAGAGGAGAGAAGAGAAGGCAGCCCGACAACAGTTTTCGGAGACCGAATACATCCGACGTGTGGCCGGCTAAAGATGAAGGTGTTGCCGGACTAGCACTTGTGACAACCAACTCCTACGACATATTTGACTCACCAAATGAAGGAATTGGAAGATGCTTCATGGCTAAAGGTCCAAAGGTAACACACCCCGAGTATGTTGATTTCAATAGTGATGAAGATGATTTGCTAGGAGATGATGATTTACTTGTTGACAACTCTAGTTACGAAAGCTATGATGAGCTTGCTATTAATCATGATAATCAAGATAAAATGAATGACGATGATAAGAAGGAGATTGAGCGTCTAACTAAAGAACTAAACACTCTTAAGTTACCTCATTAAACTACCTTGGAAGATCATCGAGAACTTTTAAAGACTCATGATAAGCTACGCTTTGAAAAGCTCAACCTTGAGCAAGAACATGAGTTTTTAAAGGTAATCAATGATGATCTTCGCAAGAAAAGTTCTTCTTATATTGCCAAGCGTTTACTCTTGTCTACTTACATGCCACAAGTTAAATCTAGCAACAAGAACAAAAAAGATTCTTCATCTAGTAGTAACAACAATCATGCTAAATCCAATGTTGTTGCTTCTAGTAGCTCTCTTGATTCCACTAATGATTCTCTTAGGCAAGTTACACTTGAGCAAGAAAATAGCTTATTGAAGGGAATTATAGGGAAAGGTGTTTATAAGAGCCTTGCCGGAAGTAAGCAATTTGAGGAAATTGTACGCAAGCAAGGAAGACACCGGAAGAATCAAGGTGTTGGTTTTGAACAAAAGTTCAATGCCAATGGAGTTTAGTGGGAAGAAGATCAATACCCCAAGAAGAAGTTTGTTCCTCAACAAGAGAAGTATGATCCAGTTCTTTCAAAGGAACACAAGCTCAAGATGATCTTCCACCACAAGACCACAAGCAAAAAGGCAAGGACAAGCTTCAAGAGGAGATTGATGCATTCGAGGAAGCACCCAAGGCATTGGTCAAATGGATTCCCAAGACTACATCAAGTTCTACTTCAAGTACGACTAAAACCCCAAGGATTCCCATCAAGATGGTGTGGATCCCAAAGAACAAGAACTGGAGAGTTCTTGAGGGTGACTCCGCCAACCTACTTCACTCTTATCATTTTGGCAAGGACAAGTGCAACCAACTTTCATATCTTGCACTAGTTCAAGGAGTCACACACCCTCTTGTTGGTAAGACAAGGGACAAGGTAACCTAATGCTTCCATGGACATCATCTTGTGTACACATCACTCTATATCTATGGATATCCTTGTTTGTTCCTTGTGGGACTAACCCATGTAGGTATTGAAAGTGCAACTCACTCCAAAGGATTGCTCCGAATGATCTACATCAACATTGTGCATCCACATCTTCAACACCGACATGAAGTCATCATCGACAAAACCCAAGGTTAGTTGATCCCTCTTAGGGGGGATATCACATCTAGGGGGGCTTTACTCTAATCAATTGAGTTAAAGCAACTCTAATGGTGTGAGTACAACAATTCTCTATGTAAAAGTGGTAACCCCACTTGTGCTTAAACGATGAGTATGACCTATGATCAAATGTTCTCATTTGACTCCTAAGTCAATATACTCATATATAGATGACCTAGTCATCGCCAATTGCTTGATAGATTCTAGAGTGTCTGTGCATGCTTCGTCACATATTTCATTTTCCATTTTAATTGTGTGAGCATGTTGAATGCATATTTTTCTCATTCGAGGACATCCATTTGTTGCTTTGATTGGTTGGTTTTATCTCCTTTACCAAATGGATGGACAAGAATGCCTAAGAACTCCCTCTAGCTATCTATGCTTTTCTCGTCTCAAACTCTATTCATGCTACATAACAAAGTTTGATCAAGTCAGATTCGAACCACTCTGTGTGAGGAGCACTCGGAGTTCCTGATTCATCATAGACTTAAACTTCCAAAACCTCTTTGTGCATTTCGGTCTGACAGATTCATCCTTTTCGGTCCTACCGAGATCACTTAGTTGATCTAGGTTTTCAATCTCGGTGCAACCGATTAGAACCTTTCGGTCACACCGAGTTGCAGTAACTACCTGCAGTTTTGCATCTCGGTGACACCGAGTTGTTCCACTCGGTCACACCGATAGGGTCAGGTTATATATACTAACGGGCCAAATTTTGGAATTTTTTCCGAAACCCTTCGCCCGCGCATAATCTACTCTGCCTCTTCGGGTCTCTGGATCGTCTTCTCGCCGCCAGCGACCTCCTGCCGCTGGTCTCCGCCGCCATCAACGGCAAGCTGCTCCGCCGTTGCCGCCGTAGCGAACACTCGCCGCATTAGGGTAAGTGTTCGATCCCTTGTGCTGTCTTTTTCACTTTGATTCCTAGCACAAGGACAATGCCATGTTTCTTGCCACGATTGAGATTCATCCATCTAGCTAAAACTTCCTTAGGTCTAGATTGATTCGAAAATTTTAGGGTTAGCTCTCCGCAGAACTCATCTCGGACCGACCGAACTGTAGAAATCGGTCTCACCGATTCGGCCTTAGCCATTGCACATGCGCTCTTCGGTCTGGCCGAAACGTGCAAATCGGTGTGACCGAGTTCAAGATTCTGTGAAACCCTAGCAATCTCGGTGCCACCAAACTGTGACTCGGCCCTACCGAGTTCACTAGTTTAGGTTCCAAGTGTTGCTTCGGTATCACCGAGTTTGTCAATTCGGTAGATCCGAGATCACTTCTGTAGAGAACTAAAACTAAACTTTTTGACTCAATTGTTTTGCAAAACTCCTGTACTTTGTGATGCTCATCTTCTCTACCTCATCTATAATCTATTCACAGGGTCTACTGACAGTTTGCCTGCATGATGTCTGACCAAAGTGACAGCCAGAACAAGTCTGAACAGCAGGTGCAGATGAGTGAGGGTTCTGATCCCTCTAGCAGCTATGATGAGGGCAGCAGGAGCACACCAAGTAACTTGCCAAAGGCAGCTACCAGGACAAGGAAGAAGAAAACTTCTGATTCAGAGGATGAAGATTATGTGGCTGTTGAGGATGAGGCCACTTCAAGGAAAAAGGTGTTGAAGAAAGAGTATGGCACGGCTGCTACAACAAAGCCAGGAATGAAAATAAAGGCTCCAGCAAGAAGACTTCCTATGTCTAAGGCCAAAGCATTCACTGCTGAAACCTCCAAGCCAACTGAAGAGGCAGTTGGAGAAGTGAAGAAAAGGAAGGAAAGTGTCAAGAAGACCACTGCCAGAGTGCTTTGTAGATCATCAATAATGAGAGGTTCAGATGAAGAGGAAGAGGATGCTGCACCAGCACCCAAAGCACAAAAGCTCATGGAAGATGCAATCAGATCAAGGGCTACTCCATCTAAACCCAAAGCTGCTCCCAAGGCTAATGCTCCAGCTCAGAAGCCTAAACCCAAGAGAAGCACTAGAAACATTCCTACTGAGGAGAAAAATAAGGCCCCGGTGCCTGAAGCTGCTGCTGAAGAAGATGATGACTCAGTTGTGTTGAGGAAGCTGAAGCCCAAGATCCCTGACCACAATGATACACACCCTATGGCAGAAAACATGAAAATCAGGAAGGATGTAGGACTGAGGTTATGGAGACAGTCTGATCCATATGCTATCAGGAGGAGGACCGTTTGTGGACTACAGGTTTCACACCAAGGAACATCAAGACTTTTATGAGACAATCCTGCTTGACAAGAAGCCCATTGTGTGTGACATGAGATGGGTTGACTGGGAGTACATCAAGGAGAATGAAGATCACTATCCAGGTGTATATGACAGCTTCAAGGCATGTGGGGTTGATACCTTTGTGTCCCAGAAGCTCACCAAGTGGAACGATGAGCTAATCATGCAGTTTTACTCCACTACCCACTTCTACCCAGATGGAAAGATCATTTGGATGTCCGAAGGTACAAGGTACCAATCTTCTATTGAAGAATGGGCTCAGTTGATCAATGCCCCAGAAGAAAATGAGGATGACTTGGATATTTATGCTGAGAAGAAGAAAGACCACAACACAATGGCCAACATGTACAAAGAGATCCCAGATGCTGCTTTGGATACTCACAAGTTTGGATCTGTCGACTTCTTGTTGTCTGGTCTGCCTACTATAAATTGGATCTTTCAGACACACATTGCTACCCAAGTCAGGTGATCACAAGATGATCAGAGGACATGCCATCAACTTGCTGCATTTGTTTGATGTGCCTCAAAAATTCGAAGTCATGAGTCTGATTGTGGAGACAATCAAAAGGACAGCAGCTGATCAGAAGAGGAGTTGTGGGTATGCCCCACAAATTCAGGAGCTCATCAACTCAAAGATGGGCACAGGAAAATATCTTTTGGATAAGGAGCACCTGCCCATCTACACCAAATTTGAAGACAACACTGTTGTCATGGATGAAAATGAACCATCTTTAGCTCAAGCACATGAGAAGAGAGAAAAAGCAAGGGCAGAGAAAGTTGCAAAGATGCCAAGTGTTGAGGAGGCATCTCAGGTTTTCTTGAATAGCAAGCAAGATCAGCTTGGATATCTGATCCAATCAACCTTGAGGATTGAGAAGGGCTTGGCCACCCTGACTCAAAACCAGGAGAGCTTGGAGAGGATTATAGAGACCAAATTCTATGATCTTGATCTGAAGGTAACTGAGATCCAATCTGCAGTTGAGCAGCTTCAGGAGGAAGCAGAGGAGAAGAAGGGCAAGTCCACTACAGATGCTTTTTCTAGAGTACCCAGAGGACAAAGATCTGCTGCAGTGCCCATGACAAATATTCGAGCTTCAATGTCAGCACCAGCAGCCATAGTTCCAGTCCCACCTCCAGCAGCCACTCCACCAGCTCCAACTACTTCATTGGAAGCCTTCGTCCTTGGAGTTCTCTCTACATCACCTCCCAAAGATCAAGCCAGAGAGTCGTTTAGCACTATGCATTTTTGAACTTTTTGGTAACTTGTTGCCAAAGGGGGAGAAAAATGTATAGATCATAGGCTTCAAGAGAGAGTGTCGTTCTTTTTATCTCTCTTGCTATTTTGGTTGAACTTCTTTATTGAGTGCTTGTGTGAGATACTTTATGTCCTTGTGAGATACTTGTTGATCATGTATTTGATCATATGCTACCCTTAATGCTTGTTGGATGATATCATCTCTTATATCCTTATATGATCATTCACTTGCTTGGTGGTGAGTGCATGCTTTTATTCTCTATCATTTTGAGTGTTCCACCAAGATGTATGTGACATGGAAGAGTAACCCATGATCCTAATCGGTTGTGCATTTGCATTCAAAAGCAAATTTTAAATAATGCACAAATTTAGGGGGGGCTCTTGCTTATCACATACTTCTTAAAGCGACGATGTTTTTTCAATCTTATTTATCATTTGTCGAAGCTTTGATCTATATGTTGTCATCAATTACCAAAAAGGGGGAGATTGAAAGTGCAACTATCCCTTGGTGGTTTTGGTAATTCATAAAAACATATAACTCATTGAGCTAATGCTACTTAAAGATAAACATTTCAGGAAAGCTCAATGATTGGCATGGCATGGATGAGAAAAGTGGATCCCTCAAAATTCTAAGGACAAAGAATTGGCTCAAGCTCAAATCTGAGGACTCTACATCTTTTCATTTTAAGTGATCCAAGACCACATTGAGTCCATAGGAAAAGCCAATACTATTAAGAGGGGATGAGGTGTTGCCTAATGGCTTGCTTGCTCAAAGTGCTTAGTGATATGCTCCAAAGTCCTCAACTACTTTCTCACATCCACATATGTCCCAAACCAAAAGTCAAACTCGGCCCCACCGAAACTTTCTATCTGGCCCCACCGAGTTCAGTTGACATAGCCATTGCCAGAAACCCTAGTCTTTTCGGTCTCACCGATAGGGATCTCGGTCTCACCGATATGGGATTGTAATCTCTCTATTTCCCTTGTAACATTTCGGTCAAACTGAGATGAGCGATCGGTCCCACCGAGATTGCAATGCAAACTCTCTGTTTCCCTTTTGTAACATTTCGGTCCAACCGAGATGAGCGAATCGGTCCCACCGAGTTAGCCTGACCAACTCTCTGTTAGTCCATTACCAAAATCGGTCTCACCGAGTTTGTGTAATCGGTCTAACCGAGATTACGTTATGCCCTAATCCTAACAAAATCGATCCCACCGAGTTGATATGTCGGTCCCACCGAAAATCCTAACGTTCACATTTTGAACTAAATCGGTCTGACCGAGTTTTATGATTCGGTCCCACCGAGTTTGGTGATTTGTGTGTAACGGTTAGATTTTGTGTGGAGGCTATTTATACCCCTCCACCCACTCTTCATTCGTTGAGAGAGCCATCAGAACATGCCTACACTTCCAACATACATTTTCTGATAGAGAACCACCTGCACTTGTGTTGAGGTCAAGATATTCCACTCCAACCACATAAATCCTTGATCTCTAGCCTTCCCCAAGTTTCTTTCCACTCAAATCATCTTTCCACCAAATCCAAATCCTGTGAGAGAGAGTTGAGTGTTGGGGAGACTATCATTTGAAGCACAAGAGCAAGGAGTTCATCATCAACACACCATTTGTTACCTCTTGGAGAGTGGTGTCTCCTAGATTGGTTAGGTGTCACTTGGGAGCCTCCGTCAAGATTGTGGAGTTGAACCAAGGAGTTTGTAAGGGCAAGGAGATCGCCTACTTCGTGAAGATCTACCCGAGTGAGGCAAGTCCTTCATGGGCGACGGCCATGGTGGGATAGACAAGGTTGCTTCTTCGTGGACCCTTAGTGGGTGGAGCCCTCCGTGGACTCGCGCAACCGTTACCCTTCGTGGGTTGAAGTCTCCATCAATGTGGATGTACAATAGCACCACCTATCGGAACCATGCCAAAAATCTCCGTGTCTCCAATTCCGTTTGCACACTCCAAACTCCTCCCTTTACCTTCATATGCAATTGTTTTACTTTCCGCTGCTATACTCTTAGAATTGCATGTGTAAGTTGATTGCTTGACTTGTGCTAAGTTGCTAAAATCTACCAAGAACTAAAATTGGGAAAAGGCTAGATTTTTATTTGGTCAAGTAGTCTAATCACCCCCCCCCCCCTCTAGACATACTTTCGATCCTACAAGTGGTATCAGGGCTTTGGTCTCCATTTGCTTTGATTTCCATAGCTTTTGGTGGTCATAGCCTTGGTTTCACAACCTAGGAGAGTATGGCGTCTAGCGAGAGAAATTACCACCATAGAGGTCCTTACTTTGATGGTACAAATTTTGATAGTTGGAAGCATAAGATGAAAATGCATATTCTTGGACATAACCCCGCCGTTTGGGCTATTGTGTGTATTGGCTTGCAAGGTGAACTATTCGATGGGAGAGAACCAAACCGTGAAGCTACCGTGGAAGAGTTGAAGATGCTACAATACAATGCTCAAGCTTGTGATATTCTCTTCAATGGATTATGCCCCGAAGAATTCAACAAAATCAGCCGTCTTGAGAATGCAAAGGAAATTTGGGATACTTTGATTGATATGCACGAAGGTACCAAATCTGTCCAGAAATCCAAATTGGATGTGCTTCAAAGTTAGCTTGACAAGTTCAAAATGAAGGATGGTGAAGGCATCACTAAAATATACTCTAGGCTTGCTCTCATCACAAATGAGATTGCTGGCTTAGTAAGTGAAGAGATGATCGATAGATTCATCATCAAGAAGATCCTAAGAGCCTTGGATGGAAAATATGATACCGTGTGCACATTGATCCAGATGATGCCCAATTACAAAGATCTCAAGCCAACGGAAGTTATTGGAAGAATTGTTGCTCATGAGATGTCACTCAAGGATAAGGAAGAGCTTCACAACAAGTCAAGTGGTGCTTACAAATCCTCGTGTGATGCTCCCACATCACCAACTGAGAAGCAAACCTTCAATCAAGAATTGAGTCTAATGGTGAAGAACTTCAACAAGTTCTACAAGAGTAGAAGCAAGGAAAGAAGTTCCAAGTCAAGGTCCTACAATGACAAAAGATCTTCTAGTCGTAAGCGTAATTGCTACAATTGTGGAAGACCCGGACACTAATCCAATGAATGTACGGCCCCCTACAAAATAAGAGAAGATTCTCCCAAGAGAAGGAGTAGAGATGATCGTTATGAACGAAGACCCTCTCGGAGAAGCAAGGACTCGGAAAGGAAGGACAAGAACGAAGACCCTCTCGGAGAAGAAAGGACTCAGAAAGGAAGGACAAGCCATCAAGGATCTACACAAAAAGAAGACATCAAGCTCATGTTGGTGAATGGGTATCCGGTTCCGACTCCGACTCCGACAATCACTCTGAAAGAAGTTATCACTCCGACTCCGAATATATACAAGATGAAGGTATTGTCGGACTAGCACTTGTGACAACCAACTCCTATGACATATTTGACTCACCAAATGAAGGAATTGGGAGATGCTTCATGTCTAAAGGTCCAAAGGTAACACACCCCGAGTATGTTGATTTCAATAGTGATGAAGATGATTTGCTAGGAGATGATGATTTACTTGTTGACAACTCTAGTTATGAAAACTATGATGAGCTTGCTATTAATCATGATAATTAAGATAAAATGAATGACGATGATAAGAAGGAGATTGAGCGTCTAACTAAAGAACTAAACACTCTTAAGTTAGCTCATGAAACTACCATGGAAGATCATCGAGAACTTTTAAAAGACTCATGATAAGCTACGCATTGAAAAGCTCAACCTTGAGCAAGAACATGAGTTTTTAAAGGTAATCAATGATGATATTCGCAAGAGAAGTTCTTCTTATATTGCCAAGCCTTTACTCTTGTCTACTTACATGCCACAAGTTAAATCTAGCAACAAGAACAAGAAAGATTCTTCATCTAGTAGTAACAACAATCATGCTAAATCCAATGTTGTTGCTTCTAGTAGCTCTCTTGATTACACTAATGATTCTCTTAGCCAAGTTACACTTGAGCAAGAAAATAGCTTATTTAAGGGAATTATAGCGAAAGATGTTTATAAGAGCCTTGACGGAAGTAAGCAATTTCAGGAAATTGTACGCAAGCAAGGAAGACACCGGAAGAATCAAGGTGTTGGTTTTGAACGAAAGTTCAATGCCAATGGAGTTTAGTGGGAAGAAGATCAATACCCCAAGACAAAGTTTGTTCCTCAACAAAAGAAGTATGATCCTACTTCTTTCAAAGGAACACAAGCTCAAGATGATCTTCCACCACAAGACCACAAGCAAAAAGGCAAGGACAAGCTTCAAGAGGAGATTGATGCATTTGAGGAAGCACCCAAGGCCTTGGTCAAATGGATTCCCAAGACTACATCAAGTTCTACTTCAAGTACGACTACAACCCCAAGGATTCCCATCAAGATGGTGTGGATCCCGAAGAACAAGAACTAGAGAGTTCTTGAGGGTGACTACGCCAACCTACTTCACTCTTATCATTTTGGCAAGGACAAGTGCAAACTACTTTCATATCTTGCACTAGTTCAAGGAGTCACAAACCCTCTTGTTGGTAAGACAAGGTACAAGGTAACCTAATGCTTCCATGGACATCATCTTGTGTACACATCACTCTATGTCTATGGATATCCTTGTTTGTTCCTTGTGGGACTAACCCATGTAGGTATTGAAAGTGCAACTCACTCCAAAGGATTGCTCCGAATGATCTACATCAACATTGAGCATCCACATCTTCAACACCGACATGAAGTCATCATCGACAAAACCCAAGGTTAGTTGATCCCTCTTAGGGGGGATATCACATCTAGGGGGAGCTTTACTCTAATCAGTTGAGTTAAAGCAACTCTAATGGTGTGAGTACAACAATGCTCTATGTAAAAGTGGTAACCCCACTTGTGCTTAAACGATGAGTATGACCTATGATCAAATGTTCTCATTTGACTCCTAAGTCAATATACTCATATATAGATGACCTAGTCATCGCCAATTGCTTGATAGATGCTAGAGTGTTTGTGCATGCTTCGTCACATATTTCATTTTCCATTTTAATTGTGTGAGCATGTTGAATGCATTATTTTCTCATTCGAGGACATCCATTTGTTGCTTTGATTGGTTGGTTTTATCTCTTTTACCAAATGGATGGACAAGAATGCCTAAGAACTCCCTCTAGCTATCTATGCTTTTCTTGTCTCAAACTCTATTCATGCTACATCACAAAGTTTGATCAAGTCAGATTCGAACCACTCTATGTGAGGAGCACTTGGAGTTCCTGATTCGTCATAGACTTAAACTTCCAAAACCTCTTTGTGCATTTCGGTCTGACAGATTCATCCTTTTCGGTCCTACCGAGATCACTTAGTTGATCTAGGTTTTTAATCTCAGTGCAACCGATCAGAACCTTTCGGTCACACCGAGTTGCAGTAACTGCCTGCTGATACGTCTCCGTTGTATCTACAATTTTTTATTGTTCCATGCCAATATTATTCAACTTTCATATACTTTTGGCAACTTTTTATACTATTTTTGGGACTAACATATTGATCCAGTGCCTAGTGCCAGTTCATGTTTGTTGCATGTTTTTTGTTTCGCAGAATATCCATATCAAACGGAGTCCAAACGGAATAAAAACTGACAGAGTTTTTTTGGAATATATATGATTTTTGGGAGAAGAATACACGCGAGACGATGCTCGAGGGGCCCACGAGGTAGGGGGCGCGCCCTGGGGAGGCAGGCGCGCCCCTGAACCTCATGGCCACCCCGTAAGGCAGTTGATGCCCTTCTTTAGCCGAAAGAAAGCTAATTTCCGGATATATATCATGTCAAAATTTCAGCCCAATCAGAGTTACGGATCTCCGGGAATATAAGAAACGGTGAAAGGGAAGAATCTGAGAACGCAGAAACAGAGAGACAGATCCAATCTCGGAGGGGCTCTCGCCCCTCCCGTGCCATGGAGGCCATGGACCAGAGGGGAAACCCTTCTCCCATCTAGGGAGGAGGTCAAGGAAGAAGAAGAAGGAGGGGGGCTCTCCCCCCTTGCTTCCGGTGGCACCGGAATGCCACCGGGGGCCATCATCATCACCGCGATCTACACCAACACCTCCGCCATCTTGACCAACATCTCCATCACCTTCGCCCCTCTATCTATAGCGGTCCACTCTCCCGCAACCCGTTGTACTCTCTACTTGAACATGGTGCTTTATGCTTCACATTATTATCCAATGATGTGTTGCCATCCTATGATGTCTGAGTAGATTTTCGTTGTCCTATCGGTGGTTGATGAATTGCTATGATTGATTTAATTTGCTTGTGGTTGAGTTGTTGTACTTCGGTGCCCATCATATGATTGCACGCGTTGATCACACCATAGGGTTAGTTGTATGTTGATAGGACTATGTATTGGAGGGCAAGAGTGACAGAAGCTTCAACCTAGCATAGAAATTGATGCATACGGGATTGAAGGGGGACCAATATATCTTAATGATATGGTTGGGTTTTACCTTAATGAACGTTAGTAGTTGCGGATGCTTGCTAATAGTTCCAATCATAAGTGCATAGAATTCCAAGTCAGGGATGACATGCTAGCGCTGGCCTCTCCCACATAATACTTGCTATCGGTCTAGTAAAGTAGTCAATTGCTTAGGGGCAATTTCGCAACTCCTACCACCACTTTTCCACACTCTCTATATTTACTTTATTGTTTCTTTATCTAAACAGCCCCTACTTTTTATTTACGTATGATACATCTCCAACGTATCTATAATTTTTGATTGCTCCATGCTATATTATCTACTGTTTTGGACTATACTAGGCTTTATTTTCCACTTTTATATTATTTTTGGGACTAACCTATTAACCGGAGGCCCAGCCCAGAATTGCTGTTTTTTGCCTATTTTAGTGTTTCGAAGAAACGGAATATCAAATGGAGTCCAAACGGAATAAAATCTTCAGGAACGTGATTTTCTCACCGAACGTGATCCAGGAGACTTGGACCCTGCTCCAAGGAACAAAAGAGGCGGTCACGAGGGTGCCCCCCCTAGGGCGCGCCCCCCTGCCTCGTGGGCCCCTCGTTGCTCCTCCAGCGTATTTCTTCCTCCTATATATACACACGTACCCCCAAACGATCAGAATGGGAGCCAAAAACCTAATTCCACCGCCGCAACTTTCTGTATCCACGAGATCCCATCTCGGGGCCTGTTTCGGAGCTCCGCCGGAAGAGGGCCATCACCACGGAGGGCTTCTACATCATCATAGCCTCTCCGATGAAGTGTGAGTAGTTTACCTCAGACCTTCGGGTCCATAGTTAGTAGCTAGATGGCTTCTTCTCTCTCTTTGAATCTCAATACAAAGTTCTCCCCCTCTCTTGTGGAGATCTATTCGATGTAATCTTCTTTTTGCGGTGTGTTTGTTGAGACTGATGAATTGTGGGTTTATGATCAAGTCTATCTATGAATAATATTTGAATCTTCTCTGAATTCTTTTATGTATGATTGGTTATCTTTGCAAGTCTCTTCGAATTATCCATTTGGTTTGGCCAACTAGATTGGTAGTTCTTGCCATGGGAGAAGTGCTTAGCTTTGGGTTCGATCTTGTGGTGTCCTTACCCAGTGACAGAAGGGGCAGCAAGGCACGTATTGTATCATTGGCATCGAGGATAACAAGATGGGGTTTAATTCATATTGCATGAATTTATCTCTCTACATCATGTCATCTTGCTTAAGGCGTTACTCTGTTTTTAAGTTAATACTCTAGATGCATGCTAGATAGCGGTCAATGAGTGGAGTAATAGTAGTAGATGCAGAATCGTTTTGATCTACTTGTCACAGACGTGATGCCTATATACATGATCATGCCTAGATATTCTCATAACTATGCTCAATTCTGTCAATTGCTCAACAGTAATTTGTTCACCCACCGTAGAATACTTATGCTCTTGAGAGAAGCCACTAGTGAAACCTATGGCCCCCGGGTCTATTCTCATCATATCAATCTCTATCACTTTAATCTTGCTTTGCTTTTACTTTTTACTTTGCATCTTTATACCAAAAATACCAAAAATATTATATCTATCAGATCTCACTCTCGTAAATGACCGTGAAGGGCTTGACAACCCCTAATCGCGTTGGTTGCGAGTAGCTATCGCTTTGTGCAGGTACGAGGGACTTGAGCGTGGGCTCCTACTTGAGGGAAATACTTACGCTACTCTGCTGCATCACCCCTTCCTCTTCGGGGAAAACCAACGCAAGCTCAAGACGTAGCAAGAAGGATTTCTGGCGCCGTTGCCGAGGAGTCTATGCAAAAAGTCAACATACCAAGTACCCATCACAATCCCTATCTCTCGCATTACATTATTTGCCATTTGCCTCTCGTTTTCATCTCCCCCCAATTCACCCTTGCTGTTTTATTCGCCCTCTCTCGCTATCCTCCCTCTCTATTTGCCTCTTTTTGCCCGTTTGCTTTTTGTTTGCTCGTGTGTTAGATTGCTTGTTTGTCGCGATGGCTCAAGATACTACCAAATTGTGTGACTTCACCAATACCAATAATAATGATTTCCTTAGCACTCCGATTGCTCCTCTTACCGATGTTGAATCTTGTGAAATTAATACTGCTTTGTTGAATCTTGTTATGAAAGATCAATTCGTCGGCCCTCCTAGTGAAGATGTCGCTACTCATCTGAATAGCTTCGTTGATTTATGTGATATGCAAAAGAAAAAAGATGTCAATAATGATGTCGTTAAATACAATCTATTTCCTTTTTCGCTTAGAGATCGTGCTAAAGCGTGGTTTTCGTCTTTGCCTAAGAATAGTATTGATTCATGGAACAAGTGCAAAGATGCTTTTATCTCTAAGTATTTTCCTCCCGCTAAGATCATCTCTCTTAGAAACGATATTATGAACTTTAAACAACTTGATCATGAACATGTTGCACAGGCTTGGGAGAGAATGAAATTAATGATACGTAATTGCCCTACTCATGGTTTAAATTTGTGGATGATCATACAAAAAATTTATGCCGGATTGAATTTTGCTTCTAGAAATCCTTTAGATTCAGCCGCGGGAGGCACTTTTATGGAAATCACTTTAGGAGATGCTACTAAACTCCTAGATAATATTATGGTTAATTATTCTCAATGGCATATTGAAAGAACTTCTAATAAAAAAGTGCATGCGATAGAAGAAATTAATGTGTTGAATGGAAAGATGGATGAACTTATGAAATTATTTGCTACTAAGAGTGTTGCTTCTGATCCTAATGATATGCCTTTGTCTACTTTGATTGATAATAACAATGAAACTATGGATGTGAATTTTGTTGGTAGGAATAATTTTGGTAACAACGCTTATAGAGGGAATTTTAATCCTAGGCCATATCCTAGTAATCCTTCTAATAATTATGGTAATTCCTACAACAACTCTTATGGAAATTATAATAAGATGCCCTCTGAATTTGAGAATCGTGTTAAATAGTTTATGAATTTGCAAAAGAATTTTAATGCTTTGCTTGAGGAGAAATTGCTTAAAGTTGATGATTTGGCTAGAAACGTTGATAGAATTTCTCTTGAGGTTGATTCTTTAAAGCTTAGATCTATTCCTCCTAAGCATGATATCAATGAGTCTCTCAAAGCCATGAGAATTTCCATTGATGAGTGCAAGGAAAGAACCGCTAGGATGCGTGCTTCCAAAGATGCCTTTATTAAAGCGTGTTCTTCCAATACCTATGAAAATCAAGATGAAGATCTAAAAGTTATTGATGTGTCTCCTATTAAATCTTTATTTTGCAATATGAATCTTGATGAAACTGAATATGATCTTCCTTTACCTAGAAGGCGTTCTAAAAATTCGGAGTGTTTAGATCTTAATGATGAAATTGATGAAAGTGGGATTGAAAGAAATAAAAATCTAGATGTTGCTAAACCCACTATATTGGATTTCAAGGAATTTAATTATGAAAGTTGCTCTTTAATTGATTGTATTTCCTTGTTGCAATCTGTGCTAAATTCTCCACATGCTTATAGTCAAAATAAAGCCTGCACTGAACATATTGTTGATGCCTTGATGCAATCTTATGAAGAAAAACTTGAGTTGAAAGTTTCTATCCCTAGAAAACTCTATGATGAGTGGGAACCAACTATTAAAATTAAAATTAAATATCATGAGTTTTATTCTTTGTGTGATTTGGGTGCTAGTGTCTCTACTATTCCCAAGACTTTGTGTGATTTACTAGATTTCCGTAGTTTTGATGATTGCTCTCTAAACTTGCATCTTGCGGATTCCACTATTAAGAAACCTATGGGAAGGATTAATGATGTTCTTATTGTTGCAAATAGGAATTATGTGCCCGTAGATTTCATTGTTCTTGATATAGATTGCAATCCTTCTTGCCCTATTATTCTTGGTAGACCTTTCCTTAGTACGGTTGGTGCGAATATTGATATGAAGGAAGGGGATATTAGATTTCAATTTCCATTAAAAAGGGAATGGAACACTTTCCAAGAAAGAAAATAAAATTACCATATGAAACTATCATGAGAGCCACTTATGGATTGCCTACCAAAGATGGCAATACCTAGATCTATCCTCGCTTTTATGCCTAGCTAGGGGCGTTAAACGATAGCGCTTGTTGGGAGGCAACCCAATTTTATTTTTATTCCTTGCCTTTTACTCCTGTTTAGTAATAAATAAATTATTTAGCCTCTGTTTTGGTTGTGTTTTTGTGTTTAATTAGTGTTTGTTCCAAGTAGAACCGTTGGGAAGACTTGGGGAAAGTCTTGTTGAACTTGCTGTAAAAAACAGAAACTTTAGCACTCACGAGAACTGCTGTCATTTTTATTTGAAGAGTGATATTTAGTTAATTCTTTTTGAAGATAATTAATAGATAACTTCCTCACGTACAGAAATTTATTTTAGAATTTTTGGGGTTCCAGATCTTGCGCTAGCTACATATTGCTACAGACTATTCTGTTTTTGACAGATTCTGTTTTCCGTGTGTTGTTTGCTTATTTTGATGAATCTATGGCTAGTAAAATAATTTATAATCCATAGAGAAGTTGGAATACAGTAGGTTTAACATCAATATAAATAAAGAATGAGTTCATTACAGTACCTTGAAGTGGTCTTTTGTTTTCTTTCACTAACGGAGCTCACGAGTTTTCTATTTTGAGTTTTGTGTTGTGAAGTTTTCAAGTTTTGGGTGAATTCTTTTGATGGATCATGGAACAAGGATTGGCAAGAGCCTAAGCTTGGGTATTACCATGGCACCCCCAAGATAATCCAAGTACACCAAGAAGTCAAAGCTTGGGGATGCCCCGGAAGGCATCCCCTCTTTCGTCCACTTCCATCGGTAATTTACTTGGAGCTATATTTTTATTCATCAACATGATATGTGTTTTGCTTGGAGCGTCTTGTATTATTTGTGTATTTGTGTCTTAGTATGCCACAATCATCCTTGCTGTACACACCTTTTGAGAGAGCCATACATGAATTAAAATTTGATAGAATACTCTATGTGCTTCACTTATATCTTTTGAGCGCAGTAGTTTTGCTCTATGTGCTTCACTTATATCTTTTGAGCGTAGTAGTTTTTCTCTATGTGCTTCACTTATATCTTTTGAGCGTAGTAGTTTTGCTCTATGTGCTTCACTTATATCTTTTGAGCATTATAATTTTGCTCTACATGCTTCACTTAGATCTTTTAGAGCACGATGGTAAATTTGTTTTAAAGAAACTATTGATCTCTCATGCTTCACTTAAATTATTTTGAGAGTCTCTTAATAGCATGGTAATTTTCTTAATAATAATATGCTTGGTATTCAAGATTTGTGAAACTTTCTTTTGAGTGTGTTGAATACTAAGAAAAGATTGAAGCATGATAATTGTTTTGAGATATGGAGGTGATAATATTAAAGTCATGCTAGTTGAGTAGTTGTGAATTTAAAGAATACTTGTGTTAAGGTTTGTGATTCCCGTAGCATGCACGTATGGTGAACCATTATGTGATGAAGTCGGAGCATGATTTATTTATTGATTGTCTTCCTTATGAGTGGCGGTCGGGGACGAGCGATGGTCTTTTCCTACCAATCTATCCCCCAGGAGCATGCACGTAATACTTTGCTTTGATAAACTTCTAGATTTTTGCAGTAAGTATATGAGTTCTTTATGACTAATGTTGAGTCCATGGATTATACGCACTCTCACCCTTCCACCTTTGCTAGCCTCTCTAATACCGCGCACCTTTCGCTGGTATCATACACCTACCATATACCTTCCTCAAACAGCCACCATACCTACCTATTATGGCATTTCCATAGCCATTCCAAGATATATTGCCATGCAACTTTCCACCATCTAGTTCATCATGACACACTCCATCATTGTCATATTGCATATCCCGGTACACCGCCGGATGCATTCACATAGAGTCATATTTTGTTCTAAGTATCGAGTTGTAATTGTTGAGTTATAAGAAAAATAAAAGTGTGATGATCATCATTATTAGAGCATTGTCCCATTGAGGAAAGAATGATGGAGACTATGATTCCCCCACAAGTTAGGATGAGACTCCGGACGAAAAAAAAAAAGAGGCCAAAGAAGCCCAAATAAAAAGAGGCCATAAAAAAGGCCCAAATAAAAAAATGAGAGAAAAAGAGAGAAGGGACAATGTTACTATCCTTTTACCACACTTGTGCTTCAAAGTAGCACCATGATCTTCATAGTAGAGAGTCTCTCATGTTATCACTTTCATATACTAGTGGGAATTTTACACTATAGAACTTGGCTTGTATATTCCAATGATGGGCTTCCTCAAAAATTGCCCTAGGTCTTCGTGAGCAAGCAAGTTGGATGCACACTCACTTAGTTTCTTTTTGAGCTTACATATACTTATAGCTCTAGTGCATCCGTTGCATGGCAATCCCTACTCACTCACATTGATATCTATTGATGGGCATCTCCATAGCCCGTTGATACGCCTAGTTGATGTGAGACTATCTTCTCCTTTTGTATTCTCCACAACCACCATTCTATTCCACCTATAGTGCTATATCCATGGCTCACGCTCATGTATTGCGTGAAGATTGAAAAAGTTTTGAAAAAGTTAGAGTATGAAACAATTGCTTGGCTTGTCATCGGGGTTGTGCATGATTTAAATACTTTGTGTGGTGAAGATGGAGCATAGCCAGACTATATGATTTTGTAGGGATAACTTTCTTTGGCCATGTTATTTTGAGAAGACATAATTGCTTTGTCAGTATGCTTGAAGTATTATTATTTTTTATGTCAATATAAACTTTTGTCTTGAATATTTCTAATCTGAATATTCATATCACAATTAAGAGATTTGCATTGAAATTATGCCAAGTAGCACTCCGCATCAAAAATTCTCTTTTTATCATTTACCTACTCGAGGACGAGCAGGAATTAAGCTTGCGGATGCCTGATATGTCTCCAACGTATCTATAATTTTTTATTGCTCCATGCTATATTATCTACTGTTTTGGACTATATTGGGCTTTATTTTCCACTTTTATATTATTTTTGGGACTAACCTATTAACCGGAGGCCCAGCCCAGAATTGTTGTTTTTTGCCTATTTCAGTGTTTCGAAGAAACAGAATATCAAACGGAGTCCAAACGGAATAAAATCTTCGGGAACGTGATTTTCTCACCGAACGTGATCCAGGAGACTTGGACCCTGCTCCAAGGAACAAAAGAGGCGGTCACAAGGGTGGGCCCCCCCTAGGGCGCGCCCCCCTGCCTCGTGGGCCCCTCGTTGCTCCTCCGGCGTACTTCTTCCTCCTATATATACACACGTACCCCCAAACGATCAGAACAGGAGCCAAAACCTAATTCCACCGCCGCAACTTTCTGTATCCACGAGATCCCATCTTGGGCCTGTTCCGGAGCTCCGCCGGAAGAGGGCCGTCATCTCGGAGGGCTTCTACATCATCATAGCCTCTCCGATGAAGTGTGAGTAGTTTACCTCAGACCTTCGGGTCCATAGTTAGTAGCTAGATGGCTTCTTCTCTCTCTTTGAATCTCAATACAAAGTTCTCCCTCTCTCTTGTGGAGATCTATTCGATGTAATCTTCTTTTTGCGGTGTGTTTGTTGAGACCGATGAATTGTGGGTTTATGATCAAGTCTATCTATGAATAATATTTGAATCTTCTCTGAATTCTTTTATGTATGATTGGTTATCTTTGCAAGTCTCTTCGAATTATCCGTTTGGTTTGGCCAACTAGATTGGTAGTTCTTGCCATGGGAGAAGTGCTTAGCTTTGGGTTCAATCTTGCGGTGTCCTTACCCAGTGACAGAAGGGGCAGCAAGGCACGTATTGTATCATTGCCATCGAGGATAACAAGATGGGGTTTATCTCATATTGCATGAATTTATCTCTCTACATCATGTCATCTTGCTTAAGGCGTTACTCTATTTTTAACTTAATACTCTAGATGCATGCTGGATAGCGGTCGATGAGTGGAGTAATAGTAGTAGATGCAGAATCGTTTCGATCTACTTGTCACGGACGTGATGCCTATATACATGATCATGCCTAGATATTCTCATAACTATGCTCAATTCTGTCAATTGCTCAACAGTAATTTGTTCACCCACCGTAGAATACTTATGCTCTTGAGAGAAGCCACTAGTGAAACCTATGGCCCCCGGGTCTATTCTCATCATATCAATCTCTATCACTTTAATCTTGCTTTGCTTTTTTACTTTGCTTTTACTTTTTACTTTGCATCTTTATACCAAAAATACCAAAAATATTATATCTATCAGATCTCACTCTTATAAGTGACCGTGAAGGGATTGACAACCCCTAATCGCGTTGGTTGCGAGTAGGTATCGCTTTGTGCAGGTACGAGGGACTTGAGCGTGGGCTCCTACTGGATTGATACCTTGGTTCTCAAAAACTAAGGGAAATACTTACGCTACTCTGCTGCATCATCCCTTCCTCTTCGGGGAAAACCAATGCAAGCTCAAGACGTAGCAATGTACTCTTTATTATCTTGCAAACCTATCCAACAACACCTACAAAGTACTTCTAGTTTCATACTTGTTCTAGGTAAAGCGAACGTCAAGCGTGCGTAGAGTTGTATCGGTGGTCGATAGAACTTGAGGGAATATTTGTTCTACATTTAGCTCCTCGTTGGGTTCGACACTCTTACTTATCGAAAACTGTTGCGATCCCCTATACTTGTGGGTTATCAAGACCTTTTTCTGGAGCCGTTGCCGGGGAGCAATAGCGTGGGGTGAATATTCTCGTGTGTGCTTGTTTGCTTTATCACTAAGTAATTTTTATTTGCTACTCTTAGTTGTTTTCTATCTTTAGTTATGGGTAGGAAACGCAAAATACCAAAAAAAATTAGTTGTACCTACTAAACCAATGGTTGAAGAACCACTCAAAATCTATCACACTGTTGAAGCTTATTACTTGGATCATCTTCGATCCCTATGTGCTCGTGCTGAAACCCCAACTAGCTTAGTTGAGGGAAAATCTTTAGATGAGCATGCTTGTTATGTGTGACATCGAATATCTGAAGAAGGGAAAACTTTACTGGATCAAATTCATCGTTTGCAATGCTATGCTTGGAATTTATGTGAAATATATGATTTTACTTGTTGTTCTGAAAACCCTAAGAAACACCTTCCCTATCAATGTGAGTTTAGGTTTAATGGAATCGTATCTTCGTATGCTAAAGGTGTTTATAATTACTATGATGTTCAACAAATTGAAGAATTTGTTGCTTTTAAGGGTGCTTACGAAATTGCTTCTTTGATTGAAAAGTATGATGCTACTCTTTACAAATCTGAAAATTTTGCCATACTTAAATATTGCTATGATAATTATGCTTCTAATGCCTATGTTGAACCATATATTGAGTACTACTCCGCTGTCCAAGAAGAGACTAATATTTTGCAGGAGTCTATGGAAGAAGAAATTGATGAAACTGTGAGCTCATTGGATGCAAAAGATGAGAAGGAGAGAGAAGAACAAAAGGAGGAAGAGCGGATTACCTACCCGTGCCCACCTTCTAATGAGAGTAACTATTCAACTCATACATTGTTTAATTTCCCTTCATGCTTACCGAAGGATGATTGCTATGATGATTGTTATGATCCCATTGATTCTTTTGAAATATCCCTTTTTGATGATGCTTGCTATGCTTGTGGCAAAGATGCCAATATGAATTATGCTTATGGAGATGAACTTGCTATAGTTCCTTATGTTAAACATGAAATTGTTGCTATTGCACCCACGCATGATACTCCTATTATCTTTTTGAATTCTCCAAACTACACTATATCGGAGAAGTTTGCACTTATTAAGGATTATATTGATGGGGTGCGTCTTACTATTACACATGATGATTTTGATGAATATAATATGCATGTTCTTGCTGCTCCTACTTGCAATTATTATGAGAGAGGAACTATATCTCCACCTCTCTATGTTTCCAATATGATAAAATTGCAAGAAACTGTTTATACTATGCATTGGCCTTTACTTTGTGTGCATGAATTGTTCTTTTATGACATGCCGATGCATAGGAAGAGAGTTAGACTTCGTCATTACTTGATATATGTTGCTTTGTGCTCACTACTAAATTAAAAATCATTGTTAATTAAAATTGGCTTTGATATACCTTGGGATCCGGGTGGATTCATTACTTGAGCACTACATGCCTAACTTAATGGCTTTAAAGAAAACGCTGCCAGGGAGACAACCCGGAAGTTTTAGAGAGTCATTTATTTCTGTTGTGTGCTTTTATAAAGTTTAAATATAAAAATAATGTGCCAAGGTTTGCCTTTAGGATGTTTACATTTGTTTGATGGTTTGTACGGTGCAGGACAGAAACTTTGGCTGTAGTGCACGATTTTACAGTTTTAGCTGGAACGTCAAATGGTTCTGATTCTTTTTGCACTGTCTTCCTATACAAATTTTTTATTTTTCCTAATTGTGGTAGAATTTTTCAAGTATCAGAAGTATGGTGAATGTTCAGATTATTACAGACTATTCTATTTTTGATGCATAGTTTGCTTGTTTTGATGAAACTATCGATTCATATCAGTGGATTAAGCCATGAAAAAATTATATTACAGTAGACACAATGAAAAAACAAAATATGAATTGGTTTGCAATAGTACTTAGAGTAGTGATTTGCTTTATTATACTAACGGATCTTACCGAGTTTTCTGTTGAAGTTTTGTGTGGATGAAGTGTTCGATGATCGAGAAGGTCTCGATGTGAGAAGAAGGAAGAGAGGCAAGAGATCAAGCTTGGGGATTCCCGAGGCACCCCAAGTAAATATTCAAGGAGACTCAAGCGTCTAAGCTTGGGGATGCCCCGGAAGGCATCCCCTCTTTCTTCAACAAGTATTGGTATGTTTTCGGATTCGTTTCGTTCATGCGATATGTGCAATCTTGGAGCATCTTTTGCATTTAGTTTTCATTTTTCTTTTATGCACCATGCTGGTATGAGGTAGTCCTTGGTTGATTTGTAGAATGCTCTTTTGACTTACTTAGATTTGTTAGAGCGTGGGCATATCTTTTGTAGAAAGAATTAAACTCTCTTGCTTCACTTATATCTATTTAGAGAGATGACAGGAATTGGTCATTCACATGGTTAGTCATAAAACCCTACATAAAACTTGTAGATCACTGAATATGATATGTTTGATTCCTTGCAATAGTTTTGCGATATAAAGATGGTGATATTAGAGTCATGCTAGTGGGTGGTTGT
Source organism: Triticum aestivum (assembly GCF_018294505.1). NCBI lineage: Eukaryota > Viridiplantae > Streptophyta > Magnoliopsida > Poales > Poaceae > Triticum > Triticum aestivum. The sequence continues at coordinate 280,488,509 of NC_057812.1, read as the reverse complement.
GAATTGTAGAAATACTTGTGTTGAGGTTTGTGATTCCCGTAGCATGCATGTATGGTGAACCGTTATGTAACGAAGTTGGAGCATGAGGTATTTATTGATTGTCTTCCTTATGAGTGGCGGTCGGGGATGAGCGATGGTCTTTTCCTACCAATCTATCCCCCTAGGAGCATGCGCGTAGTACTTTGTTTCGATGACTAATACATTTTTGCAATAAGTATGTGAGTTCTTTATGACTAATGTTGAGTCCATGGATTACACGCACTCTCACCCTTCCACCGTTGCTAGCCTCTCTAGTATCGCGCAACTTTCGCCGGTACCATAAACCCACCATATACCTTCCTCAAAACAGCCACCATACCTACCTATTATGGCATTTCCATAGCCATTCCGAGATATATTGCCATGCAACTTCCATCATCATCATATACATGACTTGAGCATTCATTGTCATATTGCTTTGCATGATCGTAAGATAGCTAGCATGATGTTTTCATGGCTTGTCCGTTTTTTGATGTCATTGCTATGCTAGATCATTGCACATTCCGGTACACCGCCGAAGGCATCCATATAGAGTCATACTTTGTTCTAGACATTGAGTTGTAATATTGAGTTGTAAGTAAATAAAAGTGTGATGATCATCATTATTAGAGCATTGCCCCAGTGAGGAAAGGATGATGGAGACTATGATTCCCCCATAAGTCAGGATGAGACTCCGGACTTTACAAAAAAATAAAAGAGGCCAAAGAAGCCCAAATAAAAAAAGAGGCCAAAGAAGCCCACCAAAAAATAAAAAAATAAAAAATGAGAGAAAAAGAGAGAAGGGGCAGTGCTACTATCCTTTTTCCACACTTGTGCTTCAAAATAGCACCATGTTCTTCATATATAGAGTCTCTTGAGTTATCACTTTCATATACTAGTGGGAATTTTCATTATAGAACTTGGCTTGTATATTCCGATGATGGGCTTCCTCAAATGCCCGAGGTCTTCATGAGCAAGCAAGTTGGATGCACACCCACTTAGTTTCAGTTGGAGCTTTCATACACTTATAGCTCTAGTACATCTGTTGCATGGCAATCCCTACTCACTCACATTGATATCTATTGATGGGCATCTCCATAGCCCGTTGATACGCCTAGTTGATGTGAGACTATCTTCTCCTTTTTGCCTTCTCCACCATCATATTCTATTCCACCTATAGTGTTATGTCCATGGCTCACGCTCATGTATTGCGTGAAAGTTGAAAAGGTTTGAGAACGTCAAAAGTATGAAACAATTGCTTGGCTTTTCATCGGGGTTGTGCATGATGTGAATATTTTGTGTGGTGAAGATGGAGCATAGCCAGACTATATGATTTTGTAGGGATAACTTTCTTTGGCCATGTTATTTTGAAAACACATGATTGCTTTATTAGTAGGCTTGAAGTATTATTGTTTTAATGTCAAATGATAAACTATTGCTTTGAATCACTCGTGTCTTAATATTCATGCCATGATTAGATATGTGATCGAGATTATGCTAGGTAGCATTCCACATCAAAAATTATCTTTTTTATCATTTACCTACTCGAGGACGAGCAGGAATTAAGCTTGGGGATGCTGATATGTCTCCGTCGTATCTATAATTTTTGATTGTTCCATGCCAATATTATTCAACTTTCATATACTTTTGGCAACTTTTCATACTATTTTTGGGACTAACATATTGATCCAGTGCCTAGTGCCAGTTTCTGTTTGTTGCATGTTTTTTGTTTCGCAGAATATCCATATCAAACGGAGTCCAAACGGAATAAAAACTGACGGAGATTTTGTTTGGAATATATATGATTTTTGGGAAGAAGAATCCATGCGAGACGATGCTCGAGGGGCCCACGAGGTAGGGGGCGAGCCCTGGGGAGGCAAGCGCGCCCCTGACCCTCGTGGACATCCCATAAGGCGGTTGATGCCCTTCTTTCACCGCAAGAAATCTAATTTCCGGATAGATGTCGTGTCAAAATTCCAGCCCAATCGGAGTTACGGATCTCCGGGAATATAAGAAACGGTGAAAGGGAAAATCTGAGAACGCAGAAACAGAGATAGACAGAGAGACATATCCAATCTCGGAGGGGCTCTCGCCCCTCCCGTGCCATGGAGGCCATGGAACAGAGGGGAAACCCTTCTCCCATCTAGGGAGGAGGTCAAGGAAGAAGAAGAAGGAGGGGGGCTCTCTCCCCCTTGCTTCCGGTGGCACCGGAGTGCCACCGGAGGCCATCATCATCACCACGATCTACACCAACACCTCCGCCATCTTCACCAACATCTCCATCACCTTCCCCTCTCTATCTACAGCGGTCCACTCTCCCGCAACCCATTGTACCCTCTACTTGAACATGGTGCTTTATGCTTCATATTATTATCCAATGTTGTGTTGCCATCCTATGATGTCTGAGTAGATTTTCGTTGTCCTATCGATGGTTGATGAATTGCTATGATTGATTTAATTTGCTTGTGGTTATGTTGCTGTCCTTTGGTGCCCATCATATGATTGCGCACGTGGATCACACCCTAGGGTTAGTTGTATGTTGATAGGACTATGTATTGGAGGGCAAGAGTGACAGAAGCTTCAACCTAGCATAGAAATTGATGCATACGGGATTGAAGGGGGACCAATATATCTTAATGCTATGGTTGGGTTTTACCTTAATGAACGTTAGTAGTTGCGGATGCTTGCTATAGTTCCAATCATAAGTGCATAGAATTCCAAGTCAGGGATGACATGCTAGCACTGGCCTCTCCCACATAATACTTGCTATCGGTCTAGTAAAGTAGTCAATTGCTTAGGGGCAATTTCGCAACTCCTACCACCACTTTTCCACACTCGCTATATTTACTTTATTGTTTCTTTATCTAAACAGCCCCTACTTTTTATTTACGTACTCTTTATTATCTTGCAAACCTATCCAACAACACCTACAAAGTACTTCTAGTTTCATACTTGTTCTAGGTAAAGTGAACGTCAAGCGTGCGTAGAGTTGTATCGGTGGTCGATAGAACTTGAGAGAATATTTGTTCTACCTTTAGCTCCTCGTTGGGTTCGACACTCTTACTTATCGAAAAATGTTGCGATCCCCTATACTTGTGGGTTATCACCTACAGTTTTGCATCTCGGTGCCACCGAGTTGTTCCACTCGGTCACACCGACAAGGTCAGGTTATATATATTGACAGGCCAAATTTTGGAAAATTTTCCGAAACCCTTCGCCCATGCATAACCTACTCTGCCTCTTCGGGTCTCCGGATCGTCTTCTCGCCGCCAGCGACCTCCCCCCGCTGGGCTCCGCCACCGTCAACAGCAATCTGCTCCGCCGTTGCCGCCGTAGCGAACACTCGCTGCATTAGGGTAAGTTCTATCCGAGTTGTCCAGGTGTTGTTTTATGAACCAAGGCTTTGTAATGTATTTATGCCTTTATATGAAATTATTTTCCTCCTGTGCGGCCATTGTTATGCCTGAGATTTTTCTAGTCGTCGGCTTCATCTCCCACGTAGATGCTACGGGGTGTTCGGTATAGCGCACAACCACACTTGACCCAACGTCTTGGTCCGTAAAGGAGGTGTCTGCGTAGCGAACTAGGCAATCGAACTATGCGGCTTTATCATTCTCACTTAGCCATAGGAGTTTGACAATGGGACTAGGGACTAGCCCCTGGTGCGTGTGCGGCTATCCAAACTTCGGTGCCTTAGGCGCATGACTGGATGAAGGCCAGTCCTTCGTATAGTACGGAAAAAATTGCAAGAGATTTATGGTGAGTCACCAAATTTCTAACCAGCTCTCGCCGTATCATGACAGTCAGTTTTCGGCTTTCTCTACTGAGGTGCTTGACTTGATGAGTCAGAAACACAATCACAGTAGTTCTCCCTTTACCGCCTTAGCCGAACCAGCGGAACGTAAGGTGACAACCACAGGAGCCGGGCAACCCAACTATTGACCAAAGACATGATTCGGAGTCGATGCATATAATGCAATGTTCGGGACGCCGAAGTGTACTTCTAAAAGTATTTGGACTTTTCTTTCTTGAACGTATGTGTGGCCAAATAGAGCCCCTGGTATTGAATCTGTACCAGAATGTATATGTGGCGATCTTAGAACAAACGAGGAATGCAGATTATGAAACAGACCCAGATCGAATGAGGGTTGGTGAAAACTTATTTTCATTATAATCTGTTTGATACGTCAAGACATGTTATTACAGATAGTGCCAAGGCTATTTCACATGCCAAGATTTGTACACAAGGGAAAGCTGTATACGGGGCCTAAAAAAGATGGTCTTGAAGATCTCATTGATGCCCTGCCGCACATCTATGTCGCTTTCATCCTTGTGGAGAAGATTCCTTGAGAGGAAGGGTCCACGGTCATTTATATGAAAATGGGCCCGGAAAGAGTCCTATGGACTTATCTGTATTGTGCCTCCGTCGTTGCCCAGGGTATTTTGAGTGCGTAATTATGCACATGCGGTACATATGCCGTGGATGTGTGTGGCGATCGGCGGAGGCAAAACTGCTAGTCTAGCTCTGGAGTCACCGAGCTGTCATCATGCATAGTAGACCGGACGTGTTTAACATTGTCCGTGGGCTTGATGGCTGATGAGGTGTTCGGCCTAGGGAGGCCGCTCTGCACTTCAGCCGCGAGGGACGCGGTGTGCTCCTCAGTTCAAAGGGAGCGCTCCATGTTTCTATTGACTATGATAACGCCGTGGGGTTCGGGCATTTTGAGCTTTATGTAAGCATAATGCGGGACCGCATTGAAGCGGGCGAAGGTGGTTCATCCGAGCAGTGCATGATAACCACTGCGAAAGGGGACGATGTCGAAGATCAAGTCTTTGCTTCGGAAGTTATCCGGTGAACCGAAGACTACTTCCAATGTTATTGAGACCGTGCAGCGGGCTTCTACGCCGGGTATCACTCCTTTAAAGGTGGTGTTAGTAGGCTTGATTCTTGATGGGTCGATACCCATTTTGCGGACTGTGTCTTGATAAATCAAGTTAAGACTACTGCTGCCGTCCATGAGGACTCTAGTGAGATGGTATCCGTCGATGATTGGATTGATAACCCACAAGTATAGGGGATCAATTGTAGCCTCTTTCGATAAATAAGAGTGTCGAACCCAATGAGGAGCTAAAGGTAGAACAGATATTCCCTCAAGTTCTATCGACCACCGATACAACTCTAGCGCGCTTAACGTTCGCTTTACCTAGAACAAGTATGAAACTAGAAGTACTTTGTAGGTGTAACGGGATAGGTTTGCAAGAATATAAAGAGCACGTAAATAAAAACTAGGGGCTGTTTTTGGTAAAGAAGCAATAAAGTTAGTGTAGCGAGTGTGGAAAAGTGGTGGTAGGAGTTGCGAAATTGTCCCTAAGCAATTGACTACGTTACTAGACCGATAGCAAGTTTTATGTGGGAGAGGCCACTGCTAGCATGTCATCCCTGACTTGGAATTCTATGCACTTATGATTGGAACTATTAGCAAGCATCCGCAACTACTAACGTTCATTAAGGTAAAACCCAACCATAGCATTAAGATATATTGGTCCCCCTTCAATCCCGTATGCATCAATTTCTATGCTAGGTTGAAGCTTCTGTCACTCTTGCCCTCCAATACATAGTCCTATCAACATACAACTAACCCTATGGTGTGATCCACACGCGCGCTCATATGATGGGCACCAAAGGACAGCAACATAACCACAAGCAAATTAAACCAATCATAGCAATTCACCAATTACCGATAGGATAACGAAAATCTACTCAGACATCATAGGATGGCAACACATCATTGGATAATAATATGAAGCATAAAGCACCATGTTCAAGTAGAGGGTACAACGGGTTGCGGGAGAGTGGACCGTTGTAGATAGATGGGGGAAGGTGATGAAGACGTTGGTGAAGATGACGGATGTGTTGGTGTAGATCGTTGTCGCGATGATGGCCCTGGCGGCGTTCCGGCGGCACCGGGAGAGTGGGGGAGAGGGCCCCCTTCTTCTTCTTCCTTGACCTTCTCCCTAGATGGGAGAAAGGTTTCCCCTCTGGTCCATGGCCTTCATGGCAGCGGAGGGGCGAGAGCCCCTCCGAGATTGGATCTGTCTCTCTGTCTCTCTCTGTTTCTGCGTTCCAGATTCTGGCCTTTCACCGTTTCTTATATTCCCGGAGATCCGTAACTCCGATTGGGCTGAAATTCTAACACGATTTGTATCCGGATATTGGCTTTCTTGCGGCGAAAGAAGGGCACCAACCGCCTTACGGGGTGGCCATGAGGGTCAGGGGCGCACCCGTCCCCCTGCCTCGTGGCCCCCTCGGGCATCGTCTCACCTTGATTGTTCTTCCCCAAAATCACATATATCCAAAAAATCTCCGTCAGTTTTTATCCTGCTTGGACTCCGTTTGATATGGATTTTCTAAGAAACAAAAAACATGCAACAAACAGGAACTGGCACTGGGCACCGGATCAATATGTTAGTCCCCAAAAATAGTATAAAAGTTGCCAAAAGTATATGAAAGTTGTATAATATTGGCATTGAACAATGAAAAAATATAGATACGATGGAGACGTATCATGGATCGAGGATCAGAGCTGCTGAACCTCCAGGACGGATATTGGTCGGGTGGTCCCTGCGATCGAAGATGATCGGACAAGCCGGCCACGGGTTGAATTTAGGAGCGACATGCTCTACGGCGTAGACGTCCCTTAGCGCGCGTTTGCGCTCCATTTTGGGAATATGCGTGACGTAGATCATGTTCACTATTTTCACCTCAGGGGGAAATTTCTTTTGCCCCCCTGTGTTCAGTGGGCGGAGCTCTTCATCATCCTCGCTTTGAGGTCCTTTCCCCTTATCTTCGGTGTTTAACTTACCAGCCTATTTAAAGACCCAACAATTTCTGTTGGAGTGGTTGGCAGGCTTATCCGGGGTGCCATGAATCTGGCAATGCCGGTCGAGTATTTTGTCCAAGTTGGATGGACCATCTTTATTTCCTTTAAATGGCTTCTTTCGCTGACCGGATTTAGCGCCACTGAATCCGGCGTTGGCCGCCGTGTCTTTGGTATCTTCATTGTTGCTTTGACGCTTGTGTCTGTTGCGTTGTGGTCTGCCGTTGCCGTCTCTGGCTTCGGAGGTACCTGGGTCGCTGGTACTGTTGCTTCTACAAGCTATTGAACTTAAGTGAGGCAACATGATCTCAAGACCTACACAGGTAACACATATTGTTTAGGAACTTTGTGACCTCTAATGTGACAAGTGGAGATATCTATGAGAACCGAAGACAATATGAGATAACGGTTATCCATTGAACTTAATGCCTGGTTGCGGTCTTATGAACTTAATTGTGGAAACAACCACTCTGTGGTAACAAAGAAGCGGGACCATAGAATGAAATGTAACCCCTAAAGGAGGAGTTTCATGACTCTAGGGAGAACCGCCTATAGAAAGTTTATATCAAATACTATGAGTACAATACAAGGTAACTGGTGCCGCACTGGCACAATTCGTATATTCTTACCATGAACTGAAATCTCTCTGCACCTAATCTCTTCATTGCAGGAAACACCATTTACATTTTAAGCTCTTGTTATTTACTTTTATTACTTATTTAGTAGTCACCTTTAAATCCTCTTTTTACTAGCATATTTTAGTTTATTGTTTACCTAGGACATTAATAGTATTTGCAAAAGCTCAAGCAGTACTTCACACAAGAACTATGACACCTTGTGTGTGACAGAATCGCCTCCATAAATACTCTCCTCTACTCTTTGTTAGGACGATTACTCATTGGGATACTTCTGCGAAAGTGCTACACTACCCTGTTTGGTTTATAGGTACCACTCATGCAGCGAACATCGGCCATATAAAACCAGTCGGACACGCACGTATCGGCATCCTCTCAATGGGTGCCTGTGGGGTAGTCGGTCCCGTCTATTCGGCAGACCTCGGACGCTCCCACTTCGTGTAGTTTCCCACCTCGGGAGCAAGGCATCATGCAAAAGTACTTCTTCCACAGCCCAAAATCTGCCGCGCATCCAAGGTGCATTTCACCAAGGGCGACGAACCCTGCGATGTGTAGGATCGAATTTGGGGTCAGGTGGTAGAGTTGGATCCCATAAAATTCAAGCAAGCCCTGGGGGAAGGGGTGGATAGGAAACCCTAGGCCATGGAGAAGAAAGGGAACAAAGCATACCCGCTCATCCCCGTGAGGGATGGGATGACTTTCGGCATGCATCTGCCCGTCCACGGATATTAAGCCGGAGCGAGTTGGGGCTAGATCTGAATCTAGCAGATAACCTTGGGTGGCGATCCGGTCCAGTTGAAGGCGCGTGATGGAGCAGCTTCTCGAGTCACCTTTGAGGGGACCGTCGGGTCTCTTAGAGGAACCTGCGTCGTTTTCCATTGTTGGAGCTCTCGAAGCTAGACTTTGGGGGAGAAATCTGTGTTGAGTTGCGAAAGGGGAAGGTCAAGATGTGCTTTGCCGTGGCTTCGGACCGGGTACCCGTTAAATAAAGTGAAAAAGGGTGACGCTTCGACATCTGACCATAAAGTGACTCGATTCCCCAAATGGCGCGATGGTCGAGGGAAATTTGTGAAGACAACGCGTCGTGGGACCAGGGGCCAAGGAGAACTCACCTGTCCAACCGAAGACTTCAAGGCCAAACTCAAATTACTGATGGGAACTCTGTCAAGCCAGAGACTCCAAGGCCGAAGACATATGTCTGAAGAAGATCGTCATCCTCGGCGTTGAAGACCAGTTCAGGGGCTACCAACGGTTGCCTGGACTAGGGAGTACCAACCTAGTTGGCCCACAATCCATGGGCCGAGCTTATGGCCCACCCCACTCACAAGGAAGGACTCCGGAGGCCTCATACTTCGGTGTGATCAAGATGGATTCTGCCGAAAACTTGGCGTGTACTCCAAGGACCGCTTCGGTCGCCGGCATGTTTATCCCTAGTTTGGCAATCGACCATGTTTAACCCTACGTACCCCCCCCCAGCGTCTATATAAGTTTCTTAAAGTTTGGGAGCTGTCATCCTAACCATGGACATGTGTTGTCACTTAATAACGAGATCATATAATTAGGAGATTGATGTGATGGACGAGACTCATCAGTTAGCTTAGCATATGATTGTTCAATTTATTGCTACTGCTTTCTTAATGTCAATCACATCATTCTCCTAATGATGTGATCTCGTTATCAAGTGACAACACATGTCTATGGTTAGGATGACAACTCCCATATTTGGGCTAGATATATAGGGTGTTGGGCAGCCCAGACGTTTAAGGGTCGTTTGAGAGGCCCGTTTGGGTCAAAAAATCGTGACCGGGCGGCCCGCCCGGACGTATGAGACGCGTTTGAGAAGTCCGGTTGTAAATGCTCTAAGGCACAGTTGGGTAGATTGTCGCCCCCTATTCTCTTAGTGTGAATCCTTGGAGTCGTAAAATCTCCTCCCTTCTTTACTCCAAAAATTGTTGATCACTTCTACAATACCTCGGTGCTTTTTTTAGTCCAATGTAAATTTCTTAGGCAGGAAATCGCTTTGCATTCATTTTCTAACAAAACGTTTTTATAGAAGGGGCTCACCCAGGTGAGGTCGCGGAAATTCGCTCCCGACGGTACTCGAACTCGGTCTGTAAGGAAACACCATTGTGTCCTTGTAGCCCAGTTCTCAACAAAACGTTTTTATGAGGTCGTGCGAGCGGCTTCTTCATGTTCGCACGAGTGTTGCTGCTTATAGCTTCAGATGCAGCAAAATAGTGTAGTGAACTTGTGATGGCGATGCGGCATTGGACATAGACATGTTTCATGTTATCTGCCTGACGAGGGATATCTAGTCGCCTGTTTAAGGAAGGGTAGATCCTCGACCTCTGCATCGATAATCCATATTCGGTCGTATGATACATCTTGGATTCTTGAGTTGGTTCAAGCTAATAAACACCCTGCCCGCTTTTGTTGAACACACGGAAATGAAGTAGCGTACAACTAGATAGATCACTGCATCTCACAAGGTACACATTCAACGAGATTGTTCGATCTCTTGCTTGCTTGTCTCGTTAATTCCTTACAAATCTTCTCTTGTGTAGCCCCCGACCGCCCCATCCAGGCGTCTCACGGGCGAAACCCTAGATCACCGCAGAGCTCCCCTTTCCTCTCTCCTTCCCCCCTCGCCGTCGCCTGAGGCCGCCGCCGGGCAAGCCCGGGGCGCCCCCGAGGAAGGTGGCGGCGGGGCATCTGCTGCTATGCTCTCTCGCAAGGGGCGGCGGGGCATCTGCTGCTATGCTCTCTCGCAAGGGGCGGCGGGATCTAGGGTTGCGGCTTCGTTCGGAGTGGCGCCACCGGCTCTGCGGCGAGCGTTGGCACGAGTGTGGTGGTGGCATCCCTGGCCGTGAGGATGGCGAGCGTTGGCACGAGTGTGGTGGTGGCGTCCCCGGCGTTCGGCGGCACCAGATCTGGCGGCCCCTTCCATCTCCGACGCGATGCGATCCAACCCTTTCGGGCCTGGGTCGGGGTCTTCTTCTTTGATCGTTGGTCTCGTTTTGCGGGTGGGATGGTGGTGTGGAGCCAGACCAGGAGAATTCCATGGCCGGCCATGGCTGGCCGTGACGGCGGCGGTGCCCGAGGGCACCGTTCTTCCTCCTTGGAGGCGTTTATCAGGTTTGCCTCCCTCCACCCACCATCCTCTAGCCTCCCGGGTGAAAGCTCTAACCTCGGTGGGCGGTGGCGGCACTCTCGGCGTTGTTTTTCTTGAAGGCGTCGCCTTTGGGAGCCGTTTGGTTGGTGTGCGCTGTTGGGGTGCGTTTGACAACGGAAGTGGTGTGTCCTCTTCATCCAAGCTTGATGCTATCCCTCCTCCGCGGTCGGGCCATGGGCAATTCTGCTTGAGGGAAGCTTTGGCGGCTCGTCGAGAGTGCGTTGATCGTCTCTATGTGGCCATCCTCCAGCGGCAACCATTCCTGTTCTAGGTGGAACATTCTATCTTCCGACGGTGCGGTGCCTATCGAGCCAGGCGAGGAGGTTGTGGCCTTCTTCGGAGATGGAGTTGGATGGTTGTGTCGTGTCGGGGTCCGTAGCTGTTTGGTGACCACATTCTCTCTTGATGCCAGTCATCCCCTTCTCCTTTGTGCCAGCATGGTCCTGGTTCCCTCGTGCTTCGTTCTCGGAGGAGGGCCTCGATGTCTTCACTTGCGTGCTTCTCTGATTTACCCTCTAGCTTGTAGCATTTGAGGCTAGTTAGCTGCTTTTCGACGGCTATGTATCTTATCATGTTGTATTTCCTTTTTTCGGTTACTTGTGATCTATATTCTTGGCCGGTTGATGGCTTTGTTAATTCAAAATTAAGCTAGTCTCGAGCCCCATCTCAAACTCGGCTGATGCCTTTTCTCTAAAAATCTTCTCTTGTGTACGGGCCAGCAAGGGTTCGAGCCTCACTTTCATCTTTTTTTTTTTGCCCTGGTTCCTCCTAGGACCAACTGGTCTTTTAGCCTGCTGTCCCAAGGAAAAAAATTATATGAGACCAGGTCTTACGGTTAGTAGGTGAGACCCGTCCTGATGGATGATACGTGGCATTCACAAATCATAAAGCATCCCCCACCCCGATTTAAAATCAGGGGGGAGAGAGATTAGATGACACGTGGCATTCACAAATCACAAAGCATCTAATCTCTCCCTCCCCTGATTTTAAGTCGGGGTGGGGGATGCTTTGTGATTTGTGAATGCCACATGTCATCCATCAGAATGGGTCTCACATGAGACCTGGTCTCATAAAATTCTTTTCCTGGCCCAATGGCAAGTGCGTCCTATTTCCAATTAAGCCAGCTGAGTTCGAAACTGCCCTCCTACCTAACAACGAATGTTAAGGGAGGGAACTTCCCCCTCTAACCTCGTTTATTTTTCTTGCCTCAACATTCGTCAAAGGGGATTGAATACTCGGGTGCCTTCGTTGGCCACTAAGCATTTTGCAGAAGAAACGAATAGATTTACGTTGGAGAGGAGTTACAAGTAGCACCAAACAATAATAAAAGCGCTCAATTGCGCTCATCTTTCATTTTGGAGGAGGTTACGTTTATATTTGCATGAAGTCTTCAATTCATGGAATATCGACGCTCATGTATGTAACGGTGTACATATAAGATACGAAGATCCCTGCAGACACTAGGCGGTTCTGAAGTCTGAACTTCCAATCCCAACAGCCATGGCTACAGTCCTCATGGTCCCCTTGATGCTGTACCTGCTCGCGGTGCTTGCCGGCCGCCATGTTCACTGCAAGAGCACTGGGGCCGCCGCCGACGGCCTTTATGACGTTACAGAGTACGGAGCGGCGCCGAGCAGAAAAGACAACAAAGACGTGAGTGCGTTGCTGCAGACTGGACTCGCTGCTTCCTGTGTTTTCCGTTCGTTTCTGAACCCATGTGTCGTGTTCCCGTGTCACCACTCACCACCACTGACTTTCCAGGCATTCTTGGCGGCATGGCGCGCCGCGTGCAGCTCCACGGCCGGCAACGCGACGCTGCTGATCCCCGAGGGCACCTTCGCCGTCGGCGCCGTGGAGTTCTCGGGCCCGTGCAAGAGCGGTGGCGCGCCCGTCGTGGTGATCGACGGCGTGCTACGGCCGTGCACGGGTGGATGCCACCTAACGGATGATGACTGGATCACGTTCAGCGCCCTGAGCAACCTCCTCGTCACCGGCGCCGGTACCCTAGACGGCCAGGGCGGCGCTCGGACTAACAATGCCAAAACGACGGTGATCACGCCGGCCGCCAATACTGAATCGATCAAATTTGTGTCATTTCCATTTTACTGAACGAGACGGTGAGGTGATTTTGCCCGCCATTGTGCAGACTCTGGAGCTGGACGGCGTGACGAACTCGACCGTGAGGGGCCTGCGGTTCGTGGATAGCCGGGGCTTCCACTTGAGCTTCCACCGCAGCAGCCGCGTCACGGCGGAGGGCCTCCGCATCCACGCCCCCGCGTCCAGCCGGAACACGGACGGCATCCACGTCGGCTGCTCGAGCCACGTCCGCATCGCCGACTCGGTCATCGGCACGGGCGACGACTGCGTGTCCGTCGGCCCCGGCTCCTCGGACGTGGTGGTCACCGGCATCATCTGCGGCCCGGGCCACGGCATCAGCGTGGGCAGCCTGGGGAGGAAGGAGGGGGAGGAGGACGTGCGCGGGCTGGTGATCCGGAACTGCACCGTGCGCGGCACCACCAACGGGCTGCGCATCAAGACGTGGCCCGGGTCGCCGCCGGGGCGGGCCTCCAACATCACCTTCGAGGACATCATCATGGCCGACGTGTCCAACCCCATCCTCGTCGACCAGCGGTACTGCCCCCACGGCCGTTGCTTCGACGTCGACAAGCCGTCGCGGGTGCAGATCAGCGATGTGACCTTCAGGAGGATCCAGGGGACGTCGAGCAGCAAGGTGGCGGTGCAGCTGCGGTGCAGCGAGGAGCAGCCGTGCAGCGGGGTGCGCCTGGACGGCATCAACCTCCGCTGCGGCGACCAGCCGTGCCACGCGCAGTTCGCCAACGTGCGGGGGGCGCCCGCCTTGGAGGCGCAGGCGCCCAGCCTGTGGGTTCAAGAAGCTCACGGACTGCCATCGGACGCTGAATAACCAAACCATTCTTCTCTGATCGACAAGAAGAGTTCACACGGTTTTACGCTTGCAGGCGTCGAGCGCTGTAGGGGCGCTTCTTTTTGGGACTACACGTTAGTAGTATGCAGGACCTATCGGGTTTGCTTGAGAATTGCTTGATTTTGGTTTAAAGTTTGAAGATGAATTTTTGCAGGATGATAATAATCAGGTTAATTTCGAGCTGAAAATTTGCATACAAGCAGTATAGTTTCTTTCTTTTGTTGGAATTCAGAAATCAAGCAGTACCAACTTGATGAAAAGATCACGGCCATGAATTCCTTGTGATACAGCACGACAAGTAAAGCTTCGGTGTGTTAAAAAAAAGACAAATAAGCTTGGGGACCAACAGGAGGAGATTGCGATGGAGAACCGGCTGCATGCCTGTAGCTGTAGCGACACTGCACCAGTCATGTGCATGGTTCCGCGGTTCCGGTCGATCGGCCATCGACGGCGCTCGCTGGAAGCACAAAGACGCGCGAACTGCCGAATCCGTCGGTGCACATATGCCACCACCCGGACACGAATCGACTCAACGGCCACCAGAGGACACGCGCTCACTTTCAATCGCTAACAACGTTCGCGTCGATCATGTCATGAAGGCTGTAAGAGCAACTCCAACGGCCGATCCAAACGGACGACGTTTTTGTTCGTTTTTTTGTTCGTTTGGATCGGTCGTCCGCCCGCCGTCCGTCCTTTTTTAGTTTTGGGTCGGCAGTGCGCCCAACAGGCCGACCCATTTCATGACCGCGCGTGTTTAACATTATGTCGTCGCCCTGGTTTTGGCGCTCTAGCGCGCGGGAAAGGCTCGCGCGCGGGGTAGCGGCCTAGCGCGCGCTGGTTTTGGCGCTCCAGCGCGCGGGAAAGGTTCGCGCGCGTGCCGCGGCCTGCGCTCGCCATAAAGAAGGCGCTCCCTCCACATTCTGTCGGCCGCCCCACTCTCGCCGCCTCTACGCCATCATGTCGATTCGCCGCCTGGGCGCTTCGGATTTTCGCGGAGTCCGCGAGCGCCGCTCCGGCAGCTTCTCCGCCGAGATCTGGTTTCGCGAGAAATGTCTCGTCCTCGGCACCTTCGACACCGCAGAGGAGGCAGCCCGCGCGCATGACGCGGCGGCGTGGCGCCTCCTAAGGCCTCGTCGGGATATGAATATGAATTTTCCCAACGTGTCGAGCCAGCGGGCGCAGGATCTGGCGCCTCTCCCGCGGCTTTTCACCGACGAGGATCGTCGTGTCCAACGGAGGCGGCAGCGTCGCCTCGCCATCGTAGAGAAGGACGTGGAAGCCTTGGTGGTGTGGCGCGGAGGCTTCCCGCAGGACATCGTTGACGAGCGCCAGTTCTACAAGCAATTGAGATCGGAGAGGGACGCGAGGAGGAGGGAGCGAGCTGCCTATCGGGAGGACAAGCGTTCGCGGAAGCAGGCAGCTCAATTGAAACTGAAACTACGAGAAACGGCGGGTTGGGACTTTGAAGACGAGGCGTATGCTGACGCCTACATTGAGACATCGGAGGAAGACATTACTGAGTCGGAGTCAGAAATCGACGAGTAGTGCTCTTTTCTTTTTATTTGTGTACGCTAGAATTATCTATGTATCCATTTTTATCTGAAAAATGGTCGATGGCGTCGGCGACGTAGCAAGCGGGCGAGGGTGTGCCACCGACCAGCGGGCCCGGTAAGAAAAATGGGCGAGCGCGCGCGTCCGTCTTTTGTCCGCGCCGACGCAAATCAGGCTCAAAAATGAACTGGGATTGGGGCGGCAAGCGGACGAAAGCGGACGCACGGCCATTTGGATCGGCACGTTGGGCCAACCTTTTTGTCCGCGTCAACCCAAACGAACGGCCGCGGATAAAATAGGTCGCCCCATTAAAGCTGCTCTAAGCCTGTAAATAAAGCTATAGAATCCAAAGGGAAGGAGCGGCTTTTTCTGGATCAAGTAGCGGGAGCTCGGCATCCCCGTCAAATCTCTGCTGTTTATTTTGCTTATTAAAGAAAATAGCCAACCTAGTTGAGCTCTGTGTGAGTTAGTTGAGCTCTGTACCTACATATACGTGTAAGCATTGTAATCAATGAAAGCAAGTGTTGCACAAAACCTCTCTCTCCTGTCCTCGCTCTGGTTCTGACAAGAGCAAATGTGCAAAACGTGAGCTGAGGATGCGTGCCGTCTCGCACATCCTGTATTACGAACGTCACACATTTTGATGCGTATTCCATTAGAAAGATTGCGTACCGTCCAGTTCAGATCAGCTCTCTGATGTTGCCTCCCAAGGATAAGCATTACTAGCTGCATAACCGTCCAGTTTACAGTAGCTTGCTAGCTAACCAATCCTTAACCCGAGACTGTCGCCGGCACGTCCGCGCCGCGCCACGGCCCACGGTCCCGACGCGCCAGACGCCAGTCTCACGGCCACACTGAGTCACTGACTGTCGGCGCGGCGGCCACCTCACCTCACTCTCCACCATTTATCACCCCCCTCCTCGCTTCCAAGCCAAGCCGCGCGCGACGCCAACCACCTTCCACTACTCCTACACTCCCACACACTACAGCTCGTACGTCGCCGCTTCCCCTCCCCCGGCCCGCGGCCGCTGCTATAACTACAGGCCACGGAGCGCCAGCGAGGGGGGCAGCCCTAGCTAGCTAGACCAGACTTCGCGCGCGCGTTAGGGACCATGGCGAGCGGCAGCGGCAGCGGCGAGGGGAAGGCGGGCAGGGCGGGCGCGGGGTACCAGCAGTACGGCACCGGCTACGACGAGCGCCAGTGGTGGCCGTGGCTCGTGCCCACCGTGCTCGGCGCCTGCGTCTCGGTCTTCGCCGTCGAGATGTACCTCAACGACTGCCCCCGCCACGGGAGCCCCCTCGGCGGCGACGCGCGCTGCGTCGCCGGCTTCCTCCGCCAGTTCTCCTTCCAGCCGCTGCGCGAGAACCCGCTCCTCGGCCCCTCTTCGGCCACGTAAGTCTCACACTCACACTCACCTCATGATTAATATTACAGTTTAATTTCGAAATCAAAAGTGGGGGATCTTGTCAGTGGAGTACTTGCAGCACAAGTTGGGGGTTTCTGCTGTGTTTACTGTGGGATTTGAAGCGAAATGAAAATGGGGGGATTGCAGTTTGGCTGGATATCTGTGTCACCGCTAGTCAAAGTTAGAGGTGCACTCGTCGCAATTTTTAGTTGCTAGTCTGGAAATGGGGGAGATTGGGCAATATTGACTAATTAGATCTGCATTACTACTGGTAAACAGTAGGTGATTTAGTTGTGGAGCAATGCAAAATATACCTGCAACAATTCGATTTTACAAAGGTACTCTCTCCGTCTGGGTTTATTAGGCCTCTCAGCATTACAAGCATGTCCCTTTTTATAATGCCTCGCTTTGAAAAGGTGCATGTATGTAACCATTTCATTGGCTGCATTGAAAACTATTGTTGTTGGTGTCATGGCCGGGAAATTAATACACCTCATGTGTGCTTTTTCATTGGCTGCATGCATGTGAGAGAGTGCATTGGAAGTGGAATGAAAGAATTAATGTGAGCAAATTACTATGTGTCTTGATATAAGAGAAATTGTCTTTAGGCCTAATAAACCCGGACAGAGGGAGTATCTTTTGCTTATTTGTTTGAGTATCTTTTGCTTATTTGTTTGACGGAAAACAGTAGCTGATTTAACTAGTACTTCAAATTATATGGTACAGAGAGTTAGCAAGGTATCTTTTATTATCTAGCATTCGTTTTCTCGTGGATACGCCACTTACTGGCAAATTAAAATCATAGCTATATCCCTCAAAATAATCATATCTATGGTAGGTACACTGCAATATCTATGTTGACCACATTGACTTTCATAATTATATTGCCTCTGCAATCTAAGATAGTGTTAGGCGTGGACTTCTTCTCTTCTCTCATTGGACCGGAACAAAAAAATGTTGTTTTATCCGTTGTACTTTATTAATTCTATCACATGTGGCCTGCTATACACATATGTTATGTTACTTACATGAACATCAGATCAGCTGGCATATCTATCTTTTTCTGTTGTAATGTGATTTCATTATATATACAAATATCATGGTGTCCTGCGCAAACTAGTAAACGTCTTTAATCATCTTTAATGTTTTGAACTTGCATAAGTATGCACTAATATGCTACTTATAACAACATTAGACCGTGATCAGAAGTATTGTTTATGTGTGAATTTAATCAGTACACCGATTGTTTTTTTTCGAAAAGGGGGGACTCCCCGGCCTCTGCACCAGAACGATGCATACGGCCACCTTTATAAATAAGCAAATAGGTTCAACAAGGTCTTATAGTCTGAAACAAAAGTAACGGCAAGCTCACAAAGAGCCACAACGCCAAAAACACAAAAGCCAATAGGCCTCAACCGGCTAGCATAACAAAGATAGGAAAACTAATCCCCTATCCTATTACATGACCGCCATCCAAACCGGTTGAAGATATCCCGTGCTACCATCTCCCACCGGACAGATCCAGTAACCAAACGCTCCCTGGCCTACATCGGAGTGAGTAACGACCACATACGGATCAACGCAGTGGCTCGGAATATAATCTGCAAAAAATGAATATTTGTTGTTCTGTTAAAAGCCAAATCATTTCTGCAGTTCCAAATTGCCCACAATAAAGCACATACTCCTACACGAATGTGTCTAGCTGTTTCGGACTCTATCCCAACAAGCCACGTTCCGAATAACGTACTGACAGAATTTGGAGGAGTAATGTTAAAGGCAATGTGCACCGTCTACCACAAAACTTTGGCCAACGGGCAATCAAAAAAAAGGTGTTTGATAGTTTCATCCCGATCACAGAAACTACACCTAGTAGATCCTGTCCAGTTGCGCTTTACCAAGTTATCCTTTGTTAATATGACTTGTTTATGTACAAACCACATAAACACTTTAATTTTCAAAGGAACTTTGACTTTCCAAACATATTCGGAACTAGGAATGGCGCTAGAGTTGATGATATCCATATACATCGATTTAACTGTGAACTCTCCAGACCTAGTAAGCTTCCAGCACAACTGATCGGGCTGTTGAGATAGCTGAACCTCCATAAGTCTACTCACTAAATGAAGCCACGCTTCCCATCGGTTGCCAACAAGCGTCCTCCTAAAATGAATATTAAGGGGGATGGACTGCAGTATCGTTGCAACATAAGCATCACGTCGTTGAACAATACTATATAAGGACGAATACTGAAGCGCCAGCGGCGTCTCTCCAAGCCAAGTATCCTCCCAGAAACGTGTGGTAGTGCCATTACCGATTATAAACTTTGCCCTATTGAAGAAGGCTGCTTTGACTCTCATGAGCCCCTTCCAAAAAGGCGAGTCCGTCGGTCTCACTGTCACCTGGGACAAAGTTTTGGACTGCAGATACTTACTTCGGAGAATCTGCGCCCACGTGGCATCAGTCTCAACTGATAACTTATACAACCACTTACTGAGAAGACATTTGTTTTTGACTTCAAGATTCCCAATGCCAAGGCCCCCCTGGTCCTTTGGTCACAGATGATATCCCATTTGGCGAGTCTGTATTTTCTTTTTAGTTCATCGCTCTGCCAAAACAGAACAACTCGCTTTTATGAAAGTTAATCTTCAACCCGGTCAATTGTTCAAATAAGCATAACACCAGCTTCATATTTCTCGCTTTTGCCAAGTCGTGCTCCATAAAGATGATCGTATCATCAGCGTACTGTAGGATAGACACACCTCCATCAACTAGATGAGGCACCAAGCCACCCACCTGACCAGCCTCCTTTGCCCTACCTATCAAAATTGCCAACATATCAACCACAATGTTGAACAAAATAGGAGACATTGGATCACCTTGTCTCGGGCCCTTGTGTGTCTAGAAATAATGACCTATGTCATCATTCACTTTAATTCCAACACTCCCTTTTTGCGTGAAAGATTCTACCTGGCGTCGCCAGGCTTCATCAAAACCCTTCATGCGTAAGGCCTGTTGAAGGAAAGGCCATTTGACTTTATCGTACGCTTTCTCGAAATCCACCTTGAAAACAACTCGTGGAGCGTTCCATGAAGGACCACAACCCCTTCTAGGATGTTTCTGTCCGGCATGAAAGTAGTTTGGGAATGCTGCACCACAGAATGCGCAATCTGCGTGAGCCTATTAGTCCCGACCTTGGTAAAGATTTTGAAACTAACATTAAGAAGACAGATGGGCCTGAATTGCTCAATTCTCACAACCTCTGTTTTCTTAGGAAGCAGGGTTATCATTCCAAAATTCAGTTGAAATAGCTGAAGCTGTCCAGAGAATAAATCATGGAACAACGGCAACAAATCCCACTTAATAATATGCCAACACTTTTTATAGAACTTCGCTGGAAATCCATCCAGACCGGGAGCCTTATTATTTTTCATCTGCGAGATGGCCTCAAACACCTCTTTCTCGGAAAAAGGAGCAGCCAAAATATCATTCTCAACAGCAGTAAGTTGAGGAACATCCTCAATCCTAGACTCATCCAGAGAAACACAGTTATCCTCTGGAGGCCCAAACAGCTGCTTGTAATACTCGGTTATGTATAATTTTAGGTTCTCCTGTCCTAAAATCGTTCCTTCATCTTGTTCAAGCTGAAAGATCCTCTTCTTTCTGTGTTTGCCATTGGCGATCATGTGAAAGAATTGAGTGTTCGCGTCCCCTTGGACAACTCGTCGGACCTTGGCCCGCAGCACCCACTTTAATTCCTCTTCACGAAGAAGCTCTTTCAATCTCATCTCCGCGTCAAGCTTGGCATGAAGCTCCGAGGCCAGCAGAACCGTGGATTCGGCTTTTACATCTAGGGACTGAATAAGGGTAAGGAGCCTTTTCTTTTTGACCTTGTAAATCCCACTAATATGCTTAGCCCACCCACGTAGGAAACTTCTCAAGTGCCTGATCTTATTCTGCCAACGCTCAAGCGCAGTCCTGCCTCCAGCATCCTTAGCCCATTCCCTGGCTACGAGATCAAAGAAGCCGTCTCATTCAAACCAAGCTAGCTCGAACAAAAACGACTTTTTGTTTCCCAAATGGGTAGCCTCACCGGTGTCTACAAATAAAGGCGTGTGGTCAGAAATACCACGGGAAAGTGCCTGAACTGTTACAAAGGGAAACTTCTGTTCCCATTCGACGCTAGCTAGTACTCGATCCAGCTTTTCAAACGTTGGATTTGGCAATGTGTTAGCCCAGGTGAATTTTCTTCCCGAAAGCTCTATCTCTCGCAGATCCAAGCTTTCAATGATGGTATTAAACATAAACGACCATCTCCCTTCGAAATTATCATTGTTCTTCTCCTCACGCCTTCTAATAATATTGAAATCACCCCCACCAGGATTGGAAGCTGCTCAGAACCGCAAATCCGAACCAGATCAGCCAAGAACTCAGGTTTGAGTTCGGGCTGTGCGGCACCATATACCGCCACCAGAGCCCAATTAAACCCATCGGCCTTCGACCGCACCCGAAAATTAACTGCAAAGTCTCCCATCACCACACTTCGGACTTCGAGCGAATCGCATCTAACTCTGAGTAAGATCCCACCCGATCTTCCTCTCGGCGGCAGACAATGCGAATCAAAATCAATACCTCTCGATAAAGTATTGAGAAACTGTGGCAAAAAATTATCTCTACCAGTTTCCGACAATGCGATAAAGTCTAGCCTATGCTCGATAGACGCCTCTGCAAGAAACCTTCTTTTAGCCAAGTCTTTCAGACCTCTGCTATTCCAAAAGATTCCTTTCATATTTCATCATGAAATTTTTTAGCAGTACGGATCCTAGCACTCCTACGCACTGCTGAAACCGGGTAAATCTTCCGCTTCCACTTGCGTTTAGGCTTGTTCTGACCCTCCAGCCGGTCCTCATAACCAGGCTCAGTGGACCTAACCACGACAGCCTCAGAGGTGTCATCCTCCCCCTCAGACTCAGCGAGGGGTGGTAGAAGATCCGCACAAAAATTATCGAGCACCCTGACCCCCAAAGCATCAATGTCGGAGTCATTCATGGGTTTAACCGCTGCTAAGTTCCGAATCATCTTCAAAGCCCGCTCCGCCTCTAAATCCAGGATATCATTAACGGAATTTGAAATTTCACTATCATTACTACCTAGTGAAACTCCTAATTGGTTTGCATTATTAATAATCTCCTCATTAGAAAAATGCAAAATGGAATTAGAGGTATTAACCGACATACCAGTAGTGACCTCAACGTCACGAAGCTTGGCCGCCCTCATGGCGCACCGCTGCTGTATGTCATCAACCTCCGGATGATCTTGGAGACGGCAGCTCAACCGTCGCCCCACAGAGACCGGATCCGGAATCCCTCCAAACGCAATAACCTCTCCCGAGTGACCCTGCTCGGGGTGGGGCCTCTTGCCTCACCCCTAACACGCAGCCGGTCGGCCTCCGTCGACGAAACAGCAGGAACGCTTGAAAGCGGCGGCGGGGAGCTCCACGGCGCCGCCGACGTCGACCGCGCACCGCGGCAAAGAGTCGGAGACGAACCGGGGGAGGGGAATGCATGGGCCGCCTGCCCATACTCCCCACCCATCCCGGCCCTCTGGCAAGAGGGGCTCGCCGGCGCCACAAGAGGAGCGGCCACCCTAGGCGCCCCAGGGGAAGAGGGCGCTGAGGCCACCTGCCCCGAGCCCCCTCCAGAAGGCGGAGCCGCCACCTGCAGCTCTGGCAACGCGAGAGGAGAAGAGGGTGCCGGGGCCACCTGCCCCGGACCCCCTCCCGAAGGTAAGACCTCCACCACCGAAACCGCGTCCTCAGGAGAAGCAATGCGCTGAGCAGGAAAGGGAGTGGCCACCTGCCTAGACTCCTCCTCTCCCCTGACCGAGGTCGGCGAGCCCCCGAGAATGGGACTCTCAGCATCCTCAAAATCTAAGGTAGGTGACGTGTGCTCAAAAACATCGTCAGACTTTATCCGGTCAGTCCAAAGTCTCGGGGGCGCAGAAGCAGGCTCAAAAGATCCAAATCTCAGAGAGTTCATAGGCACTGAAGAGGGTGGTGCCGTCCCATGGGCTACTTGCCCCGCCCCACAAAACTAAAAGCAGTGCGCATATCTCTAGTTTCTTTTCTTCCTTCCTTTGTCTAACCTGACATCCTATCAAATTCCAAAAAGCGCACGCTTTTTGAATTCCGTTTAGATATGCGCACTGCTTTTAGTTTTGTTTAGGGTATGCACAGCGTTTTCATTTTTTTCCGTGAGTACATGATTTCAGGCACACACAAATTGCTTGCACACATAATTCTTCACGTCCTGGACAATGATAAAAGGCCCATGGTCCATCAAGCTGTAATTTTGTATGTGCCACCATGTTTAAAAAGTGCAAGTCCACATAATCTGAGTGCAATTATGAAGATCTGGTTATGTTACATTATTCTATTGGATAAATGGATGGATGATTTTCTTTTTGGTGAGAATTTCAGAAATATTTCTTTTTTCTGTTGTATTGTGCTTTTAATATATTATACTAATTGATAGATAGCATGGCATCCGGAATCAGGGATACATTGGTTAGGATTGGCATGGTATAGTTTTGTTCATCTTGAAAATGTTGGAAATAAAGGGACTCAATGTCCTAAAGAAGTGCATACCCCATATTGCAGTTTGGAGAAGATGGGAGCTCTTGACTGGGCCAAAGTTGTTCATCAACACCAATGGTGGCGCCTATTCAGCTGTATCTGGCTCCATGCTGGCCTAATTCACTTGATTGTCAACATGATGAGCTTGCTATTCATAGGAATCCGCCTTGAACAGCAATTTGGCTTTGGTAAGCTTCACTGAAGTACTGAATTGGTCCATTTTTACATTTTCGCCGCATGTCAATCTTTCTTAATTGAGATACCTTGGTTGACTGTCATCTGCTTCTAACACTAGTCTTATACTCCCTCCATTTCTTTTTACTCTGCATATAAAATTTGGTCAAAGTCAAACTGGATAAAGTTTGACCAAATTTATATTTAAAAATATGAATATCTACAATACTAAAACTATATAGTATGAACATATGTTTCATGGTGCATCTGATAATATTGATTTCATATTGTGAATGTTTATATTTTTTAATATAAAGTTAGTCAAACTCTACAAAGGTGAGGGAGCATCA
The DNA here is from genome assembly GCF_018294505.1 of Triticum aestivum. Lineage (NCBI taxonomy): Eukaryota > Viridiplantae > Streptophyta > Magnoliopsida > Poales > Poaceae > Triticum > Triticum aestivum. The sequence continues at coordinate 280,464,750 of NC_057812.1, read as the reverse complement.
GATGCACCATGAGCAGCACCCAATGTTTATATCTAAAGGCTCTTATATTTCTTTACAGAGGGAGTAGTTGCTAAATTATTTTTATAGAAGGGGTTTCCTCGATTTGTATTGATACGAAACAAACCACCCAAAAGTGATCAACAACATCATATTAGCCTTGCAGACTACTTTGGGGCTTTTCATGCCCATCAAACACGTTACTACACAACATGCTGTCCTGAAACTATGCTAAGCAAAACGCCTCTAAACATATATGCCCTGCCACCTCATCCTGCCGTCAATCTTGGTATACATGGTGACCAGCTGCTCCAAGCATTGACGTTGGTTGCAATTTGCTCCAGTAGTCTTGCCCAGCGCCTGGGAGTTCCTTTGATAAATATTTTCAGAAGGAAAGGAGTTGTGGAGATATTTACAGAGATCTGGTTCTAAGGCCTGGGGACCAAATTTCCTTTGATATATATATATACATGTAAATTTCCCAGCATTACTGCACAAAGGCCATTGGTTTCACAAATCTGATAAAGATTTGGCTTCCTGGTCTTTATTTGAAAACAATGAACAGCGATCATGTCTACAAAGGGTCAATGATCTTTTTAGAATTGTTTCTTTTCCTTATGTCGACGTGTTTCATTAATGTGGATTTGCGCATAGGTTGTATTTACCTTTGTGTTACCACGGAGTAAATTCCTGTGCACTGACTTCAGTTTTCGCACTTGCAAGTCCGCATTGGGATCATCTACCTGCTATCTGGCTTTGGTGGAAGTGTGCTATCTGCACTGTTCTTACGTAATCACTACATATCTGTCGGTGCCTCTGGAGCTTTGTTTGGTCTACTTGGCTGTATGCTCTCTGAGCTTATTATGAACTGGACCATTTATTCCAACAAGGTCAGCAGAATAGAGATACTAGTATAATACTCCCTCCGTATCAAAATATAAGACGTTTCTTGACGCTGTCATAGTGTCACAAAAAACCGTCTTATATATTGATATGGAGGGAGTACTTTGTTGCACTGCTTCGATGCAAGTTTGAGCTGGTTTTCTCTTGCAGGCAGCAGCCATCACAACTCTTCTGTTCATAATTGCAATCAATCTGGCGATCGGGATACTACCGCATGCTGATAATTTTGCGCATATTGGTGGGTTCGTATCCGGGTTCCTTTTCGGGTTTGTGCTGCTGGCAAGGCCTCAATTTGGTTGGATGGAACGGCATGAGCTGCCCCAGACCGATCAACCCCCAAAGTACAAGACGTACCAGTATGTTCTGTGGGGCGCGGCACTGCTCTTGCTGCTGGTTGGGTAAGTCTCTCCACTCTATCCCAAGACATGACAAACTACTAGGAAGGTGTAGTCCAGATGTTCACTTTGTTGTAGCAAGACTTTACTACTAGTTGAAACCTGACGGAGGTGACTTGTGGTGCAGGTATGTGGTCGGCATGGCGATGCTCTTCAAGGGAAAGAACGGCAACGACGGCTGCCACTGGTGCCGGTACCTCAACTGCGTGCCCTCGTCCAGGTGGAAGTGCAGCACTTAGACATGGTTCGGTTCCCCCCGTTCGGCGTTTCTCCGAAATGCATCAACTCCCGGAGAACCATTTTTATGCTTGTGTGTTTATACAGATACCAACATCAGAGGCTTGTGCCTCGCAGAGCTGAATCCCTCCTTTATCTTGCGTGACGATGTAATTTTACTTCGTGCCTGTTGGCCTCGGCATGATTCTGCGCCGACCGTACCTCCAGATTTTTGTCATGGTATATGCTGAATTTTTTTGTTAAAAAAAATCCTCGCAAGCAATTCATCAAGGGAAAGGACACGTCACACGTGTGATGTGTCTGCAGTCCATCATGTGAGCAACGGATCTATCGTGGTTTCACATAGAGAAAAATTCCCCATAGGTCACAAAACTTGAGATGGCTGACACTTAAGTACCATTACTTCAAAATACTCAAAATATAGTCCATCTACTTGCGCAGGGGGTTCACTTTGGTCCGTATATATGATTGGAGCTACGTATTTGCTGACTTGGCCGAGTCAGCCGTTGCCAGTTGTGCTTTGACTGCCACTTGTGCAGCACCTGTCGGGGGGGGGGGGGGGGGGGCGTTAATACTAGATGGCTGGAGGTTTTTTTTGCAAATATGCGCGCACCAGGTCGGACCGCACCCCACCTGGTCATTAAACGGCCCGCACCGGGTCGCTCTCTCCTCCCTCCCGCAACCTCTCTGCTCCCGCACCGGGTCGCTCTCTCCTCTTTGCTCCCGCACCCTCTCTACTCATCGTCGCTGCCGAGGTCGGACGTCGTTAGCGTCGACGACGGCTCCATGAGCACGTCGTCGGACGCTGAGCCGCCGCCGTCCGCGCCGTTCGGGAGGGGCCTGCGCGACGTGCCTCTTGCTCCTTCGTGTCGCCGTGATGATGCCTCGCCGCCCCTGTACGGTACGTCGCCGTCGCCAGCAGCTCCTTTGCTCGATCTGTGCAATTTAGCTCCCGTAAAGAGTTCTTAGCCGCATCAATTGCGTGTAGGGTTAGGGTTTGGCCGTTCATTCTACTCTCTGACGGATTGGGTGTGGGGTGGTAGGGTTTTAACAGTTTGTGAAGATCTTTCTGACAGGCCAAAAATAGGGCTGCTTCATGGGGGGTTTGCAGTAGGAGCTAGGGTTTGGCCATGTTTGCAGAGATCTGGAGTGGTTATGGTTCTTTCTCCCCCCAATTTTTCATCGGTCTAGGGGTCTAGGGTTTAAGCAGTAAAGTTTGCTCTTAGTGTCAGAGTGTTAATTGGACCAAAAATTGTTGTAATTTGCAATTACATTGTGTCAGATTGACCAAAGATGGTTGCTTTTCGACCTGTAAGATCATACATTTGTTAATTGGAGCCATGAATCTCTGTTTCTGAAAAGGTAAAAAAGTCCGAATCTTTGAACTGTAGTCTGAAATGTCTGAATCTCTCTGTAGTCTGAAATGCCTGAACTTTTTCAACTTGATTGTTTTGCGGGTCACTTAAGCAACCACTTCTCTGTTGAGGTCATACATGGTGGCTACTTTCTGTGTGCTGGCAAGCATAGGGGTTATCACAAAGGTCACTCCATTTGGTATGATTACTGTGACATAGATAATTGGACACCTAATGTTGTTGCCAGTCTAGTGGAGGAAATTGGATATGAATTTGAGGGCAGGATCAGGGCTTATTGGTGTGTTCCTGGATTGACAGTGTATAAGAATGGATTAAGAGAGATCAAGATAGGGGACAACACTATGACAGAAAACATGAAGGATTGTGTTCTAAATGGCAACCACTTCCAACAGATATTTCTTGATCATGATGAGAGCATGAGATCATATATTTCTGTTGTTCAAGTCCACTCTGATGATGAGGATCCACCAATTGTCAGGTTCAGTGGCATTAGGCCAAAGAAGGAGAATGCCCACCAGCAGCAAGCAGAGCAGACACAGCAGTTGCAAGAGGAGCAGGATCAGCTCACTCTAGTGGAACATGAGCTGGCTCAGCATGATCAAGAGCATGAGCAAGATGAAGCAGAGTCAGAAAGTGGAGCAGAGTCAGAAGAAGATGATTTCATACCAAGTCCACCCCAGCCTGGAACTACTTATCTTTCATCTCAGTTTGGGTTTAGGGCAAGGAAATGCTGTAGGTTTTTGAACATGGATGCAACAGACACAGTAGTGCAGGATTCAGATGAAGATTATATTCCACAAATTGTTGATTCAGACATTGATCTGCAGGATGATGATGACTTGTTTGACAAACATGTTGATTGTGAGAAGGGCAAAGGACCAGCAGTCCAAGAAGAAGTTGATGATCCTACTGAAGATGTGGATATTTGTCTGCCATCCTCTGATGAAGATAAGGTGAAGCTGAATTTCAAAAGTTTTAGAGAGGAAGACCTGACTAAACCACAGTTTCAAGTTGGCCAGACCTTTGGATCTGTTGAGTTCCTTAGGAAAGCTATCAAAGAGTACAGCTGTCAGGAGAGAGTTGACATTAGGTGCCCTAGAAATGATAGGAAAAGACTAAATGCCATTTGTGAAGATGGATGCCCTTGGACCTTGTCTGCATCATTTGATGGGAGAATCAACTGCTTCATGATCAAGAAATACAACCCAAAGCATACATGCATAAAGAAATGGTGTGTTAAGTCATTCACTGCTCCTTTTATGGCTAGAAAATATCTTGATTCTTTCAGAGCAGATGAAAACATGAACATGAAATTTTTTGCAAGGGTGGTTCAGAAAGATTGGAACATGACAGCAACAAGAAGCAAGCTTAGAAGGGCTAAGAGGTTAGTGAAGAAAGTTATTGAAGGAGATGAGTTGGAGTAGTACAACAACATGTGGGATTATGCACAAGAATTCAGAAGATCAAACCCAGGGAGTTCTTTCTATGTGGGTGTCAGTAATGGCATATTTGCAAGTTGTTATTTCTCTCTGGATGCCTGCAAAAGGGGTTTCATGCAAGCTTGTAGGCCTGTCATTTGTTTGGATGGATGCCACCTGAAGACAAAGTATGGAGGTGTTATGCTGTGTGCTGTTGGCATGGATCCTAATGACTGCATTTACCCTCTAGCTTTTGCAGTTGTTGAGGTAGAGAACACTGACACATGGAAATGGTTTCTGTCAAATCTGAAGAGTGACTTGGGAATTGTAAACACAAACCCATGGATTATAGTGTCAGACAAGCAAAAGGGCCTGATCAAGGGAGTGAGGCAGCACTTTCCTGATGCAGAGCACAGACACTGTGTTAGGCATATATGGCAGAATTTTCAGCAAACACACAAAGGAGATGTTCTTAAAAACCAGCTATGGAAGTGTGCAAGGAGCACAACACCAGAACTGTGGGCTGCAAGCATGGAGGAAATGAAGGTCATAAGCCTAGAAGCATACAAGTGGCTTGAGCAACTACCACCCAACACTTGGGTTAGGGGCTTCCAAAGAGAATTGGTCAAGTGTGATATCCTTCTGAACAACAACTGTGAGGTTTTCAACAGATATATTCTTGAGACTAGGGAGATGCATCTCAGATCAATGATTGACAAGATCAAAACACAGCTCATGGTCAGGTTCTACAACAAAAGAAAAGAGGCAGAGACCTGGCCTGGCTCAATATGCTCAAAAATTAGGAAAAGAATTGAGAAGAATATAGAGCTGTCAGCTACATGCATGGTTTCAGGGGCTGGTGATGGCATCTTTCAGGTTGACAACAGGAACATGACATACATTGTTGACCTGAAGGAAGAAAGCTGTACATGCAAAAGGCGGGATCTTAGTGGAGTTCCATGTCACCATGCAATTGCATGCTGCAGACATGAGAGGATTGATCCTGAGAGTTTGGTGCACTCCTGCTACAGTATAGAAGCATTCAAGCTAGCATACAAACCCATTATCAAGCCTTGCAGAGATAGGAGTGAGTGGCAGAAGATGAATGGCTGTGAAATCAAGCCACCTGTCTTTGAAAAAAAAGTAGGAAGGCCTTCAAACAAAAGTAGGAGAAAGCAGCCTTATGAGATTGAAAAGAAAGATGGAACCAAGGTGATGAGCAGACATGGAATCACAATAACATGTTCATACTGCCATGAAACAGGCCACAACATCAAAGGATGTAATCTCAAAAAGGCTGGCATTTTGCTAAATCTAGCAGAGAGAACAACAAGAAGGGGTCCAAGGGCCATTCCTGATGATGTGTCAGATGATGAAATTGTTTTGGCACAACAAGATGATGGCCAAGGTACACAGGAGGAGGTTCAGGTCACACAAGAGGATGGTCAACTTACACAGGAGGAGGTTCAGGTCACACAAGAGGATGGTCAACTTACACAGGAGGAGGTACATGTTGATGGCCAAGTTACACATGAGGAGGCCCATGTTGATGGCCATGATACACATGAGGAGGTCATTGTCACACAAGATGATGAGATCATTGTCACACAAGATGATGGAGCAGATGCACCAGTTGTTTTTCAGGCAAATTCTCCACTTTTGTCCCTTAATTTTGACCTCTTTTGTCCAGTCATTTTTGTTGTACTGATGTTTTCATGTGATGTTTGTTTTGTACAGGTGTAGGACTTTGGATTTACAATGCTTCATAGGATGCAACAATCCAAACCTATTCCTAGAGAAGAACCTAAAATCATTTTGCCAGATTCCTCATTCATCTCAAATGCAGCTAGTTCTCACACTGCAGCACAGACAACAACAGCTACAAATGAAGGCAACCTGACCATGAAGTTGCTGAAGATGAAGAGAGACAAAGAAAGACAGATGGCAGCCAGGAGAGATGCAACACTTGAGGCCATGAATGAGATGGCAGAGAAGAAAGCAGAGGAGGCAGAAGCAAAAAGGCAAGAAATTGCAAGGAGGAAAGTAGAGTCTTCACAAAGAAGAAGACGAGCAGCACAAGAGAAGAAAGCTTTGGAATCTGTAGCAAAGAAGGAAGCTGCAGCAGCAAGAAAAGCTGCATTGCAAGAAGAGAAGAAGGCCAGATCCCTTGAAGCAATGGCGGCTAAAGTAGAGGCAGCACTGAAGAGAAAAGAAGATCAAGAAGCAAAGAGAGCTATGGCAGCACTGAAGAGAAAAGAAGATCAAGAAGCAAAGAAGATACAGCAAGAAGAGTGTCGTGGTTCTAAGTCTGACAGTAGAATAGGGGTAGTATAACGGAGCATGATCTATCGAGATGCATATGGGTGACACGGTGGTTTTAGCGAGTTCGGGCCTCTCACGGTGGAGATAACAACCCTACGTCTCGTGCTCCGGAGAGGCTTTGTTTTATCTGAGTATATATCCGGAGATTACAATGTGTGTGAGAGAGAGGAACGGATCCCCATGCCTGAGCTAAGTCCTGAGACTAATGGTGAAAAGAGAGAGAGGTGGAAGAAGAGACCCCCCTTAGTCTAGTGGTGGGGGTGGCTTATATAGAGTGCTCCACCCCCTCACCTCCTACGTTACAAAGTGGGGTATGAATGCCATAATGCCAGCCCACCATTAAGCCCTCACTATTAGAAAGATGCCGACTGCTTTGCTGCCTTCCGGCCTTCGTATATCCGAGTGAGTCGTACGGTCGAGTGGTGAACTGTCATCCGAGTGGATGGTATGTTGCTTGGTCGAGTGGATAGTATGCTGCTTGTCCGAGTGAATAGTGTGTCTGTATGAAATTGACCTGGACCCACATGTTGTGTGGACCCCATGCTTCATGATATTTCGACCCTTCGTGGGCCTACCTGTTATGTATATCCCCAACATTAGCCCCCGAATCGATTGCGATTTTGCAGAACGAGTTGGTGTAAGACACAGTTTGGTCCGAGTGATTACAGAAATATTCGGTACATGTCGTCGCGCTTTCAGACGACCAAGGTTTGAACAAAATCTCAATGGATTCCGGCACCATGCTTCCCGACTGATCGAGGTAAGTGTCTGCGAGGAGCAACTTGGTGACATTCGTTCATCTCTCGGGAGAGGTTTAACTCGTGATCTGAGTATGGGTGTGTCATCAAATCCGTGCAACCAGATTGACACATGGACTGCTCTCTTAGAGAGATGCCATTCTTATCCCGGAGGAACGTCAATACGAGTCGGTTTTAGATCCACAATTGTGAGTTTCACACTTTGAGTCCTAGAAGAAGACTCAAAACAGGTCCACGGAGGAGCGTTAAACTCGCCTTATAGAATATTTTTTTTGGAGTGATTTGGAGCTGGGCCTGCATCGAGTAACTGATTAGTCGGAATTTCTTCATGCCTGGAACGTGTCTTTTTTTGTTGTTTGGCCATCACTCGGGTTGGGCGGACCGTTCCGAGTGGATACCATTCCAGTGGGGGCACGCTGAGTGCACCCACTGGGTGTAGTCCCCGAGACTGCCGTCGACTGCGGGCAGTCGGCGGGAGTCTTAGAGCCTGTCTTTTTGTTGTTGTTCACCACTCGGACTGGTCAGGCCGTACCGAGTGGAGATTACTCCAGTGGGGGCACGCCGAGTGCACCCACTGGGTGTAGTCCCCGAGACCGCCGTCGACTGCAGGCAGTCGGCGGGGGTATGAGAGAACTAAAACTCTTCTTAGCTGGTACTGATCGAACTTGTTCTTCTCTGACTCGGAGGTCGAGTAATACTGGAGATGGGTTTGCATCGAGCAAAATGTTTCTTTCTGAGTTCTCTTCCAGTGGGGGCACGCTGAGTGCACCCACTGGGTGTAGTCCCCGAGCCTCTGTCGGACTAGATGAGTCTGGCAGAGGGTTTAAGTCTCTCGGTAAACCTCCATGCAGTTGGCACGGCAAATATCTTTGTCTGGAATCGAATCAATCAGATGGATGCGTAACGAGGTGGTTTGTACGAACGATGTTCGACGAGTAAGGTCGCCTGTACGATTCAGCGACGGCGCTTCATTTTTACCCTTTTGCATGAAAGGGGTATTTATCGAAGTGGACGTGCTTCACTTATAGATCTTCGGCGAACCGAGCATGTATGGTCAGAAGAATATTCCTGATGTGACCAACAGGTTGACCAAATGGGCGTAACCCCTGAGGGTGACATGGCCAACTGCCGTGCGTAGCCCCCGAGTGATGCTCGAAGGAGGTAAGCTTGATACAGAGTGTGATATGAGGTTTGACCATATGAGTAACTTAGCCGTTCCCGTGCTGGGGGTGTAGAGGTAAAGACATGTCCAACTGATGGTGACGCGCGAGGCGGCAGAGGGGCGATGATGTGTACAATCAAGTGACGATGCACGGGGCGGTCGAGTGGTGAAGACGTGCACAACCGAGTGGCGGCGCGCGAAGCGGCTAAGGCGAAGTCGTGTGTCACCGGACGGTGAAAATGGTCCTCGGAGGACTTAGTCGAATGCTTTCGAAGCTTATGTAGTGACGAGTTTGGTGTAGTGTGGTTGCGACGCAACAAGACCGGCGTGACAACTGAGTCTGAGTAGGAAAGAAGATGGCGTGCAGAGCATCTGGGTGATTATAAAACTTGTCCAAGTGGCGGATCGAATGCACTTGTTGAAGTGAAGGATCTGACTGGTGATGAAGTACTCGACCACTCAGGCGAGTGTCATTCCAAATGAGGTGCAGCCTCCGAGTGCGGCGTAGCCCCCGAGCATACTACAGGCTTCGACAACGGACATGCCGGAATATGAGAAATATAGTCTTGAATGGATGATTTGCAATTCATCGAGTCGGATTTGGGTAAAGATGAGGAGAAGCTTTCGAGTGATGCTCGAAAGAGGCAAACTCGCAAAAGAGTGAAGTGTGAAGTTTAATTACGAAAGGGACTTATCTGTCTCATGCCCGACGAGGTCTATATCATTGATACGATGAAGAGAATTCCATAGAGGGGTTGGCCGGATGTGTTTGAAGTCAACAGAGCGACAAGGTCAGTGTTGTGGTGCGGTAGGACCAGTATGGTGACCGAGTCCGAGCAGCGATGAAGTTGGCGCGTAGGGACGTCGAGTGATCGCGTAACTTGTGTAAAAAATGGCACAAGTCAACACAATAATTTCTTGAGGAAATTTGATGTGTGCTGAAATGATTTGTGTGAATAACACCCATAGACACCCGCTGGGAGTGCAAGGGGCTTGCTGGTTGACCAGCAAAAGTCTAAAAGAGCGAAGGATTCGTTCGCACTTGTCGAAGCGAGAGATCCTACTGAACTCGTTGGAATACTGGCTAAAATAAAATGGAAGTGTAGTGTTTCGACTGAGTTGTAGCCCCGGAGGACAGATGCAAACTCGAAATGAAGAACGACACATGGTGTTCGTAAATGATATATGCGAAAAAATGGAAGTTGGACTTGGGAGTCACATAACCAGTACTAAGCAAGTATGTGAAAATAAGCAGTCGAGCGTAGAGGTACACTCGGTGGTGTGGCCTCCGAGTGAACGTGATGTGTGAATTATGGAATACTCGGGAAGACGAAAATAACAGAATGTAAAATGACTTAGCTGCCTGAAGGCGCGCGGGGCGGTCGAGTGGTGATGAGGTGACCAACCGAGTGGCGACGCGCGGGGCGGCCGAGTGGTGATGAGGTGACCAACCGATTGGCGACGCACGGGGCGGCCGAGTGCTGATGAGGTGACCAACTGATGGCGACGCGCGGGGCGACCGAGTGGTTATGAGGTGACCAACCTGGTGGCGACGCACGGGGCGGCCGAGTGGTTATGAGGTGACCAACCTGGTGGCGACGCACGGGGCAGCCGAGTGGTTATGAGGTGACCAACCTGGTGGCGACGCACGGGGCGGCCGAGTGGTTATGAGGTGACCAACCTGGTGGCGACGCACGGGGCGGCCGAGTGGTTATGAGGTGACCAACCGAGTGGCGACGCACGGGGCGGCCGAGTGGTGATGAGGTGACCAACCTGGTGGCGACGCACGGAGCGGCCGAGTGGTGATGAGGTGACCAACCTAGTGGCGACGCACGGGGCGGCCGAGTGGTTATGAGGTGACCAACCTGGTGGCGACGCACGGGGCGGCCGAGTGGTGATGAGGTGACCAACCTGATGGCGACACACGGGGCGGCCGAGTGGTTATGAGGTGACCAACCTGGTGGCGACGCACGGGGCGGCCGGGTGGTTATGAGGTGACCAACCTGGTGGCGACGCACGAGGCGGCCGAGTGGTTATGAGGTGACCAACCTGGTGGCGACGCACGGGGCGGCCGAGTGGTTATGAGGTGACCAACCGAGTGGCGACGCACGGGGCGGCCGAGTGGTGATGAGGTGACCAACCTGGTGGCGACGCACGGGGCGGCCGAGTGGTTATGAGGTGACCAACCTGGTGGCGACGCACGGGGCGGCCGAGTGGTTATGAGGTGACCAACCGCGTGGCGACGCACGGGGCGGCCGAGTGGTGATGAGGTGACCAACCTGGTGGCGACGCACGGGGCGGCCGAGTGGTGATGAGGTGACCAACCTGGTGGCGACGCACGGGGCGGCCGAGTGGTGATGAGGTGACCAACCTGGTGGCGACGCACGGGGCGGCCGAGTGGTGATGAGGTGACCAACCTGGTGACGACGCACGGGGCGGCCGAGTGGTGATGAGGTGACCAACCTGGTGGCGACGCACGGGGCGGCCGAGTGGTTATGAGGTGACCAACCGCGTGGCGACGCACGGGGCGGCCGAGTGGTGATGAGGTGACCAACCTGGTGGCGACGCACGGGGCGGCCTAGTGGTGATGAGGTGACCAACCTGGTGGCGACGCACGGGACGGCCGAGTGGTGATGAGGTGACCAACCTGGTGGCGACGCATGGGGCGGCCGAGTGGTTATGAGGTGACCAACCTGGTGGCGACGCACGGGGCGGCCGAGTGGTTATGAGGTGACCAACCGAGTGGCGACGCACGGGGCGGCCGAGTGGTTATGAGGTGACCAACCTGGTGGCGACGCACGGGGCGGCCGAGTGGTGATGAGGTGACCAACCTGATGGCGACGCACGGGGCGGCCGAGTGGTTATGAGGTGACCAACCTGGTGGCGACGCACGGGGCGGCCGAGTGGTTATGAGGTGACCAACCTGGTGGCGACGCACGGGGCGGCCGGGTGGTTATGAGGTGACCAACCTGGTGGCGACGCACGGGGCGGCCGAGTGGTAATGAGGTGACCAACCGAGTGGCGACGCACGGGGCGGCCGAGTGGTGATGAGGTGACCAACCTGGTGGCGACGCACGGGGCGGCCGAGTGGTGATGAGGTGACCAACCTGGTGGCGACGCACGGGGCGGCCGAGTGGTTATGAGGTGACCAACCTGGTGGCGACGCACGGGGCGGCCGAGTGGTGATGAGGTGACCAACCTGGTGGCGACGCACGGGGCGGCCGAGTGGTGATGAGGTGACCAACCTGGTGGCGACGCACGGGGCGGCCGAGTGGTTATGAGGTGACCAACCGCGTGGCGACGCACGGGGCGGCCGAGTGGTGATGAGGTGACCAACCTGGTGGCGACGCACGGGGCGGCCGAGTGGTGATGAGGTGACCAACCTGGTGGCGACGCACGGGGCGGCCGAGTGGTGATGAGGTGACCAACCTGGTGCCGACGCATGGGGCGGCCGAGTGGTTATGAGGTGACCAACCTGGTGGCGACGCACGGGGCGGCCGAGTGGTTATGAGGTGACCAACCGAGTGGCGACACACGGGGCGGCCGAGTGGTTATGAGGTGACCAACCTGGTGGCGACGCACGGGGCGGCCGAGTGGTGATGAGGTGACCAACCTGATGGCGACGCACGGGGCGGCCGAGTGGTTATGAGGTGACCAACCTGGTGGCGACGCACGGGGCGGCCGAGTGGTTATGAGGTGACCAACCTGGTGGCGACGCACGGGGCGGCCGAGTGGTTATGAGGTGACCAACCTGGTGGCGACGCACGGGGCGGCCGAGTGGTTATGAGGTGACCAACCGAGTGGCGACGCACGGGGCGGCCGAGTGGTGATGAGGTGACCAACCTGGTGGCGACGCACGGGGCGGCCGAGTGGTGATGAGGTGACCAACCTGGTGGCGACGCACGGGGCGGCCGAGTGGTTATGAGGTGACCAACCTGGTGGCGACGCACGGGGCGGCCGAGTGGTGATGAGGTGACCAACCTGGTGGCGACGCACGGGGCGGCCGAGTGGTTATGAGGTGACCAACCTGGTGGCGACGCACGGGGCGGCCGAGTGGTTATGAGGTGACCAACCGAGTGGCGACGCACGGGGCAGCCGAGTGGTTATGAGGTGACCAACCTGGTGGCGACGCACGGGGCGGCCGAGTGGTGATGAGGTGACCAACCTGCATCGTGTTTTTGAACTTAGGCGAGTACTGGACTGCATCTAAGCCCTCGAGTGGGAGGGTTGCTCTCCACTCGGCAGGATTTTTTTTTTTGAAACTTAGGCGAGTACTGGACTGCAGCTAAGCCCCTGAGTGGGAGGGTTGCTCTCCACTCGGTAGGATTTTTTTTGAAACTTAGGCGAGTACTGGACTGCAGCTAAGCCCCCGAGTGGGAGGGTTGCTCTCCACTCGGTAGGATTTTTTTGAAACTTAGGCGAGTACTGGACTGCAGCTAAGCCCCCGAGTGGGAGGGTTGCTCTCCACTCGGTAGGATTTTTTTGAAACTTAGGCGAGTACTGGACTGCAGCTAAGCCCCCGAGTGGGAGGGTTGCTCTCCACTCGATAGGATTTTTTGAAACTTAGGCGAGTACTGGACTGCAGCTAAGCCCCCGAGTGGAAGGGTTGCTCTCCACTCGGTAGGACTTTTTAAATTTAGGCGAGACGGATTCGCAACTAAGTCACCCACTGGGGGATTGGGAGCATATAAAAAGAATAACAATCATTTATGAGATTGTAAAAACTGTGTCGCGGGGTTACCGAGTGGTGATGAGGTGACCAACCGATTGACGAGGCCCGGAGCGGTCGAGTGACGTAGATGCGTCCCGTAGAGTGGCGACGCATGAAGCATCCGGATGATGTAGATGTGTGCCGCGGAGTGACGAGGCGCGTGGCGTCCTAGTGAAGTAGAGGCGTCCCGCGGAGTGGCGACGCGCGGGGATTCCGAGTGAAGTAGACCCGTCCTGCGGAGTAGCGATGCGCGGGGTGGTCGAGTGAAGTAGACACGTCCCGTGGAGTGGCGACGCGCGGGGCGTCCGAGTGAAGTAGACACGTCCCGTGGAGTGGCGACGCGCGGGGCGTCCGAGTGATGTAGAACGTGTGCCGCGAAGTGACGATGCACGCGAGTCGTCCAAGTGATGAGGACATGTCCAGCATTTCACGGGCGGCCAAACGTCAGTGATCCAGTTTGGTCCGAGTGAGCTAGTGATGCCGGAGGGAGTGTGCGCCCGCGCCGCGCCGGGAGGCCAGTTGAGGAAGACGTGTCCAACGAAGCAGCGAGGCGCGGGGTGGCTGAGTCCCTGCATGTTAGTCATCTGGATGCAAAATTCATCCGAATAATCTGCACGTTAGTCGTCAAGAGTGCAAAAACCATCTCTAGGTTAGCCGGCCGAGTGAACCTGGACGTTAGCCGGCCGAGTGAACTCAGACATCTCTGGGTTAGCCGGCCGAGTGAACCTGGACGTTAGCCGGCCGAGTGAACTCAGACTTCACGGCCGAGTGGGCGTCGTCCGAGTGGACCACAGCTGAGCTGCGATTCGGTCGGCGTGGAGTCAGCCGGGCAGGACGACGCAGAGTGCTGAGCTCGGAGGCACTGGTCAGGTTTGGCGCCGGCAGCTCTATCCGGCTTGCAGGAGAACAGGATCCAGCGGTGTCAACCAACACCTTGAGGGAATTGCTCCCGTCCCGGATCTGCATGCAAGAGGCGTTAGCACTAATTAAGCAAGAGTAAAAGCCCCGTATTGCATGCAATGGAAGTTTCCTTCTTCCACGGGTCGATTATCTCCATGCACGCGGTTCATTGCCAAAACGTGGGAGGTCCACTGCCCGTTTAAGTTCAGCGATTTGGACCAGGCGATGCTAGTGGAGTCAATTGCCGACGCCCAGTATTTGTACGCACGATCTGCATGCAGGAAGCGTTAATTAGTGTTAATTAAGCAAAAGTTAATACCATTCTGCATGTGATGGAAGTTTCCTTCTTCCACGGCCAATTATCCCCTGCATGCAGGAAATAAATCGGGAAGGAATTACGGTTAGAAGAAGAATCAAAAGGCGGGGCACGGAGCTCCCTGGTCGGCCATGGCGGCGGCGGCGGTTTTTGCACGGACCCAGCACGAGGTGAGGCGGCCCGCGACAAGTCCGAGCGCGGGACGACGTTCTCCTGAGAGTCTGCGTGCGGGCGGAGGTCGAGGTGGTGCCGACTGCCGAGTCGATCCGGCGGCTCCCGTCTTATTGACGTGGACAGCCCCGCGCATCGACCACGGGGGTTGCCGTCGTGCGGTTGACGAGGGACGCCGCTGTAACGCGCCGTGTCAGGCCGTCACAGAGATGAGGTGGCCGTTGCAGCGCCAGGCCTTCGCACACATCGCCTCGACCACAAGCGAGCTCCTGCGCTGCCAGAGGGAACGCCGAGCGCCTGCAGTCACTGCAGCCGGTCGACGGGCGAGCTGAGGTCGACAGACAAGATGAAGCGGGCGGTGCGGGCCAGCGCACTGGTCAAGCGCCTCTGGTCGTTGTAGCCGGCTTATGGGCGGGCCGAGCTCGATGGAGAGGAGGAAGCAGGTCGGCGCACTGGCGGCCGTGCGTGAGGACGATGGCTGCAACCCTTGGCGCAGCATGTCCGTGCCATAGTCCTTTTCTCGTCTCTTGTCTTGATCTATTCATCGCAAGATTTCGTTGTTGATCCCGATGGGTGCCTGCTCATACAAGGAAGACAACAACGGGCTTGTTTAGATCCATGACAATTATTAGATCATAAGAGGATAGCATAGAAAGAAATCCCCTGATTGATCCGTTTGTGAACAGTCATGCACGCATGTAGCGTTAGGTGAAGATGTATCTTCTCCTCTCCTTTTGCGGGTGCTTCAGTTGTTCGTATGAACTGCATGAATAGGAAATTAGATGAATGAAAAACCATCTGCATCATGGCTCGATAGACGCCAGGCCCCACGGTGGGCGCCAACTGTCGTGGTTCTAAGTCTGACAGTAGAATAGGGGTAGCATAACGGAGCATAATCTATCGAGATGCATATGGGTGACACGGTGGTTTTAGCGAGTTCGGGCCTCTCACGGTGGAGATAACAACCCTACGTCTCGTGGTCCGGAGAGGCTTTGTTTTATCTGAGTATATATCCGGAGATTACAATGTGTGTGAGAGAGAGGAACGGATCCCCATGCCTGAGCTAAGTCCTGAGACTAATGGTGAAAAGAGAGAGAGGTGGAAGAAGAGACCCCCCTTAGTCTAGTGGTGGGGGTGGCTTATATAGAGTGCGCCACCCCCTCACCTCCTACGTTACAAAGTGGGGTATGAATGCCATAATGCCAGCCCACCATTAAGCCCTCACTATTAGAAAGATGTCGACTGCTTTGCTGCCTTCCGGCCTTCGTATATCCGAGTGAGTCGTACGGTCGAGTGGTGAACTGTCATCCGAGTGGATGGTATGTTGCTTGGTCGAGTGGATAGTATGCTGCTTGTCCGAGTGAATAGTGTGTCTGTATGAAATTGACCTGGACCCACATGTTGTGTGGACCCCATGCTTCATGATATTTCGACCCTTCGTGGGCCTACCTGTTATGTATATCCCCAACAAAGAGGTCAAGAGATTAAGAGCTGAGCAGAGGAAGCAGGCAGGACCAAGTGGACATGTGCCCAAGAAGCCGAAGAGAGTGAACATGTTTGATGAGTTTAGATGATTCAGTGCTTTTGCACTTGTAATTTTTTGGCAAAAAACATAAATGAGACTCTTTGAAACTGTTGGAGTTGGGATGATTCAGTGCTTTTGCACTTGTAATATTTTGGCAAAAACTACAATGAGACTCTTTGAATTGTTGGAAATGTGAAGATTCAGTGGCTTCATACTGCCATTCAAAATGAAAACTGTTGGAGTTCAAAATGAAAAGAAATCCCAAATGAAAACTGTTGGAGTTCAGTGGCTTTATTATTCAGTTGGAGTTCATTGATTTATTCACTGTTGGAGTATAGATAATTAACTGCACAAAATTTAAAAATTAATACAAAAAAGGTTGGCCTGGGTGTCGAACCCAGGACCCGTGGTGTGATAAACAGGGTGCAATGCCAGTGTGACAGGAACGGTGCTTTGCTCAAGTGTTACTTGACAACCTACTTATTATATTTCCACTCCCCTCCAACCTACTTAACTGAATTTTACAATTCACTGAATTCAAAGTTATCTGAATTTTTACAGTTGACCGAATGTAGTTTGCAAAGATATCTAAATTTAGTTTGAAAAGCTAACAGATTTTTTACAGTTGTCTGAATTTAGTTTGAAAAGCTAACTGATTTGATTATAGTTAAATGAATCTTAATAGTTGTCTATATTTAGTTAAGACATAATTCAGTTAAGACATAATTCAGTTAAGACAAAGATTCAGACAAAAATTCAGTTAAGATTCAAAACCTTAGCAGCTACTTATGTTGGAATTATTGCCTTACATAGCAACAAGAGAATTTTGGATTGTTGCCTTATATAGCAACAAGACTGCATCAACACCATTACATACCAACAAAACACTTTTGGATTACTGCCACTTTTGCATCAACACAGTTCAGCACATATATAGCATCACATCCAGTTCAACACTTATATAGCATCAACAACCAGTTCAACAGAGTTCAACAGACAGAAATTACAAATAACTTATGTGCTTAATATACAAGCACACCTAACAAACTAATATTTTATAACTTATATGCTGAAAATCTGTATATTTCAGCATACCTAACTACTGCAACTGCATCTTCTTCATGCCTTCTACTGCAACTGCATCATCTTCAGTTCTTCAACTTCTGGAGGCGCTCCGAGCGGCGAACCTCCATGTCAGCTGCCACCTTCCTCTTCTTCTTCCTCTCTGGCTGTGCTGCGATGTCCTGTGCTTGCAGGGCCAAGACCACCTCCACCTCCTGCTTGACGATGTCAGGAACATTGGGAAGCAGCTCAATGTCAACGGGGAGGTGCTTGTCACCCTCCCTGGCGACCGGCGCCACCATGTGGACCTCCGGCTCGGGGACGACGGGCGCCGCCACATTGACCTCCGGCTCGTCGTCAGAGAGCACAATCACCTCCGGCTCCTCCCAGCCAGTCGACCAGGACGAGTCGGCGGTGTAGCCAGAGTCGTCATCGGAGCCGGAGTCGTACTCTGAGTCGGATGAGATGTACTCGGAGACATCGTCGCGCCCGAGGTAGTCGGGCTGGTAGTGGTCCCAGTAGGCAGTGTTGACAGGTGCGGGGACGGCCAGGTCAACGTTGTGGCGGACGCGCACCGGATCCGGCTGCCGCGGCCAGTGGCGGACCGGTACATCCACCATCGGGCTCGTTGCCCCGGGTCGTCGGAGCGCGTCTCCTGCATCGCGAAGCGGAGGACGAGTGCATAGTGGATACCGTCGTGGTCGGGGCAAGCACGGTTTAGCTCGTCGTCGGCATGACCTTCAAGAGGCCACGCGCATGGTGACGCAGCGTCGAACAGCTGGGGAACCACTTCCCGATCTCCGTCAGGTTCACACGCATGGCCTTGTCATCGCCTGCGAGGTCATCGATGACCCTCTTCCAGGCAGGGAAGTTCTCCATGTCCGCGGCGGTGGTGTGGTGGTCGGCGGCGAGGGTTTTCTTGCATGAGGGTTTGGTGCGGGGTAACCGAGGCGACGCGATGGACTGAGTGGAGAGTGGAGCGGTGGGTGGGTGGGCTTAAAGAGCAGACAAGGAAACGGAAGAGGCGTGAGCCATTGGGCCACTAGCAACTGCTAAATAGCTACGTTAGTACCTGCCCTTGATCAAAGCACTACTACTTACCACACTGGCATTGCCACCAATGTTCAATACCACAGGTCCTAGGTTTGAGACCTAGGCAAAACTCTTTTTGTGTAACTTTTTTTCTTTAAGAAAAATTTGGTACAGGCATACAAATTCAGTCATATAAAACAGCTACTGCAGACATATAAATTCAGACAAATTCAGTCATATAAAACAGCAACTGCAGGCATATAAATTCAGGCAAATTCAGTCATATAAGACAGAGACAGTTAACTTCATTTTCTTATCTGAACCAACTTCAGTTTCTTATCTTAACCCACTTCAACTTCAATATCTTAACTTAACACAATTTAGTTGACACAAATCCAGGAGGAAAGATACAAAGTGGTTTTTTTGACAATGACACAGATTCAATCAAATTCATTCAGCATGCCCTTCAGCTTCCTTATCTTCTCCTTGGTGGCCTCTATCTGTTTGAATAGGTCACCAATCATGTACTCAAGCTTCCTTTTCTCATGCTTCAAGTCATCCCTCTCTTGCACTGCTTGGTCCCTCTCTTTCTCTGCTTTAACCCTGAATACCTGATGAATGTTGGTTACTGACTTGTCTGCAATCTTCTTCTTCTCAAGTTCTTCCTTTAGACCAGTCAGAGTAAGTTGTGTGCTGCCTAGTTGGCTCATTGCCTGCTCCTTCTCAGCCACCATCTTAGCAAAATCAAGCTTGAAATGCCTCAACTCATTCTCCATCTTCTTCTTCTCTTCAAGAACCTTCAAATTTTCTTCAGCACTCACAACATTCTGTCTGAGCCTCTGTTTTTTATCCTCTTCATACATGGTCCATATAGTAGCTAGGCTCATCTTCAGAGCATCAGGCCACTCAGGGTCAACCCACTCAACATATCTGCATTTGGGTACTTCCTAACAATTTAGAACATACAAAAAGAGATTCAGTTAACTGCCAGTATTCAGTATTGTGCTTGATGATGGAACTTAAGACATACTACAAAGAGAAAAATGTTTAACAGTGCCAAATGCAAAAAATTACTAACCTTTTGTGCACAAGCTAGAAACCTTTTGCCAGTATCAACAGATTCAAATGCCACATTCTTCTCACACAAAGATCCATGCCCACATCTAAAGCTAGGCAGATCTGTAGCCAAGCCACTCCATTCCTCACAGGATATTGTGGCAGGTGGCTAAACAAAAGAGAGACATTTGGAATCAATTGAGAGAGAAACCCTAGCTGAGAAACCCTAGACTGGATTTGTGTGAGATTGAGGAGCACACTAACCTTGCTGGTCACTGAGTCATCTTCAGAAGAAGTGGGAAGATCATACCAGGACACCATGGTTGCTGCTAGCTGAAGATGAGAAGGGGATCTGTTGGTGCTATTGGACAGAGGAGAGAAGGGATCTGGTGGTGCACGAAATTGAAGATGAATGGTGAGGAAGAAGGGGATCTGGTGGTGGTGGTGGTGGTGGTCGACTGGTGGACCAAAGCTACATGTAGAGTGCAAGTTGCTGGGTGGGTGTTTGCAGCAGGTGCAAGTACATGCTTGCTTTTGAGTTCAGTTGTGCTGAGATTCACTTACTTCATTTAGTACAACAATTAGTTTGCAAAGTTTGCAAAGTTAGTTCAGTACAACAATTCATTTGAAAGCAATGAGGTTAAGTACAATGAGGTTAACTTTGCAAACTAAATTCAGTTAACTATAAAAATTCAGTGAACTGCAAACATTCTGTCAGAATTAGTTTAACTACACTTCTGACATGAAATACATCTGTCAGTTTTTTCAAAGCAATTAGGTCTAGCATTTCAAAGCAAGTAGGTCAAGCAGGCTTCACATTACTGACATATTATCCATTACAACAACCATTACAACTAAACATTACTGAGCAAACAAAAGCAACCATTTTAGTATGCTCAATTTACACACCTGCACCTACTGAATTAACAACACTTCACTTCTTCATAATTAAGGTGAAACACATCACACAAAGCACTATAACAAAACCAATCATCAGCTTCAGCAGCATCAAAATCTCTCTTCCTAACCCTAAAAGCATAGCAATTTGCTGCTTGGTAGCATACTTATTCTCACTGGAGCTGTCATAATTATCTCTTCCAGCCCTGCCTCTCCCAGCCATGACCCTTCCAGCTGTGCCTCTACCTGCCATTGATTCAGTCCTCTGCCTCTCAAGCTCTTCCCTCTTGTCCTCAACAGCACCAATTGCATCTACAGCAGCATCACCAACCAGACGCCTTGTTTCAACCAGATGCTGCACATACTCAAGCTCCCAGTGCCAGAAATCACAAATGACCTGATTAATCAGTGGCAAAATTAGTTAACCAACTCCAGAAAAGTATAGATTTAATTATTCAACTACTGCATTGCTCTAAACTACTGCATTAGTTAACCAGCTGCTTTGCTTCATTACTAAAGTGAGCTGATACGGCATGAATCTACTGAACTGGCACTTACATGGTGGTTCACGCACTTGTAGAAGATCCATTCATCATGCTCATTGGTGCTAGACTGGTAGAACCTCACCTGCTCGCCGCAATCTGGGCACCCGATCAGTGGTACAGCAACGGAGCGGCCACGCAGCGCTGAGCGCATGGAGCTGGAAGACAACATGAAGGAGGAGACAGAGGAGGCGGAGGAGGGCGTCGGCAATGGCTGCGGCGGCGGAAGGCGACGGCGGCGTCGCGGACGGGAGTTCGCTAGGGTTCGGAGGAAGGAAGCGGAGAGCGAGAGGATAAGGAAGCGGAGAGCGAGAGGATATGGGTTGCGGGAGGGAGGAGACAGGAGCGACCCGGTGCGGTCCGACCAGGTGGGGTGCGGTCCGACCAGGTGCGCACATATTTGCAAAAAAAACCTCCAGCCATCTAGTATTGACGCCCCCCCCCCGACAGGTGCTGCACAAGTGGCGGTCAAAGCACAGCTGGCAACGGCTGACTCGGCCAAGTCAGCAAATACGTAGCTCCAATCGTATATACGGACCAAAGTGAACCCCCTGCGCAAGTAGATGGACTGTATTTCGGGTATTTTGAAGTAGTGGTACTTAAATGTCAGCCGGCTCAAGTTTTGTGACCTATGGTGAATTTTTCTCTTTCACATATGCCACCGAACCGCACTAGTGCTGGGTGCTTTGACCAAGTTCGCCAGGCTCAATATGCTTTTCTTCCCTAGGTGGCACGGAATACTTCTGCAGGAAATTGGGGAGCTAGTTTTCTTCTACGTACTCTTCCTGCCGCCCCCTCACCACACACCACGTCACCATCTTAAAACGCATCCGTCCACGGACGGTGATAGGGTAGCCGGTCATCGCCCGCATACATTTCAAGCCGGGTGATTTTTATCTAAACCGAACAAAAAATCTTTACATTTCTGACATATTTTTAACTAAACTAAGTTTTGCCGGGCTCCAACGAGGGAGGGGCAATGACGGCTACGCGTCTTTGGCTCGCTTCAGTGCTTGTAATCGTCACTAATTGTCTATGGAACTATATGTAATTTTTATTATTTCTGATGTTCGCCATGATTGAAGATAGTTTTCCTAGAAAAAAACCCTATGGCGGACTAGTTTTCTTTTAACCTACCCATCATCACGGTCGCAGCGGCGGCCGTTTCCCATAACATAGCTTCCCCATCACCGGCCAGCTTAGCGGCCGCCGTGAGGCCCGGAAAGTGAAACTACAACGCGTGGTGGCCTTTCTACCATGTGCTACTTTTTCTCGTCGGAGTCTTGGTGGACTGCAGGACACACAAGGTAGCGTACCACCTTCGTGTATGTATCTCAATAGTTATTGTTCCAGCAACGAACGGAGGAGAGCGTTATGAGTGATGTTTCGGTCACACACAAGTTGTCACCGGTCTTGTGTGAAATACTTGTTTGGCATATGTAAATGGTAGTATTGTCCTATGGAACAAATATACGAGATTGGTGGAGAAGTTTGATTGTGGTAGCCAGAATAGTAATGACTTGAGTAAACGGAAAAACAAATAGTTATTTTCTACAATAGGGAGATTAGGTGCGGAGAAACTTCGTATCATGGTTTACATCAAGTTCGGTAGATGGATCACCCTTGAATGGTCGAGCTCCTCCACATCAGATTCGTTCGTTCCTATAGTCATGCTTCGATGTTGCCATACATGATCCTCTCCACAATTTAAGTCGTGAGACCGGAGTAATGCAATAAATTATGTGGGTCATTGTTAAATTGTCTTCGCTTCTCGTAGATATCTCCATCTGTCACCTGAAGGTCGCAGATTTGCTACAAGTAGGTTACCTGCATAGGTCTTTAGATCATGTTGCTTAGGCCCTTAAATTGGACAACACATATTGCACTCACCATAGATAGACAATTTACTAAACAATCATAAACTATAACCATGAATAACGACATATAGAATAGGCACAAATGAATCTATGCGGTGGGTGGCATCCTCACTTTCCCGATGCACCCTCGCTTTCCCCATGGATGGCATCCCTGGTCCCCTCTCTTCATCGTCCCCGTCGAGGGGGATCCGGCACAGTGCGCTCCATTGTGGCCGCTGCAAGTTGTGTCCATGGTACCGAGGGGTCCT
Organism: Triticum aestivum; assembly: GCF_018294505.1. NCBI lineage: Eukaryota > Viridiplantae > Streptophyta > Magnoliopsida > Poales > Poaceae > Triticum > Triticum aestivum. Next base: position 280,441,845 of record NC_057812.1, on the reverse strand, counting down.
ACAGGATAGAAACATGAGCAACATAAGGTAGATGAGCCAAGAAAGCAATCCAAGTATTTTGAGTAACTTATCAAGTAAACATGGGTATCATAAAATCATGCTTAAGTGGCTGCTGGTGATCCCACCTCAAATCTGTATCGTTCCTTGTCAGTCTGATGCCCCATGAGGTGAGTTTCCAGACTTCCACTAAAATCTAATTTTCACCAGATATTTCGCCTTATAAGACATAATATATGAGGCATGCTACTGGTTGGCCGACTGATATTTTTCAAAGATTAGTCGGTGAAAGAACTTGTGGTGCCCTCATGTTTGGTTTTGGTAATTGACGACATTCTCTATGAACTAATGGTTGCCTTGAGTTATTATTTGAATGATTTGTCCATAGGAATTTCTTGAAGTCCATGTGTTGGTTTCAAAGAGTTTATGTGTTGACCAAGGTGTTATTCAAGGAATTATATAAAGATTGGTCATGATACATGGTTGATCAAGACTAAGTCAAGAGTGAATCAAGTTGATCAACACACAAAGCATACAAGATGTACCGAGAGGGATCAAGTGATCCTATGGTATGGTAATCATTGTCCATTACGCTTTGTGTACTAACCCACGGTCTACATGAGAGTTCTATGTGGGGTTAGGTATGTTCCCATGGGCTTGCGCTAAAAGGAAGATATCATACAACCCATGGAGGATGACATCAAGTGGTGATCGTCATCAAGATTGCAGTGTGAAAGTTCAAGTGGAGCATCACATAGAGATCATGCTTGAAGCTTGCCGTCCATTGTGGTGATAATGGACTTGTAAAGATGTCCCGAAGAGTGGCTCACCCATGGTGAAGTATGGGGGAGCAATCATCTAGTCTTCATACAGTGCAACCAAGGAAGGTGGTCCAACTTGAGGAAGTCAAGATCGTCATCATCTAGATCAAGTGGACTATGTGCAAGGCAAAGGTTTGCCCTTGATAGGTTTTCTATTTTACCGATCTCATGGTGATAGTCGGGAAACCGGGTTATAGGATCGATTGTCGTACTATCAAGGGGGGCTCACAAGTAAGTAGCTTGATCGTATCGTTCGTAGAGAGCTCAAACCATTGCATCCTTGCATCATCTTTCTTGGTTCTTGTTTGGTTCTTCTCCTTGTGAGTTTTGAAGCTTATGGTCATCTTCATGACAAGCTCGAGTTCATCGAAAATGGAGTTCACATGCATCTTCTATGATGTTTTTGATGTTGGGTTTTTTGTCGGTTCTTCATTCATAGAGGCTTCACATCTATGTATCTTAGGCATACCCCCTGCCTCTTCTTAGTATTTGTCGTCATCTATCCAACAAGCTTGTGTTTGCTCAATTCGGAGCTCATATACAGAAGTTATGGCTGAAGGAAATATGCCCTAGAGGAAATAATAAAGTTGTTATTTATATTTCCTTATATCATGATAAATGTTTATTATTCATGCTAGAATTGTATTAACTGGAAACTTGATACATGTGTGAATACATAGACAAAACAAGGTGCCCTAGTATGCCTCTACTTGACTAGCTCGCTAATCAAAGATGGTTAAGTTTCCTGACCATAGACATGTGTTGTCATTTGATGAACGGGATCACATCATTAGGAGAATGATGTGATGGACAAGACCCATCCGTTAGCTTAGCACAATGATCATTAAGTTTTATTGCTATTGCTTTCTTCATGACTTATACATATTCCTTTGACTATGAGATTATGCAACTCCCGAGTATTGGAGGAACACCTTGTGTGCTATAAAATGTCACAACGTAACTGGGTGATTATAAAGATGCTCTACAGGTGTCTCCGAAGGTGTTTGTTGGGTTGGCATAGATCGGGATTATGATTTGTCACTCCGAGTATCGGAGAGGTATCTTTGGGCCCTCTCGGTAATGCACATCACAATAAGCCTTGCAAGCAATGTGACTAATGAGTTAGTTGCAGGATGATGCATTACGGAACGAGTAAAGAGACTTGCCAGTAACGAGATTGAACTAGGTATGAGGACACCACGATCAAATCTCGGGCAAGTAACATACCGATGACAAAGGGAATGGCGTATGTTGTCATTACGGTTTGACCGATAAAGATCTTAGTAGAATATGTAGGAACCAATATGAGCATCCAGGTTCCACTATTGGTTATTGATCGGAGATGTATCTCGATCATGTCTACATAGTTCTCGAACCCGTAGGGTCCGCACGCTTAACGTTCGATGAAGATTTGTATTATGAGTTATGTGTTTTGGTGACCGAAGATTTTTCAGAGTCCCGAATGAGATCACGGACATGACGAGGAGTCTCAAAATGGTCGAGAGGTAAAGATTGGTATATTGGACGATATTATTCGGACACCGGAATAGTTTTGGAGCGTTTCGGATATTTTTCGGAGTACCGAGGGGTTACCGGACCCCCCCCCCCCGGGAAAGTAATGGACCAACATGGGCCATAGGGGAGAGAGAGGAGAGACCACAAGGGGTGGCGCCCCACCATGGGCAGTCCGAATTGGACAAGGGGAGGGGGCGCGACCCCCCTTTCCTTCTTCCTCTCCCTCTCCTTCCCCCTTTTCCCCCTCCGAAAGAAGGAAGGGGGCCGACCAGGACTAGGAGTCCAAGTTGGTTCCCCCCCCCATGGCGCGCCCCTATGGCCGACCTCCTCCCTCTCCTCCTTTATATACAGGGGCAGGGGCACCCCAAAGCACATCAGTTGTTCTCTTAGCCGTGTGCGGTGCCCCCCTCCACAGTTTACTCATCCGGTCATATTGTCGTAGTGCTTAGGCGAAGCCCTGCGTGGATCACATCACCATCACCGTCACGACGCCGTCGTGCTGACGAAACTCTCCCTCGACACTTTGCTGGATCAAGAGTTTGAGGGACGTCATCAAGCTGAATGTGTGCAGAACTCAGAGGTGACATACGTTCGGTGCTTGATCGGTTGGATCGTGAAGACGTTCGACTACATCAACCGCGTTAAGCTAACGCTTCCGCTTTGGGTCTATGAGGGTACATGGACACACTCTCCCCCTCTCGTTGCTATGCATATCCTAGATAGATCTTGCTTGATCGTAGGAATTTTTCTGAAATTGCATGCTACGTTCCCCAACAATGGCAGTTCTGGTTTTCTTGATTGCTGCTTGGGGCTTGCTTGATGCACCCATGCGGTAGTACTGCTCTGGGCAGCGGTAGTACCACTTACAAGCGGTACTTCCAATCTTCTAGTTCCGTGCGTACTTCCACTTATTCTGGGGGTTCTGTTTTTCATGTCGGGTTCAGCGGTAGTAGGGCGGCATTGAAGTCCGGTAGTACCGCCTATAAGCGGTAGTACTTCCTGGTCGGGCGGTAGTACCGCTACTACAATACTACCTTCGTGATATGCTCTTCCCTGCCTCTGCACCTATGTTCTGCTTCTCCCACGGTAGTACCGCTGGAATGAGTGGTAGTACCGCTTCGGCGGCACTACCGCCCCATGGTTCCTAGCCGTCACTCTATTTTCCTATTATTACCGCTCATTGGAGTGGTAGTACCGCTCATGTGCAGGATGAGCACATAACGGTTGGATTTTTCCCCACCTATAAAAGGGGGTCTTCTTCCCCATTGAACCTCGTCTCTTGAGCTCGTGTTCTTACCTCATTGTTGACCTTCTTTGAGCTTGCTATCTCTCAATCCCTCCATGGATTCTAGCTAGTTTTGGGGGGAAAAGAGAGAGGAGATTTAGATCCACACTTCCACCAATCACTTTCTCCTCTATGTGAGGGGAACCCCTTGGATATAGATCTTAGAGTTCTTGGTGTTCTCCTTCTTGTTCTTCCTCTTTTTTCCTCCATAGCTTTTGTTGCTTTGGTGGGATTTGGGAGTGAGGGACTTGGCAACTCCGTGTGCCCTTACCATTGCATTAGTTGCATCAGTTTGAGTTCTCCATTGTGATACGTGGAAGTGAAGTTGAGAAGCTTATTCCTCTTGGGTGCTTGGGCGCCCTACGTGGTTGGTGGTTCTTCTGAGCTCAATCATTGTGGTGTAAAGCTCCGGCAAGCGTCGGGGTCTCCAATTAGGTTGTGGAGATCGCCCCAAGCAATTTGATGAGTACCGGTGGCCGCCCCCAAGGGTTGCCAAAGTGTACGGGTTCGGTGACCGCCCCCAAGGGTCTCCATTTGTACGGGCTCGGTGAACGCCCTCAAGGGTCCCTTAGTGGAATCACGGCATCTTGCATTGTGCGAGGGCGTGAGGAGATTATGGTGGCTCTAGTGCCTTCTTGGGGAGCATTGTGCTTCCACACCGCTCCAAACAGAGATTAGAATCCGCAAGGGTGTGAACTTCGGGATACATTGTCATCTCCGCGTGCCTCGATTATCTCTTACCCGAGCCCTTTACTTATGCACTTTACTTTGTGATAGCCATAGTTTGACATGATATATATCTTGCCATCACTTAGTTTAGTATAAGTTGTTGGTGCACATAGGTGAGCTTAATTGTTTTAGGTTTTGTGCTTGACAAATTAAACGCTAGTTTTATTCCGCATTTGTTCAAGCCTAAACCGTAATTATTTTAAAGCCCCTATTCACCCCCTCTAGACGACATCCACGATCTTTCAGTCGGGTCACGAGCCGTTTGATCGGTAGATGCTCACTTTATGATTGTACATGTGTGTTCCTCTTCTTTGTTTCCCTCATCGCAACAAGACCCTTGTTCAAATGCAATAGAGGCCTCTATGCACAAAGTATCTCTGACTCACGACCATCAGTGTAGCCATTGCAACAAGACCCTTGTTGCAGATGCACATGACACTTGTTCAGCTATGTCCATCGTCATTACAACAAGACTCTTGTTGTAATTACAACATGACCCTTGTTGCAAAAAAAATCTCCGCCCGTGCCTATCGCCATTGCAACATCACCAGAGTTGTGGTTGCCACACAAGCGACCATGTGTCATGGACGCAAGGTTGCGACACAGACAACATCACATGGAGTAGCGTGCTGCTTGCACTGTCGCTACTCGCTGCTCGTTGCCGTCGCCGCCGTTGTTGGCTGCTTGCTGTTGACAAGGGAGAGAGATGGAAAAGGAGATGAGAAAGAAGATCGGGGATTGGAAGGTGTTGCCACCACATGAAGGTTGCCTCGGTGTAGACCGCCCCGGTCAGGTCAAGGCGTTTGAGAGGTGGCGACTCCATGCTCGGAATACTGAGACCCCAACCTCCTCAATGCATCTCCAGCGTGCTGTTGTTGCCTGCTCCTTGTGTGAGTCTGGATGGATAAAGGAAAAAAGGGAAAATAAGAGAGATAATGCGTGTATGGTGCAAGAGGGAGGGGATAAAGGAGAGGATGTGTGGAGGGCAAATAAGGAGTTTGACACAAAACGTGGGATCCGTCGGGTGATCCCAAGCGTTTATGTCGGGGATATACCCCGCGGTATGACCCGGCCGGAGATATGACCCGGCTAGGACTTGGATGTTTCATTAGTAAACCGCCCGAGCCTGGTGACTCATTGGTGACCTGGCAGATTATAAGTCGGCAGATTGTAAGCCGGCGGACAGTTATAAGCCGACAGATTGTAAGCCGGCGGACAGTTATAAGCCGACAGATTGTAAGCCGACGAACAGTTATAACCCGGAAGATAGTTATAACCCGGCAGACAGTTATAACCCGGCAGACAGTTATGACCCAGCAAACAGATCGTAACCCGGCAAGTACTTAGCCATGAAAAGTCCATGGTGAGACGTCAGAATAGGTTAAGTCCTAATCCGAGTTGGACTCTACATGTAACCCATTGATAACCCACAAGTATAGGGGATCGCAACAGTTTCCGAGGATAGAGTATTAAACCCAAATTTATTGATTCGACACAAGGGGAGCCGAAGAAATATTCTCAAGTATTTGCAGCTGAGTTGTCAATTCAACCACACCTGGAAACTTAATATCTGCAGCAAGGTATTTAGTAGCAAAGTAATATGATAGTAGTGGTAACGGTAGCAAAAGTAATATTTTTGGTTTTGTAGTGATTGTAACAGTAGCAATGGAAAGTAAATAAGCGAAGAACAATATATGAAAAGCTCGTAGGCATTGGATCGGTGATGGAGAATTATGTCGGATGCGATCGATCATGTAACAATCATAACATAGGGTGACACGGAACTAGCTCAAGTTCATCAATGTAATGTAGGCATGTATTCTAAATATAGTCATACATGCTTATGGAAAAGAACTTACATGACATCTTTTGTCCTACCCTCCCATGGCAGCGGGGTCCTATTGGAAACTAAGGGATATTAAGGCCTCCTTTTAATAGAGTATCGGACCAAAGCATTAACACATAGTGAATACATGAACTCCTCAAACTACCGTCATCACCGGTAAGTGTCCCGATTATTGTCACTTCAGGGTTAACGGATCATAACACATAATAGGTGACTATAGACTTGCAAGATAGGATCAAGAACTCTCATATATTGATGAAAACATAATAGGTTCAGATCTGAAATCATGGCACTCAGGCCCTAGTGACAAACATTAAGCATAGCAAAGTCAAAGCAACATCAATCTCAGAACATAGTGGATACTAGGGATCAAACCCTAACAAAACTAACTCGATTACACGATAGATCCCATCCAACCCATCACCGTCCAACAAGCCTATGATGGAATTACTCATGCACGGCGGTGAGCATCATGAAATTGGTGATGGAGGAAGGTTGATGATGACGATGGCGACGGATTCCCCTCTGCGGAGCCCCGAACGGACTCCAAATCAGCCCTCCCGAGAGTGTTTAGGGCTTGGCGGCGGCTCCGTATCGTAAAACACGATGAATCCTTCTCTCTGATTTTTTCTCCCCGAAAGTGAATATATGGAGTTGGAGTTGAGGTCGGTGGAGATTCAGGGGGCCCACGAGGCAGGGGGCGCGCCCAGGGGGTAGGCGCGCCCCCACCCTCATGGACAGGGTGTGGGCCCCCTGACGTGGATCTTTCTTCTAGTATTTTTTATATATTCCAAAAATAATCTCTGTTGATTTTCAGGTCATTTCGAGAACTTTTATTTCTGCACAAAAATAACACCATGGCAATTCTACTGAAAACAGCGTCAGACCGGGTTAGTTCCATTCAAATCATGCAAGTTAGAGTCCAAAACAAGGGCAAAGGTGTTTGAAAAAGTAGATACGACGAAGACGTATGAAATCCCCCAAGCTTAAACCTTTGCTTGTCCTCAAGCAATTCAATTGATAAACTGAAAGTGATAAACAAAAACTTTTACAAACTCTGTTTGCTCTTGTTGTTGTAAATATGTAAAGCCAGCATTCAAGTTTTCAGCAAAAATTATGAACTAACCATATTCGCAATAACATTTAGGTCTCATGTTTACTCATATCAATGGCATAATCAACTAGCGAGCAATAATAATAAATCTCGGATGACAACTCTTTCTCAAAACAATCACAATATGATATAACAAGATGGTATCTCGCTAGCCCTTTCTGAGTCCGCAAAACATAAATGCAGAGCACCTTTAAAGATCAAGGACTGACTAGACATTGTAATTCATGGTAAAAGAGATCCAGTCAAGTCATACTCAATGTAAACTAATAGTAATGGATGCAAATGACAACGGTGCTCTCCAACTGGTGTTTTTTAATAAGAGGATGATGACTCAACATAAAAGTAAATGGATAGGCCCTTCGAAGAGGGAAGCAGGGATTTGTAGAGGTGCCAGAGCTTGGTTTTGAAATAGATATGAATAATATTTTGAGCGGTATACTTTCATTGTCAACATAACAACCGAGAGATCTCGATATCTTCCGTGCTACACACATTATAGGTGGTTCCCAAACAGAATGGTAAATTTTATACTCCCCCTCCACCAACAAGCATCAATCCATGGCTTGCTCGAAACAACGAGTGCCTTCAACTAACAAGAGTCCCAGGGGAGTTTTGTTTGCAGTTATTTTGATTTGATTTGCATAAAGCATGGGACTGGGCATCCCGGTGACCAGCCATTTTCTCGTGAATGAGGAGCGGAGTCCACTCCTCTTGAGAATAACCCGCCTAGCATGGAAGATACAGACAGCCCTAATTGATACATGAGCTATTCGAGCATACAAAACAGAATGTTTATTTGAAGGTTTAGAGTTTGGCACATACAAATTTACTTGAAACGGCAGGTAGATACATAGCGGACTCATATGGAACAACTTTGGGGTTTATGGAGTTAGGTGCCCAAGCAGTATTCCCGCTTAGTACAAGTGAAGGCTAGAAAAAAGACTGGGAAGCGACCAGCTAGAGAGCGACAATAGTCATGAACATGCATTAAAATTAATCAACACCGAATGCAAGCATGAGTAGGATATAATGCACCATGAACATAAATATCGTAGAGGCTATGTTGATTTTGTTTCAACTACATGCGTGAACATGTGCCAAGTCAAGCCACTCGAATCGTTCAAAAGAGGATACCACCCTATCATACCACATCACAACCATTTTAATAGCATGTTGGCACGCAAGGTAAACCATTATAAACTCCTAGCTAATTAAGCATGTCATAAGCAACTACAATCTCTAATTGTCATTGCAAACATATTTCTTTCATAATAGGCTGAATCAGGAACGATGAACTAATCATATTTACAATGACAATAGAGGTCGAGTTCATACCAGTTTTTCTCATCTCAATAAGTTCATCATATATCATCATTATTGCCTTTCACTTGCACGACCGAATGGTGTGGATAATAATAATAGTGCACGTGCATTGGACTAAGCTGGAATCTGCAAGCATTTAATTCAAGAGAGAAGACAAGGTAATATGGGCTCTTTGTTAGATCAACAATAATGCATATGAGAGCCACTCAACATTTTAATCATGGTCTTCTCCTCTCGACCCCCAAAGGAAAGAAAAGAAATAAAACTATTTACACGGGAAAGCTCCCAACAAGCAAAAGAAGAACGAGAAATCTTTTTGGGTTTTCTTTTTAATTATTACTACTACAGGCATGGAAAGTAAACTAACTAAAAGCTATAAATAATTTTTTTAGTTTTTTCTTAAGGTTTTTCAAACACACAAGAAGAAAGCGAGAAAATGAAAAATAAACTAGCATGGATGATACAGTGAAAAAGTATGAGCACCGACAACTAGCATGAGTGTGTGAACATGAATGGAATGCTAGTGGGAAATACGTACTCCCCCAAGCTTAGGCTTTTGACCTAAGTTGGTCTATGCCCAAGGATGGCCTGGTGGATATCCGAAGTTGAAGCTGCGGTCGTACTGAGATGCATCAGCTATTGCTTGACGAGCTGCAGCTTAGAGGCGAGCTGCCTCCATCCTCCTCTCGTATTCGGTCGCCTCTTCCCTGGTTATAACATGTCTCCCTTTTGCCTAAAAGTCAAAGAAGGCAGGAGTAGGGAGAGCGACGTGATAGATGCGTCATCTGTCAAAGATTAGTCGGTACTGGAGGCATTGATTGTTCCTCTCAACAAACTGATAACGAACCATGGCATTATAATCTAAATAAGCAGGTGGCAACTCAATATCATCTCCACTATGAGTATCTCAAGAAAATCAGCTAAAGGGTTGCGTAAATTCCACTAAAGAAATCTCCATTAATTTTGTTATTATGCAACATGTGTGCAACAATGGCCCTCAAGTTATATTGTCTATCTCCTAATACAGCACTCTTGAGAACACTAAGATCTGGCACACACATGTGACATGCCTCATCCTTACCATTTATGCATCTACTTATAAAGAGAGCAAAATAATGTATACCAGGAAAATGAATGCTCCCTATGGTAGCTTGCGTGATTTCCCTAGATTCCCCCACGGTTATACTAGAAAGAAAGTCTCTATATTCAGATTTGCAAGGTTCACTAGCATTACCTCACTGTGGAAGTTTACAAGCAGTGTTAAAATCTTCTAAGTCCATGGTATAAGATTTATCATAAAGATCAAACATGACCGTTTGAGAATTGTGTGATGATGAAAATCCAAACCTTCTCATAAAGAAATCAGTAAGGTAGTGCTACTGACGGCACTTATCTGCCATGAAGCTCTCAAGATCGGCATTACGCACATATGCTTCAAATTCCTCCTTGATTCCTGCTTGGACCATGAAATCTTCTAACAACCATTCACAAGGCCGCACTTGAGCGTTCCTTGGTGGTTCATCGTCCGACTCACGCATTGCGGGCCTGGGTCCTTGCTACCTTGAAGAACCACCTTGGTACATTTTTCTAAACATATTTCCTCCTCTGAAAAATTTCTGAAATTTTTAGTAATTTCAAAATAAAAGTGAACCAAACTCAACAAAATTGATAGCAACTACTCCCACAAATGCCTAGAGACTATATCATGCATTAGAACTACTTGGGACCATATAAATTTGACATGCAAGCTCAAGAACAGGGTTACCCAAGCAGCAAAAATTTGCAATGAATAAATCACTAGAACAAAAACTAATTGGACCATTGGAGGAGTCACATACCGAAGAACAATCCCCCAAAACAGTTTTGTGAATGGAGCTTTGAGCTAGGAGATCGAAAATGACAGCAAGATGAGCTAGAACTCGTGCTTGAGCTGGTTGGTGATTTTTTTTGGAGGAAGGAGTGTCTGGTGGCTGGAATAAGTGGAGGGGAGCCACCATGGGCCCACGAGGCAGGGGGCGCGCCCAAGGGGGCTGAGCGTGCCCTGGACCCTCGTGGCCAGGTGCTTGCTCCCCCTGGTGTGTTCTCAGTGCCAGATATTCTCAAATATTCTAGAAAAAACATATTTAATTTTCAGGGCATTTGGAGAACTTTTATTTTTGGGGTATTTTTTATTGCATGTATAATTCAGAAAACAGATAGAAAATACTATTTTTGCTTTTATTTAATATAAATAACAGAAAGTAAAAAGAGGGTACAGAGAGTTGTGTTTTCTAAATTCATCCATCTCATGCTCATCAAAAGGAATCCATTAATAAGGTTGATCAGGTCTTGTTAACAAACTCATTTCGAATAATATGAAACCGGGGAATTTTTGAATAACACTAGGTTACCTCAACGGGGATATGCAAGTCCCCAACAATAAGAATATCATATTTCTTCTTGACAGTAGGAAGAGGAAATTCAAAACCTCCAATAGTGATTGTTGAAATTTTTCCAATAGAATTGATACTGTGGACATGAGGTTGTTCTTTCGAAAAGTGTATTGTATGCTCATTACCATTAACATGAAAAGTGACATTGCCTTTGGTGCAATCAATAACAACCCTTGCAGTATTCGAAAAGGGTCTTCCAAGAATAATAGACATACTAGTCCTCGGGAATATCAAGAATAACAAAAGTCCGTTAAAATAGTAATGTTTGCAACCACAATAGACACATCCTCACAAATACCGACAGGCATAGCAGTTGATTTGTTAGCCATTTGCAAAGATATTTCAGTAGGTGTCAACTTATTCAAATCAAGTCTACGATATAAAGAGAGAGGCATAACACTAACACCGGCCCCGAAATCATATAAAGCGATTTTAACATAGTTTCTTTAATGGAGCATGGTATAGTTGGTACTCCGGAATCTCCTAGTTTCTTTGGTATTCCACCCTTAAAAGTATAATTAGCAAGCATTGTGGAAATTTCAGCTTCTGGAATCTTTCTTTTATTAGTAACTATATCTTTCATATATTTAGTATAAGGATTCATTTTAAGCATATTAGTCAAACGCATACGCAAAAAAGATAGGTCTAATCATTTCAGCAAAGTGCTCAAAATCCTCATCATCCTTTTTTCTTGGATGGTTTAGAAGGAAAAGGCATGGGTTTCTGAACCCATGGTTCTCTTTCTTTACCGTGCTTCCTAACAACAAAGTCTCTCTTATCATAACGTTGATTCTTTGATTGTGGGTTATCAAGATCAACAGTAGGTTCAATTTCCACATCATTATTATTGCTAGGTTGAGCATCAACATGAACATCATCATTAACATTATCACTAGGTTCATATTCATTACCAGATTGTGTTTCAGCATCAGAAACAGAAATATCATTGGGATTCTCAAGTGTGTCAACAACAGGTTCACTAGAAGCATGCAAACTCCTATCATTTTTCTTTTTCTTCCTCTTAGAAGGACTAGGTGCATCTATAGTAGTTCTCTGAAAATCTTGCTCAATTCTCTTAGGGTGGCCCTCAGGATACAAATGCTCCTGAGTCATTTTACGACCTCTAGTACTAACTCCAACAACATTATCAATCTTCTTACTATTTAATTCATTGAGCAAATCATTCTGAGCTTTAAGTACTTGTTCTACTTGAGTGGTAACCATAGAAGCATGTTTATTAATAAGTTTAAGTTCACCTTTAACACTAGCCATATAATCACTCAAGTGTTCAATCATATAAGCATTGCGTTTCAGTTGTCTACCAAAATAAGCATTAAAATCTTCTTGCTTAACCATAAAATTATCAAATTCATCCAAACATCGGCTAGGAAACTTAGCAGGAGGGATTTCAACTTTATCATATCTATAGAGAGAGTTTACCTTTACTACTTGTGTCGGGTTATCAAGACCGTGTGTTTCTTCAACAGGTGATGAATTAAGACCGTGTATTTCTTCAACATGAGGTAAATTCTTAACATCTTCAGCTGTTATACCTTTTTCTTCCATAGATTTCTTTGCCTCTTGCATATCTTCAGGACTGAGAAATAGAATACCCCTTTTCTTTGGAGTTGGCTTAGGAGTTGGTTCAGGAAGTGTCCAATTATTTTCATTGGTCAACATATTATTCAATAGCAATTCAGCTTGATCAACTATTCTTTCCCTGAAAACACAACCAACACAACTATCCAGGTAATCTCTGAAAGCATCGGTTAGTCCATTATAAAAGATATCAAGTATTTCATTTTTCTTGAGGGGATGATCAGACAAAGCATTGAGTAATCGGAGAAGCCTCCCCCAAGCTCGTGGGAGACACTCTTCTTCAATTTGCACAAAATTATATATTTCCCTTAAAGCAGCTTGTTTCTTATGAGCGGGGAAATATTTAGCAGAGAAGTAGTAAATCATATCCTGGGGACTACGCACACAACCAGGATCAAGAGAATTAAACCATATCTTAGCATCACCCTTTAATGAGAACGGAAATAATTTAAGGATATAATAGTAGCGAGTTTTCTCATCATTAGTGAACAGGGTAGCTATATCATTTAATTTAGTAAGATGTGCCACAACAGTTTCAGATTCATAGCCATAGAAAGGATCAGATTCAACCAAAGTAATTATATCAGGATCAACTGAGAAATCATAATCCTTATCAGTAATAAAGATAGGTGAAGTAGCATAAGCAGGATCATATTTCATTCTAGCATTCAGAGATTTTTCTTTCAGCTTAGCTAATAGTTTCTTAACATCACTTCTATCATTGCAGGCAAGAAAGTCTCTAGCAGTTTCTTCATCCATAACATAACCCTCAGGCACAACAGACAATTCATATCTAGGGGGAGAATCTTCATCATCACTTTCATCAATATTATCAGTTTCAATAATTTCATTCTCTCTAACCCTAGCAACTTGTTCATCAAGAAATCCACGAAGTGGCACAGTGGTATCAAGCATAGAAGTAGTTTCATCATAAGTATCATGCAAAGCAGAAGTGGCATCATCAATAACATGCGACATATCAGAATTAATAGCAGAAGCAGGTTTAGGTGTCGCAAGCTTACTCAAAACAGAAGGTGAATCAAGTGCAGAGCTAGATGGCAGTTCTTTACCTCCCCTCGTAGTTGAGGGAAAAATCTTGGTTCTTTGATCTTTCAAGTTCTTCATAATGATAAGCAGATATAAATCCCAAGTGACTCAAAGAATAGAGCTATGCTCCCCGGCAATGGCGCCAGAAAATGGTCTTGATAACCCACAAGTATAGGGGATCATAACAGTTTTTGAGGATAGAGTATTCAACCCAAATTTATTGATTCGACACAAGGGGAGCCAAAGAATATTCTCAAGTTTTGCAGCTGAGTTGTCAATTCAACCACACCTGGAAACTTAATATCTGCAGCAAGGTATTTAGTAGCAAAGTAATATGATAGTAATGGTAACGGTAGCAAAAGTAATATTTTTGGTTTTATAGTGATTGTAACAGTAGTAATGGAAAAGTAAATAAGCGAAGAACAATATATAAAAAGCTCGTAGGCATTGGATTGGTGATGGAGAATTATGTCAGATGCGATCGATCATGTAACAATCATAACATAGGGTGACATTGAAGAACCAGCTCAAGTTCATCAATGTAATGTATGCATGTATTTCGAATATATTCATACGTGCTTATGGAAAATAACTTGCATGACATCTTTTGTCCTACCCTCCCATGGCAGCGGGGTCCTATTGGAAACTAAGGGATATTAATGCCTCCTTTTAGTAGAGTACCGGACCAAAGCATTAACACATAGTGAATACATGAACTCCTCAAACTACGGTCATCAACGGTAAGTGTTTCGATTATTGTCACTTCAGGGTTAACGGATCATAACACATAATAGGTGACTATAGACTTGCAAGATAGGATTAAGAACTCTCATATATTAATGAAAACATAATAGGTTCAGATCTGAAATCATGGCACTCGGACCCTATTGACAAGCATTAAGCATAGGAAAGTCATAGCAACATCAATCTTAGAACATAGTGGATACTAGGGATCAAACCCTAACAAAACTAACTCGATTACATGATAAATCTTATCCAACCCATTACCGTCCAGCAAGCCTAGATGAAATTACTCACGCACGATGGTGAGCATCATGAAATTGGTGATGGAGGAAGGTTGATGATGACAATGGCGATGGATTCCCCTTTGCGGAGCCCCGAACGGACTCCAGATCAACCCTCCCGAGAGAGTTTAGGGCTTGGCGGCGGTTCCGTATCGTAAAACGCGATGAATCCTTCTCTCTGATTTTTTCTCCCCGAAAGTGAATATATGGAGTTGGAGTTGAGGTCGATGGAGCGTCAGGGGGCCCACGAGGCAGGGGGTGCGCCCAGGGGGGTAGGCGCACCCCCTACCCTCACGGACAGGGTGTGGGCCCCCTGACGTGGATCTTTCTTCCAATATTTTTTATATATTTCAAAAATAATCTCTGTTGATTTTCAGGTCATTTCGAAAACTTTTATTTCTGCACAAAAATAACACCTTGGCAATTCTGCTGAAAACATCGTCAGTCCGGGTTAATTCCATTCAAATCATGCAAGTTAGAGTCCAAAACAAGAGCAAAATTGTTTGAAAAAGTAGATACGACGGAGACGTATCACCCACTCCTTCAACTTATATATGGAGGGGCGGGGCACCCCAAGAGGGAGAAATTTTCCTAGACGTCTCAATAGACAAGTCTTAGACAACATCAAAATAAATGCTGTCGAGATAGAGGTAACAAAACCTCGCCCCTGTAACCGAGATCGTCATCATCATCAATATGAATCAAGCAGGATGTAGGCTTTTACCTCTACCGAGAGGGGCCGAACCTGGGTAAAAACATCGCGTCTCTTGTCCCACTCAACCCCTCTCAAACTACCACATAGATGCGTTGGCCTCACGACTAAGTCCTCACACTAAGGACATCCGCCGTGACAAATCCACGACAATTTATAATATACCCCTAGATGAAGGCAGTATCCATATAGGGCAAAAATGTAAATGTCTTCTTCTTTTTTGAGGGGCATGAAGAATGCAAATGTCGGCCCTAATGGGCTCAGCATAACTACGGCCCACCGGCCCACTTGATCTCAACTACTACTACCGAGAATGCGCATAGCAAATCCCCCAAAGAAAAGGAACCCGCATCGACGAATTAATAAGCACGGCTCCGTTGCTTCACGAACTCTCCTCTTTCTTTTTCCTCCACCTCTATCGCTCCTCCTTCCCCCGGACTCCACCTCAACCCCCTCTCCGTCGCGTCGCCGCGGAGCCCTAGGACGGCGCCGCCGCCCTACCGCCATGGCGCAGCCGTCGCAGGAGGCGATCGAAACTTTCATCAGCATCACCGGCGCCGACGAGGCTGTCGCTGCCCGCAAGCTCGAGGTGAACCGACCTGCTCCTCCTCACAACTTCGTCTGTACTGTCTATTGTCCCTTCCCTTTCCCCGTGAAAAAAATCTGTGCCAGGGGCTACGTTCGTGTGGATTTGGTGGCTTTCTGGTTGAGTTAGGGTTCGCTCTCTCCCTGCTCGTGTGGGTCAGATGGCGATGCGGTGGGATGGCGGCTGGGCGGTTTGTGTGTGTGTGACTCAGCATCAGCGTATGATCAGTATGCAGAGTCGTGCTGTAGGGTGCTTAGGGTTGATGATAATTCTCCAATTGTGGGGTTT
Source organism: Triticum aestivum (assembly GCF_018294505.1). Classification (NCBI taxonomy): domain Eukaryota; kingdom Viridiplantae; phylum Streptophyta; class Magnoliopsida; order Poales; family Poaceae; genus Triticum; species Triticum aestivum. The sequence goes on along the minus strand of NC_057812.1, from coordinate 280,425,526 downwards.
CTGGAGTGTAATGCCTGTGTTCTCCGATTGCTGCATACACTTACCTTATGTTTTATGTTTGTGCTTTAAGTAACACGGAATCATCAATGGATTAGAGTTGGGGGTGTCTTCGATCTGATAAATGATATGGCTGTAAATTGAGTTGATTTGTGCAGTGGGGAAGACTGAAATTTATGGAATCTGTCCAGATGTTTGCGCCATGAACCGTAGGGAGGAGCACGGTAGTAGTTAGTTGTATTTGCACTTTTGGAGTAGGGGCAAGAGGGAAAACATTTTTTTTTTGAAACATGTTTGTCGTCTCTGGATGTGCCAAGAGTCTATGTTAACTGAATGGCTGAAGTTTTGCAGATCTGCTTTTTCAGGAGATTTATTTCGACCGAGTATTTGATGAACAGATACACTATTAGTGTTTGAATTATTGTGCATTTCACTTCCTTATATTTGTTCATCTAATACTGCTGTAAAAACATAGCAATTTGGATTTTAAACAAGTAAAATATTAGTACATTGAATTTCAGTTTAAACCTTACTCAGTATCACTCGATGTGCTGTGCTGCACCTTATAGGCTAGGATACACTACAAATTTTAACTTGTTAAACAGTAAGGTTGAGGTGATAATGTATTCATGCTATTTTGGCTTTATTATCCTTGATCAATCTGGACTACAGCTATTGTTTTCGTCATGTTTTACACCTTGCTTATCTATTAGATTTAGACATAGTGATTCTTGCAATATGTGTATTACTAGCTTTCTGGGCTCATATATATGATAATGGCTGGCCAATGAAATGTACATAGGAGCATAGCGGTGACCTAAATGAAGCGGTGAATGCATACTTCAATGAAGGAGATAGATCCACGTAAGTATTTTGCTCTCTCATCTGTTCTCTTTCTGGTATGCGTTTAGTGTCCTAACACCCACGGAATTTCCTTTACAAAATGTAACCAAGCTGTATGATTTTCAGCACCAGAATCAATCAGAATCCTATACCTGACAGTCATGATGATATTATGGATCTGGACGAACCATTTGATCCTATGTTTAGCCGATCTATGGGCAACCCTTTTGGTATTTTGGACCCAAGTTTTGTTGAGAGAGCCGCTGCTGGTTTCTTTGGTCAGGGACCTCAGGTTACACATCCCAGGGATGTGCGGCAGATACCTATTGAAGTTAAAGACACTGATAATCCTCAAATTGGAAGTTCTGGTCAGGGTCCTGTTATTGAAGATGTTACTGGACGTGAGTCTTCATATGGTCTGGAGGTTCATGGGACTGTTGTCATTGATGAGGATGATGATGACTTGCCATCTACCCATGCTCCTGTTATCCCAAGAAATACTCCAAGCACATACAATTCTGCACCAAGTGCTCCTCCATTGGTGGATGTTAGTGACTATAACAATGACATAGAAGAGGAGATGATCCGTGCAGCAATTGAAGCATCAAAAAGGGATGCGGAAGGACTTACAAATGTAAGCTTCGACTTATTGGATATCTTCCTCTTTTAATAATGTAGGTTTTACACTTTAGTTTGAACAAGTCTGCTGTGTTTAGGCTTTAAATAGTGGTGCATGTGAGAATGTATCACTGGTCAGAGATAATGATCTAGCACGAGCAGTTTCTCTTTCCTTGGAGGCAGTTCTCCAAGATTTTGAGCTCTTGTTTTGTGCATGTATATTTACTATTTTTTTTATCAATCAGGTAGCAGAGCGAGAGAGAGTTCTACTTCAAGAGGGAATGCATGCGGTTGATAATTCTTCTGATTTATCTGATAAGGAGGACATTGAAGGAGCAAGTGAGGCAGTTGAAAGGTGACTATCAAATATTGTCCATTGTCTAACTTTATTCCATTAATTGTAGATCAATAATTTGCTCGGTTTCTCAGAAATGTTTCATCACTTGCTCAATTTCCATTGTTCCATCAGTCTGCAGTTTCAAAAGCATTGTGTTTGTGCTATTTTAACACAAGTTTGACTAGCTGAGCATGCACATTGTGTGTCCTATCGTAATAGCCTTGAACTAACCTTTCTGTATCTAGTGTAACTAATTCCTTGTATTGTCCTTTCTTGTTGTAGGAAAGTACTAACCACAGGGCAAGCTGGAACTTCTAGGCAATTGGTTGATGAAGAGAACTTCCAAGACGATATTGAAGATGTTGACGAAGAACCTTTAGTTAGACAACGTTCTAGGCGTGTTCTATCTGGAACTGCCGGGCCAACAGAAGCAGTGCAAAGGGCTGACAGTCCTCCCTCGGGCCCTCATTCTCATGGTACTGAAAATGCTCACCAGCATAATGGAGCTTTCCCCTCAGAGGTATTCTAATCACCTCATGCCTCTAGGAGGCTTCTGTTTTGGTGCACTACAGTTTCTCCACAACTCACGGTTCTGTTTTTTTTTTCTGTCAAGTGGGGAGGCATTTCTTCTGAAGAGCACGATGAAGCTGTTATGCTTGAGGCTGCTATGTTTGGTGGGATTCCTGAACACACAGAATATCCATTTCCCCTCCCATCTCATGGAATCTCAACTGGCTATCCCCGAGTAGCACATCCTCCATCACCAACATTAACTGCACAGAGGTTGTTAAGGGAGCAGCAGGTATGGAGCTGTATTTATCTGCTAGGGAATGGATTGACTATTGCACCTAACACATGATATTTAAATTACAGGATGATGAGTATCTTGCAGCCCTCCAAGCTGATAGAGAAAAAGAGTTGAAGGCTGTGGAGGATGCTGAGCTCCGTAGATTAGAAGAAGTTGCTGCAAGAGAAGCTGCTATTGAAATGGAAAAGCAAAAGAACGAGGAAAAGCTGAGAAAACAACTTGAGGAAGAGGTACTTCAGTTGGTATTATCTATGAAGTTCTTTGGGAAAAGTTCTGGAATTCACTCCTCCATTAGTATTTCTCATGTTTGCTACATATATACCTCTATATACACTATACAGTAGTGTCATGGGCCTAGCTTAACACACACATCCCGATGCTAACAGTATAAGAGGCCACGTAATATTCTGGGATGTCTTGTGTATGGATTACGCTTGGATGCTGTACTGGTTAGGGTTTGCTTATCAGGATGATTTATTAAATCACTGCGGATGTGGCAAACTGTCAATTAATGAGTATTAATTTTGAACAAGAGTGGAATGAATGCCAGTTTGTAAGATATGCCTGAGATTGTTGAACTTCGTAGTATGTTCCTTTATTTAATTCTTACCAGGGTATACTTTTGAACTTAGTTATGCTTAACTAGAAGCAGCTTAATACAAGAGATGTCTCTTGGAAGCATTAGAATCAAAGTTGTGTAGGGTCATTGCTATTTCTTGCTGTGACTATCCCCATCGTCAAATAAATGATAAGAAGCATGTAATATTTCTTCTTCAGACTCTGTTAAAGCTTGATTAGTCTATTATTCTCGATGTACGTGTTATATTTGGCGCTGCGACACATTTATTATGCATTTGTTTCACATCATGAAAATAGGAGTTGGAGTCCATGCTTGCAGCCAAGCGAACATCATTACCAAAGGAGCCACTGCCAAATGCTGAAGGAGCCGTCACAGTTGTAGTTCGCATGCCTGATGGTAGTCGCCAGGGAAGGCGCTTTTTGAAATCTGACCAGCTCCAGGTAGGCTGCTTTTAGTTGCCAGTTCTATTATGGAATCATTCATTATAAATTTATACCTGCTTCCAACTTTCTGGGATTTTATTGCAGGCCCTTTTTGATTTCATTGACATCAGCAAGACATTCAAGCCTGGAACCTATAGACTGGTAATTATACCATTTTTCTTCTATTTGAAGAAGTTATGTTCACAAAAGAAGTTCTATTGAGAAAGATCAATTCAGCTTCCACTAACGTGGTATAGTGGATCATGATCATATACCAACAGTGCTTGGTTGCCCACGCTGTAACAGTGGAAACTATATCATGTTTCCACAGTTCAGTTTTTCGTCATCAACATCTATGTATTAGTGCTGCTATATCAATATATGCCACTGAATAATGCTTGAATTCCCATATTGATCCATTCCAAATGGACTATGTAGCTTTAGTAGTTAAGTTCAGATAGTTGACGGCAGCATTCAGTACAGTAACCTGTATGATGATTGACCGCATAGAATGTGCGACTCAGAACCATTTCTGCTATATGTGGCATGCTTATTTTCATTTTTAGATCACAATGATTTTCGGGCATGCTTATAGTGATTACCAGAAATACATTTTAGCTAATCATTCACTTCTGTTGTTTGGTATGTGGAATTTGGGATGATGTTTCAAAACTCTATGGAAGGAGCACGCCAGAATATCTTCTTGTTTTATACTGATATAGTATTCTGATTATTATATCAATACTAATGCAAATCTGTGATTTGCAGGTGAGATCTTACCCCAGGCGTGCATTCACCGACGAGGAGTGTCAGATGTCGTTGAGTGATGTGGGTCTCACCAGCAAACAGGAGGCCTTGTTTCTAGAACAAATTTCAGGATAGTGTGAAGGATTTAGTAATGGATGGCATCCAACTGGGGATTCATATTTTTTACTTCTATCTGTCATATGTTGATGAAAAGTTAGCAAGGTTTCTCGTGAACCTCCGCGTCGAGGAAGGTCTCATTATCCTCTTTTGTTTTATGATCCGATGTTAGTAAGTTCCATTGTGTACTCGGTGCCGCAATCCCACTTTAGGCATGCAGTCAGGATGTATATACAGTGCTCTTTTGTTATCTAAACTAATGGATTGCATGCTAAGTTTTTTGAGTTTGCAGACATCATACTAAGGTTCTTTGTGAGATATCCCAATTGGCGTTCATATTATGGACTCATGGTCACCTCGGTGACCTGCCCTCCCAACCTGATGCAGTCGCCACCTTGCATCAGCAATTTAGGAGTAGTATTTTTCTTTTACCGAATTCAGTAGTATTGATATTTCTACGCGGCATTGAGTGTTTATTTCTACGTGGCCATGTGGATTTACTATGATGAAATTTACCTTCCAGCTCCATCGAGTTTGAATGAAAAACAAAGTGCAGAGGTTAAAGTGAGAGGCCGTGCCTCAAATCGTCCATTTTATTAACGTGTCGAGATCGACAGCAGCAGCAGGACACGACAGACTGGACAAACGAAAACTAAGACGGCGGCGAAGAGGCAGACATGCCGCAACAACGGCAGAAATGACCACCTTCATTATTAGTCACTCTGTGACTCGCATCGTTTCTTCGTTCCGCCTCAAGCCGCTGCCGTTCATGCACAAGGAAAAAGGAGACAGAATCAAGCTTAGAAAACTTTGGACGCATAAACAAAGCAGTGGTAGTTATTTTATTTTGAAGAAGGAATGATGCATGGAGGGTTGTGTTGGCTTACAGCAGTTGACTTGTCCGATGTTGCAGCGGGAGGGGAGGCTGTTGATGATGCCCATGGTGCTGCACGCGCAGTCGCGCGAGATGGAGCTCAGCGCGCTGCAGCAGTCGGCGCTGGGGTCGGCCGCGCCGGGCACCAGGTACGCGCGGCACGCCAGCAGCCGGTTCAGCTGCGGCACGCACCTCCCCGGCGGCTGTGCCTCCGCCGCCGGCCCGAGGCCGCCGACCACCAGGAGAACGAGGGACACGGCCAGGAGCGCGCGCGGGAAGGTGCTCGGCGCCATCGTACGTCGGTGGACTGTTTTTGTTCTCTCAAACGCTAGCGTGGCTCGTTGAGCTTGTGCTGGCTGGCTGTTGCAGTGCACGACGACGCGCTGTGGTATTTATACGGAGTTTGAGGAGAAGGAGGGGCGGCGAGCTTTGCATGGCTCACCTAGAGCTAGTAGAACGTAGAAGGCGATGACGCACCGTGCACGGAGCGAGCGGTGGAGCAGCCGTTCGAGCAGCTGCAGGTTTTGTGTGAGCTACCGAACGAGCGTCACGCGCCTGGGCGCATCACGCTCTTGAGATCTTCGCTTCTTTTCCGGTGCCGGCTTGTCCTAGGAGAGGAGCTTGCGACGCACGGCCTGCTCGATCTGTGTCTGTGCGCGGCTGCCAGGCAATGCCGGTGCCGGCATCTCTTGCCAGCGGAGTATCTGGAAGAAGTTTTTTTTATTTGCGAAATATGCCCACTTAGAAGAAGTTGTAGTTGCAGTCTTGAAAAATGTTCATCACGTAGTAAAAAAAAATGTACATCGCTTATTTGAAAAATGGTCATGATGTATTTGAAAAATATCACGGCGTATTTGAAAAAAAATTGTCGGGTATTAGGAAAAGATGTTAATCGCAGATTGGAAAAGTGTTCACCACGTCTTCGAAAATTGTTCGTCGGGTACTAGAATAATGTTTGCCTAATATTTACAAAACTGTCCATTACATATATTACAAAAAGAATTCATCGCGCGAACCAACCTGTGGTTGGATAGTTAGATGGACAGTGGTATTCCTAGCCCGCCAGCGTTCAAGTCTTGGTGCTCGCAAAGATGACATGCCGCCTCAAGCTCTCGGATGTGCTCATAGGGATAGGATGCGTGTGTGTGCGTTCATAGAGATGAGTGTATGTGATGGGGACATCACTACTACAATTACACCCACAATCCCTGCTGATACATATATTGGACCAATTATTAAAGCTCGCGCACGCCAACTAAATTATATTATCAGGTACTTTCATTTCTTGGTAACGACTCTAGTGTTTATAAGAATATAATGCTGCCTAAGTTAGATACTTTTGTTTTGCTTACAAATGAAGGACCCAACATGGACAAGAAGGATGAACACTGGAGCATGATCAAGCATGAAGATGATGGCGCGCGCAAAGGGAACAAGAACATAGTTTCTGGTAAAGTTTTCAGCATTTTGGAGCCACCATGATGACATCCAAGGACATGGACAAAATATACAAAATTGTCTTTTATAAATTTTGTCCGTAGCTTAATATAGGTGTTGCGCTATCTTATTTTTGCGTTAGACTCATGTATTTTCGAAATGCAACTTCGTAGGTTATTTTTAGAGTCCATACTGTAGGGGGAATGACCGAGGAGGTGTTTTAGTATGACCTTGCCAAAGGTGGATGAAATCCCCTCTCTTTTCCTCTATAAATACAACCCTTAAGACAACATTTAGACTTGAGTTTTGTTTAGATTAAAAGTTCACCATAGCTGCAACTTCGCGTTCTTCGTTTGTGTTCTACGACCAGAGCAAGACATCACATAATCCCACTTCCATTAATAAAGATTTCCTCTTATATTCGCAACATTCAGATTGCAATTTCAATTTCTTACTTGTTCTTCATTTGCGTGCAGGAAATAGACCTTCATGGTCAGGTTGATCGTGTTTTGGCGTGGTCAATAACCTCTCGGTGTTAGTTTAGAGATTGCTAAGGCGCTGCGTCCTCACACGTTCGTAGTCGGATCGTCAAAGTCTACTTCACCGAAAACGATAGCCAATATCTCATTGAAAGATGGGACACCTTAGCCTCTATCAAGTGGTATCAAATTTCTAGATTGCTCGGTGAGATTCTACTAGTTTTCGTAGTCTAGATTGCATCTGTTCTTCATACCTTCAGTTCATGAAAAAGGCAAAAAAATTCGGGTTAGTTCATCATATCCAAACCAATCTGAGCCTTTGCATAACCTTTTCGGTGTTTTTGCTTTGTTGAATTTGCAGCTGCATCGTCGTGTCGAGTTGCTAGTCTTAGTATCTAGTCTCTTAGAGTTTCGAGTTTTGTTCACATGCTGTCACGCCGTCGCCGCACCATCGTCATCACCACTGCCATATACCACCATCGTCATCACCGATGCCATATACCACCATCGCATATCCGCCGCCAATCCGAATCCATATATACCACCACATATTCGCCGCCATCACGCCAACCCGAGTCCACCTCCGTCACAGATTCGTCACCAGTCCGTGTTCCACCGCCCCTACATATATCGACCACCAGTCCGAGTTCCACCGAATTCATCTCCGCCATCAATCCTATTCCGAGTCCAGTATTTACCTCTCTCTAATTGATTCCCAGATCACGTACTAGTACGAGTAGTGACCAATTCAGACTCCCCAACTTCCGTGCCACCCGTAGAAGAAAAATAGTTTCAGTTTAAAAAAACTAAGTCTGGAAAATTCTGGCTAGGTACTTTTTAGATCATTTGTGGACTTTTTGATAAAAGAATTATTGCGGAGAAAAAAAGAGAGGCAAAAAAGTGAAAAAAAGAGAAAGAAAAAGATTCAGAGTGTGCTTCTGCCTTGTTTACGTGTAGCGCCATGATTTTGTTAGTGTTCTAGGCCCGCGTCTCTAGCATGATCTAGCCTAGGACCAGCACAATACTGTCATTGATCGTTTATTCAACTTTGCATCTCTGAGTTGATTATTGCTGACCCTTTTTGCTACCTGTTATAAGCCTCCCCAGCTCCACATACATCTATGTCGTGCATATGGCACCACCTGAAAATCGCTCTATCCAAGGTTTGAGAGTTTTGACTACAATGGTTGCTGATCACTGCCTGCTGCTTGGTAAGAACTGGTAAGAATTTGGGATTCGCTTGACGGATTTGTGACTCTCCTCCACACCACCACCACCAGAACTATGGGGTTCCTAGTAGTTTGTAGGATCATATTCTTGTGTGTTTCTCTTGCTGCTAACCATTACAGGATCACAAGCCGACGAGACTGACTAGGAGAACATGACGAACAAGGCATTACATGATAAATTTCAGCAAATGTTGGGTGAACAGGTGCAAGACGTGATGAGTAGCTTTGGAAAGGCACCGGAGAGGATAGATGACATTCAGAAGACAATTGACACCAAGTTGGACGCCAAGTTCACTGAAGTGCTCGTGCGTCTACCACCACGTGCCGCACCGTTGCAACAACAACAACCACCTCCACATCGCGATCCAGTAGGACGAGCGAAGCATGTTCCTCTTGAGGAATGCCAACATTCTGGTGCCGCTGCTACTGCTGTTGATGGTTCTATGGCTCCTGCTGCTACTGTCGAGGAGGAGAGAAATTACGAGGGCGATTATGAGGATGAGGTTATGCAAAATCAGAACTATGTGCAACCACCAGCACCACCACTAGGTCGTCCACATACATATAATCGTAATGGTAGGGCTGCACCACCACCTTAGGTACGAGATCGTGATCATGTTCCAAAACTAAAATTGAATATTCCGCCATTTGAGGGTAGATACGTTCCTGATGCATATCTTACTCGGGATTTAGAAACGAACACCGTTTTACATGTTTACAATATCCCGAGGATATACCTGTTGCTGCTACTGTTTTTGCACTTGCTAGTTTTGCTTGTGTTTGGTGGTCTAAACATTATAGATTATATCATGATAATACCCCAACTACTTGGGCTGCTTTGAAAACTACTATGCTGTAACATCCCAAAATTCTAAATTTTGGAATGTTATAATAAATAGATAGATTTGATTGTTTGTTTGATTGATTGTCTGAAAGCGAGTGAATTAGAAACTTCTTGAAAGTTAAATGAGAGGGAATAAAAGGACTTTCCCAAACTTTCTTATTTGCTTTCTGATCTCCGTGAATTCAAATACTTTTCATCACAAAACCCCGGAGAGAAGATGACATGACTTCTTCCATTTATTTAAATGAAATGGGGTGTTTGAAAATATTTGAATTTCATTTGGGAAAATATTTCCAATTCTGAAACTTTATGCAACTCAATGATTTTCACGAGAGAAGATAAAATGACTTCTTCAAATTATAGGAAATATGAGTTGGGAGTTTCAAAAGAAATAAATTCAAAGTTCTTTTGGATTTATTTTCAATTTGGAGTTATTTGAGTTTTATTCAAATTATTTTTCTCCAAAAACAAAGTACATGGAAAATGGGGTAACATGATTCTCTACAATAGAAAATTGGAGAAAAATTAATTTGAAACCATTTTGGTATTTTTAAAATGATTTTTATTGGATTTCATTAGAGCAGGAGCACTGTTTGAATTATTAGAATTTATGTGTATTTTATTTAGTGCTAGAAAAATGTCCATCTTGTTGGAATCTTTTTCTTAAAATTTTGATATATTATATGCCTATATAATATTTTTATTTCGGTTTGTTTTTATTTGTTTTGTTTGTTTGGAAAAAAAGAAAATCTTTATATAAAAAAAATTCCTCACCGACTGGGCCGGCCCAGCGCCCGAGCCAGGCCGCGGCCCAGCCCAGCTTGCCGTCGCCCCGTTTGCCTTGGCCCCGACGCGGGACGACTCCCGCCTCCGCAGATCCGCCGCCGCCGCCGCAGTGCCTCGCCGCCGCGCCGCTCGCTGCTGCCGCACCACCCCGCCGCCCGCGTCGCCGTTGCCTGCCGTCGCCAGAGCTGCCTCGCTCGCCGGAGCCGCCGCCTCTCCTCGCCATTGACCTCGTCGCCATCGACAAAGAAAAACCGCCGGTAAAACCGCCGAGCCGCCCCGGTTTATTTTGGTTTTCTTCAGTTTTTTCCCAAACGTTTTTATTATTATTAATGGACGTTCGCTCGTTTAGGATCGAGAGCGGACAGATTTGTTAGTTAGAGTTCGGCAGCGAACGTTTGTTGTTTAGTATTTTCTTCTTTTCTTTTTAATTTCGGCCAGGGACCCGTTTGTGAATAACTTATTTGCAGAATAGCCCCTGATCTTCAAAACACTGTAACTCTTTGCCCGTTTATCCAAATCCAATGAAATCAACGCTCACATATTCGTTACGATCCCCTCTATCCATTAATCCAACTCAAACATGTTTTTGAAAAGTTTAAAATTTGAATTAGATCAGATTTGAATTCAAACTTCGTTTGATCATAACTTGAGTTTCGTAGCTCCGTTTGAGTTGATTCTTTTTGCATATCGAAGCTCTTGACCTAAACATTCTAATAAGGCCAAATTCACATAATTTTGGTACTTTTAGAAATTGTTTTATGTTGCAAGAGTTATTTGCTTGGTTTTGATGTTTCCGAATCGTCTTCTTCGTTCTTTCTGATCTTTTGAGTGATTGCTTATGTGTGGTTACTATTGTTTGCTTACGATAGATTGACCGGAGTGTGACGAGTAGATCTATCAAGAGTTTTGAGTGCGAATCATCTTCCTCAACATTGCAGGCAAGTTCACACTTTGATCATATTCCTTTTCATACCCAGTTTTTATGCATTAGTCTCAACCCTCAAACATTGCATGGTTAGGAATTGATAACATGTGGATATTGGGAAGTAGTTGATGAGGTAGTACCTATTACCTGTTTATTATCAAACCCTTGGGAGTTACTATTATGTTATGCTTACATTGCCATGCTATGCTCATAGACGTGGATTGGGTTTTGAGAGTATTCATGATAGATGTGAGATTGTTAATTAATGTTTTACTTAAGGTGGCAACTTAAACACACATCTGGGTGGATTGAGGCACCGGGTTATTCCAGGATTGCCTGTCTAGGCACCTGGGTAGACCAGGATTGCCTGTTTTTTTATGGACCGCCACCCAGGCTCAAAGGGATCATAAGATTATTCATACTAGAAACTTCCGTGTGCAGCCACAAGCTATTATGGGCTCTAGCAAAGTTGACTAAGTCGTGCGAACTCTTACAGTGGTAGACTAGCAGATGTAGGGGATGTAGGTGGTACGGTCTACCCGATCGTAAGGTGCTAGCATTTCTGAAAGACTATGTCTCAGTCATCCGTTTCTCGAACACCATGTAGTGCGAGAAACCAAACGGAGGCGATCGAGTCTTGTGGGGAAAAGTGCGCAAACCTCTGCAGAGTGTATAAACTAATCATGATTAGCCGTGTCCCCGGTTATGGACGTTTTGAGTATCTAGTACTTGGATTATCATATGAATCTCATCATGTGACTTTAAATAATTTTGTTGGGTTTAATGATGTTACTTAATTGGGATTGAGAATGCTGTCAACCATTCTCAATGTTCAACAACCACCATGATAGTTAAATAAAATTTATTCCTTTACAGTAGGGAAAAATTGGCTTTTCGCAAAAACCTTATAACCATAGAGCTTTTCCACCAGCCAAATATGCATGTAGAGATAGCTTTCATTCATCATTCTCTATGGTGTGAATTTGCCAGTACATTCAATGTACTGACCCTCTGTGGCTGCAACTTCTCATGTTGCAGGATTTCTTACGACGAGTAAGTGATACGTTAGGGTTACGATTTCTACACTCAACTTTGCTGTTGGTGTTGATGGGAATCCACAACCTTATTACTTCCGCTATTTTGGATTGAGGTAATAGTATCTTACGTTATTTAAACATGTGATTTACCTCTGTTATAAATCCTCGAGTACTGTGTGTGTCAGCATACCGATCCAGGGATGACACTTAAGCACAGAGACTTGATCCATTCGGGTCGGGTCGCTACAAGATGGTATCAGAGCACATGTTGACTGTAGAACGTGACCCTAGAGATTGGCAAGCCCATAGGAAAGATTTTCTCTACAACTTCATTTTCAAAAGACCTTTTACCTCTCTTCTCTTCTGAGCTTATTCAAAAATTCCCTTTAGTGAGACCATACCCCCTTTTCCCTTTTTGACCACTTGAAGATTCGACTGATGAGACCACTCCAAGAAGTACAAGATATCGGACAAGTAAGACCATTCAGAATGAAGAGGATTTTACCATACGTTATGATAATGGAAACTACAGCTGTTGAAGACTCTGAAGACTAGGAGAATTGGAGGCTCTGAAGAATCCCTAGATTTGTATGACCTAGGAAGGCTACCCTTATGGAACTTGACAGATTATGGAAGTTGTCAATGCCCGAGATCAGGGTGTATCGAAGAAAGACCGGAGCATGGAGAGTTAAAAACTTAAAGTTCTGTCAAGGAAAACCCTAAGGCAGGAGATATCAACTATGGAGAGATAGCTCATGGAAATGACAAGAGCAGAAACCCAGCTATCCATGATGTTATCGCCTGCTCATGCTATTATCACCGTGCTGAGTTAAGGATGCATTTCTTCAGAATGGATTGGATGGTAGAAGGCTGATGGAGCACCCATCAGCAATACAAAGTTTTAAGTTTAGCTGGTGTATCACCAGGATTTGGAGAATTACATCAAGAAGTTTAAGATGGACTGCAGGAAGCTATATTTTGACAAGGAAGCGTTTCGTGAAGAACTCAGGACCCAAAAGTTGAAAGTAGCCAAGCTAGAGGAGCAAAACCTCGAGATACCGAAGATTCGTCAGGAACTGAAGGACAGTATGACCATGGCTCATGCCAAGGATGTTGAAACCTAGAAGTTTGGAATGCAACTCCAGAATATTCAAGGATGTCACGAGAGACCTTGCTACAACAGATATGAGCTGGCAAAAGAACTTGAGAAAGACAAGCATGATCGGAAGAAGCCATTGGAGACATGAACAAGGCTTGAAGAGATTGGAGACGTTGAAGATTTATTGACCTTTAGAAGACCAAACCCCTGTTATATACCTACGTTAGATGCGATGTTTGTGAGCTGTCATTTGTTTGATGTTTTTCCCGACAGCCACAAATAAAATTTGTTTTTTCAAAACTTTTGTTTGTATTGTGTGTATCCCTCTCTATCTCTCTTATCTCACCCCAAACCCATGGACCCAATAGAGGATGAATGAAGGTGAGCTTATATTTTCTGGACCGATGAGTCAATTGGAGACGGACCAATGGATTCAGAACATGGAGGATCACATGGAGAATAACCCTATAGTTGGACATGATATGACCCAGCATGCTCTTCAGTGCTTTGAAAGAGGTGCTGCTACTTGGTGGAGGATGTACCAAACCATCAATGGATGGCAAGGAGTAACCACTTGGAAATAATTTAAGTTGACTCTGCCAAAGTCTCGGCTTGTGTCCCAGAAGTTGAAGCCTTATGGAAAGGATGTGAAAAAAAACCTTATGCATGCAAGATTTGTGGAGAAATAGGACACACCCATAAAGAACACAAGGATGAATGCCATAATTGTGAAGGAAGTCACCCAGTTGAAGAATGCCCAACTAGGTAGATTACTTGTTTCTTGTGTGAAGGGACTACCCACTATCCTACCTAGTGTCACATTTACCCCATGGTACAACGAACCCTCCAGCAGAAGAAAGAAGTAAAGAAAAGAGCCCTTAAGGGAATTTTAGAAGAAACTGTGATGAAGGAAGAGATGGAGGACACACCCAAAGAAGAACCAATTAAACCCTGCACCAAGTCATGCTATTCATGTGGAGAAGAAGGACACATCTCCCAAAATTGTTTGAATGGGGATCTAGTAGAATTCCCGACAGAGGAAGTAGAGTATGACCCACAAGAAATAGAAGCCATGATTGGCATGGAAAGGTCTAGGAAGAGAAGCAGATTGGATTCCAGGAAGGACCTGAGTCATATCACCTGTTACAGGTGCAAGGAGTCAGGGCACTACCTCAACAATTGCCCCAAAAGGAAACCTCGATACTTGTCAGAAGTAATACGTTTTAGTTGTAATGGAGCACATTGCCAGAGAATGCCCCAAGGAGAAGGAAACTTGTGCTAGATAGTTGAGTTTGCAACAAAAGAAATGGAGTAGTAGAAGTGAGAACATTTTCTTTTATATTGAGGTATTGAGTTGAGACATGTAATGGAAAAGCGAGAGATTGTAATCACTTGAGAATGAATAAAGTTAGCATCGTTGGTACTGATATGAATTTTATGAGTTGTTACTCTATGAAGAAGAATTTTGGCCATTCTGAGGATATGAGAAATATGGTCTATGGAAGATTTGTGCATTTTAAGGGTGGTAGTACCCTGTAAGAACCGTTGACCCATGGAAAAGATAAGGATACTCCACTGAGTGGATTTCGGACAAAATGAATACGAGTTTTGTCTCGATATGTGTGATGCCCCAAGAGTATGTGGGATGAAGTTGGAGACCGTCAGTTGTTGGACCAAATGTGATCAAGGAGTCAGAAGAGAATGTTAAGTTTATTCGAGATAGACTGAAGGTAGCTCAGTCCAGGCAGAAGAGTTATGTAGACTCAAAAACTCAAGGAGGTAGTCTACGAAATTGGAGACAGAGCATGTCTTCGTGTGTTCCCTCTACGGGGAGTTAAACGATTTGGAGTTAAGGAAAAGTTAGCCCCGAGATTTGTAGGACCGTACCGAGTTTTGGAGCATATGGGAGAAGTGGCCAACAAGTTGGATCCACCCGAAGGACTGTCAGGAGTTCAAGATGTGTTTCACGTTTCCCAGTTGAAGAAGTGCCATGCAGAGATGGCTAATATTCCCTGTAAGGTCGCTTGACCCCGGAAAGGATAATGATGTTCCACGAAGTGGAATATGGACTTCATAAGTATAAGTTTTTATCTCGGTATGAGGGATACCCCACGAGGATGAAGAGATGAATTACTATTGGATATAAAGGAGGTGTGATGTTGGAAATATGGATCAATGGAAACTCCATGATGAGTCTGAGTAATCATGTCCTAGTTTGGTGCCAATAGAAGGAAGAAAGACAATACAATTGGATGGATTTAAGAATACTAGGAAGTTGGAAGTTGGAATAATGATCAGTTGCCCGATGATAAGTTCAAGGACTACAAGTGATGAGATGGGCCATAACCCACAGGCCCCAGGACCTGCCAAGAAGCAAGCACATTCTTGCTGAAGAAAAAAAACCCCTGGAAAAAGTTACGATTTTATCGATAAACGATTTTATAGGAGTAACGCAAAACCTGAGAGTTGTGAAGGAACGAT
Organism: Triticum aestivum; assembly: GCF_018294505.1. Lineage (NCBI taxonomy): Eukaryota > Viridiplantae > Streptophyta > Magnoliopsida > Poales > Poaceae > Triticum > Triticum aestivum. The sequence goes on along the minus strand of NC_057812.1, from coordinate 280,409,866 downwards.
AGATGCTTGTCTGGCTTGCAGAATTTATGGATATATCCAAACTTCGTTCGTCGACAAGAGAAATTCTGCAATGCTTGTGAGGATGACCAAGTGTTAGTATGCGAGATTCGCTAAACTGTATACATGATAATGATTTGGGTGCGGGATGGATTGATCACCATACCGACTTACTCTTATTATTCGCCTTGCTATATGGGATGGTAAATCTGAGTGACTTACCTATAGCAGAGAGACGACGATATTAAACCTCATTTAAACCTTAGGATGGTATAAGAAATTTTTCCCTTGTACAAGGCAGCTTTTGCCAACCGTAGGTTATACGGTGAGGATCAACCCAGACCCATTTCCTACAAGAGAAACCATAAATGGTTGACCACCATGAGATATCGATAGTTGTTTAGTAATGGCGCCAGACCCGTCAGCTAAGAAGACCCAGTCTCGGAAGAACCTTACCAAGATGAAAGGACAAAAGAATTGAGGAAAAGGTTATGCTGTTACCAGAAGAGCCCGGATAAGGAATTATCCTGAAGATCTAAGAAGACCGACACTGTTAACAATATGGATGAAGTATATGAGTTTTGAGGGAACCGTAACCATGCTTCTAAGGGTGGTAGCACCCCAGACCCACTGTGACGATTGATGAAATTTTGAAGAGACCCCAAACCCTAACCTTTTCTTGCTAGCCTCTCTGAATCTCAAGGACGAGATTCATTTTAAGGGTGGTAGGTTTGTAACATCTCAAAATTCTAAATTTTGGAATGTTATAATAAATAGATAGATTTGATTGATTGTTTGATTGATTGTCTGAAAGTAAGTGAATTAGAAACTTCTTGAAAGTTAAATGAGAGGGAATAAAAGGACTTTCCCAAACTTTCTTATTTGCTTTCTAATCTCCGTGAATTCAAATACTTTTCATCACAAAAACCTGGAGAGAAGATGACATGACTTCTTCCAATTATTTAAATGAAATGGGGTGTTTGAAAATATTTGAATTTCATTTGGGAAAATATTTCCAATTCTGAAACTTTATGCAACTCAATGATTTTCACGAGAGAAGATAAAATGACTTCTTCAAATTATAGAAAATATGAGTTGGGAGTTTCAAAAGAAATAAATTCAAAGTTCTTTTGGATTTATTTTCAATTTGGAGTTATTTGAGTTTTATTCAAATTATTTTTCTCCAAAAACAAAATACATGGAAAATGGGGTAACATGATTCCCTACAATAGAAAATTGGAGAAAAATTAATTTGAAATCATTTTGGTATTTTTAAAATGATTTTTATTGGATTTCATTAGAGCAGGAGCACTGTTTGAATTATTAGAATTTATGTGTATTTTATTTAGTGCTAGAAAAATGTCCATCTTGTTGGAAAACTTTTTCTGAAATTTTTGATATATTATATGCCTATATAATATTTTTATTTCTATTTGTTTTTATTTGTTTTGTTTGTCTGGAAAAAAAAGAAAATCTTTATATAAAAAAAATTCCTCACCGACTTGGCCAGCCCAGCGTCCGAGCCAGGCCGCGGCCCAGCCCAGCTCGCCGTCGGCCCGTCCGCCTCGTCCCAGACGCGGGACAACTCCCGCCTCCGCACATCCCCCGCCGCCGCCGCAGTGCCTCGCCGCCGCACCGCTCGCTGCTGCCGCACCACCCCGCCGCCCGCGTCGCCGTTGCCTGCCGTCGCCAGAGCTGCCTCGCTCGCTGGAGCCACCGCCTCTCCTCGCCGTTGACCTCGCCGCCGTCGACAAAGAAAACCCGACGAAAAACTGCCGGTAAAACCGCCGAGCCGCCTCGGTTTATTTTGGTTTTCTTTGGTTTTTTCCCAAATGTTTTATTATTATTAATGGACGTTCGCTCGTTTAGGATCGGGAGAAGACAGATTCGTTAGTTAGAGTTCGGCAGCGAACGTTTGTTGTTTAGTATTTTCTTCTTTTCTTTTTAATTTCGGCCAGGGACCCGTTTGTGAATAACTTATTTGCAGAATAGCCCCTGATCTTCAAAACACTGCAACTCTTTGCTTGTTTATCCAAATCCAACGAAATCAACGCTCACATCTTCGTTATGATCCCCTCTATCCATTAATCCAACTCAAACATGTTTTTGAAAAGTTTAAAATTTGAATTAGATCAGATTTGAATTCAAACTTCGTTTGATCATAACTTGAGTTTCGTAGCTCCGTTTGAGTTGATTCTTTTTGCATATCGAAGCTCTTGACCTAAACATTCTAATAAGGCCAAATTCACATAATTTTGGTACTTTTAGAAATTGTTTTATGTTGCAAGAGTTATTTGCTTGGTTTTGATGTTTCCGAATCGTCTTCTTCGTTCTTTCTGATCTTTTGAGTGATTGCTTATGTGTGGTTACTATTGTTTGCTTACGATAGATTGACCGGAGTGTGACGAGTAGATCTATCAAGAGTTTTGAGTGCGAATCATCTTCCTCAACATTGCAGGCAAGTTCACACTTTGATCATATTCCTTTTCATACCCAGTTTTTATGCATTAGGCTCAACCCTCAAACATTGCATGGTTAGGAATTGATAACATGTGGGTATTGGGAAGTAGTTGATGAGGTAGTACCTATTACCTGTTTATTATCAAACCCTTGGGAGTTACTATTACATTATGCTTACATTGCCATGCTATGCTCGTAGACGTGGATTGGGTTTTGAGAGTATTCATGATAGATGTGAGATTGTTAATTAATGTTTTACTTAAGGTGGCAACTTAAACACACATCTGGGTGGATTGAGGCACTGGGTTATTCCAGGATTGCCTGTCTAGGCACCTGGGTAGACCAGGATTGCCTGTTTTTTTATGGACCGCCACCCAGGCTCAAAGGGATCATAAGATTATTCATACTAGAAACTTCCGTGTGCAGCCACAAGCTATTATGGGCTCTAGCAAAGTTGACTAAGTCGTGCGAACTCTTACAGTGGTATACTAGCAGATGTAGGGGATGTAGGTGGTACGGTCTACCCGATCGTAAGGTGCTAGCATTTCTGAAAGACTATGTCTCAGTCATCCGTTTCTCAAACACCATGTAGTGCGAGAAACCAAATGGAGGCGATCGAGTCTTGTGGGGAAAAGTGCGCAAACCTCTGCAGAGTGTATAAACTAATCATGATTAGCCGTGTCCCCGGTTATGGACGTTTTGAGTATCTAGTACTTGGATTATCATGTGAATCTCATCATGTGACTTTAAATAATTTTGTTGGGTTTAATGATGTTACTTAATTGGGATTGAGAATGCTTTCAACCATTCTCAATGTTCAACAACCACCATGATAGTTAAATAAAATTTATTCCTTTGAAGTAGGGAAAAATTGGCTTTTCGCAAAAACCTTATAACCATAGAGCTTTTCCACCAGCCAAATATGCATGTAGAGATAGCCTTTATTCATCATTCTCTATGGTGTGAATTTGCCGGTACATTCAATGTACTGACCCTCTGTGGCTGCAACTTCTCATGTTGCATGATTTCTTACGACGAGTAAGTGATACGTTAGGGTTACGATTTCTACACTCAACTTTGCTGTTGGTGTTGATGGGAATCCACAACCTTGTTACTTCCGCTATTTTGGATTGAGGTAATAGTATCTTACGTTATTTAAACATGTGATTTACCTCTGTTATAAATCCTCGAGTACTGTGTGTGTCAGCATACCGATCCAGGGATGACTCTTAAGCACAGAGACTTGATCCATTCGGGTCGGGTCGCTACATATGCATACTCGTAGGTTTTCACCATATTATCAACGTGAATTACTCCAAAAATTGCAGCGTTTAAGACAAAGAAAAAATTATGTAGAGGAATATTATCAGGAATTACAAACTGCCATGATTAGATGTAATATTGTTGATGATAATGAAGTTATGCTTGCATGTTTTATGGGTGGATTAAATAGAGATATTCAGACCATTTTAGAGTATAAGGATTATAACAATATCACTCGTTTATTCCATCTTGATTGGAAAGCTGAGCATGAAGTGCAGGATCGACAGGCATTGGCGTTAACTAATTTTTCTGCAGGTTGATCTTCATCATGGACAGCACATACATCTTCTACTTCCACAGGTCCTGCTGCAACACCACTTACTTCATCCGCCAACTCCAACCATGATAAAAGAAAAGAAGCAGCACCATCCGCCAAGAGCACACCTTCAGGTCCCGCACAGAGCTCTTCTTCATCCATGGCATCAACAGGGCAAACACATGATGTTATATGTCATCGTTGCAAGGGTGGAGGTCACTATGCGAGGAAATGCTCATCTCCGCGTGTGATGATTGTTACTGAGGATGTTGGGTATGAGTCCACTAGTCACTATGGCGAGGAGACTTTAGCTCTTATTGTAAGTGAAGAACACAGTGGAGATGATTCTGAATAAGAGATGCAATACATGGCTGCTGAAGACGCTGATAGGTATGAAAGTTTAGTTGCTCAATGTGTTTTGAGTGTGCAGGTAACACAAGCTGAGCAAAATCAAAGGCACAATTTGTTCCATACAAAGGGAGTTGTGAAGGAACATTCTGTTCGCGTCATCATAGATGGAGGGAGTTGCAACAACTTGGTTAGCATGGAGATGGTGGAGAAGTTCTCTCTCACCACCAGACCACATCATCATCCTTACGACATACAATGGTTTAACAACAGCGACAAGGTTAAGGTAACACATACTGTTCGTGTGCATTTTAGTATCGCTACATATGCTGATTATGTTGACTGTGATGTGATACCCATGCAAGCATGCTCTCTATTACTTGGTAGACTATGTCAATTTGATAAAAAAATTGTACACCATGGTAGCAAGAATCGGTATACTCTTGTTCATAAGGATAATCATATTACTTTGCTTCCAATGTCTCCTGAACACATTTTGAAAGATGATATTAATAGAGCTAGTAAAGCAAAACAGGAGCAACACAAGAGTGAAAATTAGACTGTGGCAAAAGAATTTGAGCAACAAATGAAGCCTAACAACAAACCATCATCTAGTGTTGTCTCTGAAATTAAATTGAAAAGTGGATGTTTAGTTGCCACCAAATCTGATATTGATGATCAAGATTTTAACAAATCTGTTTGCTATGCTTTTGTGTGCAAAGAGACATTATTTTTCATTCGAGGATGTGCCTTCCTCTTTGCCTCCTGCTGTCAGTAACATTTTGCAGGAGTTCGCTGACGTCTTCCCACAAGACGTGCCACCGGGATTACCACCTATTCGAGGGATTGAGCATCAGATTGACTTAATTCATGGTGCATCACTGCCAACCGTGCGCCATACGGTATACCTTACCAATGTAGAGGAGACGAAGGAGATTATACGTCAAGTTCAGGAGCTGCTCGGCAAAGGTTATATACGTGAATCACTTAGTCCTTGTGTTGTTCCTATTATTCTAATGTCGAAAAAGGATGGTATATCACGTCTGTGTGTTGATTGTAGATCCATTAATAATATTACTATTCATTATCGTCATCCTATTCCTAGGCTCGGTGATATGCTTGATGAATTAAGTGGATCTACAATATTCTCCAACATTGATCTACACAGTGGATACCATAAATTTTGTATGAAATTGGGAGATGAATGGAAAACAACAATTAAAACTAAGCTTGGCTTATATGAGTGGTTAGTCATGCCTTTTGGGTGAACTAATGCACCTAGCACTTTCATGAGATTAATGAACGGAGTTTTCTGTGCTTTCATTGGACGATTTATGGTAGTCTACTTTGATGATATACTGATTTAAAGCAGATCTTTGGAGGAACATTTGGAACATTTACGTGCTATTTTTATTGCTCTACGTGATGTATGTTTGTTTGGTAACCTTGGGAAGTGCACCTTTTGCACCGACCGCATATATTTTCTTGGCTATGTTGTTACTCCACAAGGAGGTGAAGTTGATAAAAAAAGATTGAAGCTATTGAGAGTTGGCCGTAGCCCAAAATGGTAACACAAGTGATGAGTTTTCTTGGACTCGCTAGTTTCTATAGGCGTTTTGTGAGAGATTTCAGCACCATTGATGCACCTCTCAATGAGCTTACAAAGAAGGATGTGCCTTTTGTTTGGGGTACCGCACAAGAAGAAGCCTTCACGGTACTGAAAGATAAGTTGACACATGCTCCTTTATTTCAACTTCCTGATTTTAATAAGACTTTTTAGGTTGAATGTGTTGCTAGTGGAATGGATTAGGAGGTGTATTATTACAAGATGGTAAATCTATTACATACTTTTCTAAAAAATTGAGTGGTCCTAGTCTGAATTATTCTACTTATGATAAGGAATTACATGCTCTTGTTCGGACTTTGGAAACATGGCAACATTACTTATGGCCCAAAGAATTTGTTATACATTATGTTCGTGAATCTTTGAAACATATTAAAAGTCAAGAGAACTGTAGACATGCTAAATGGGTTGAATTCATTGAGACTTTCCCTTGTGTCATTAAACATAAGAAGGGTAAAGAAAATGTTATTGCTGATGCATTGTCTCGTCGTTATACTATGCTTTCACGACTTGACTTTAATTTTTTTAGTTTGGAGACCATCAAAAATCAATATGTGCATGATGCTGAATTTAAAAATTTGATGCAGAATTTAAAGAAGGAAGAACGTGGAACAAGTTCGTCATTGATGGATTTGTGTTCTGTGCTAAAAAGCTATGCATTTGAGCTAGCTCTGTTCATCTTTTGTTGTTGCAGGAGACGCATGGAGGAGGATTAACGTGACATTTTGGTGTGAAGAAGATGGAGGACGTGCTTGCTACATATTTCTTTTGGTCAAATATGAGAAGGGATGTCGAGCATTTTGTTGCTCGCTACACTACATGTCAAAAAGCTAAGTCACAACTCAATCCTCATGGTTTATATATGCCTTTGCCTGTATCTAGTGTTCCATGGGAGGACATATCCTATGGACTTTGGTTTAGGTTTACCTCGAACAAAGACGGGGAGGGATAGCATATTTGTTGTCGTGGATAGATTTCCAAAAATGGGACACTTCATACCATGTCATAAAAGCAATGATGCTACTAATGTTGTTAATTTCTTCTTTCGTGAAATTATTCGCTTACATGGTGTGCCAAATACAATTGTTTCAGATTGTGATACTAAATTTCTTAGCCACTTTTCGGAGATGTTTATGGGCTAAGTTGGAGACTAAACTGCTTTTTAGTACATGTCACCCCCAAACTAATGGTCAAACTAAAGTAGTAAATAGAACATTGTCTACTATGCTTAGGGCTGCTCTGAAGAATAACCTGAAAATGTGGTAAGAATGCTTGCCTCATATTGGATTTGCCTATAACCGTTCGCTACATTCTACTACTAAGATGTGCCCTTTTAAAATTGTGTATGGCTTCCTACCTCGTGCACCTATTGATTTGTTGTCTCTTCCATCTTCGGAGAGGGTTAATTTTGATGCTAAACAAGGTGTTCAATTGATCTTGAAAATACATGACTTAACCAAGGAAAACATTGAGCGTATGAATGTTAAATACAAACTTGCTATAGATAAGAGTAGAAAATATGTTGTCTTGTTTGATTATATTTACACAAAGATAGGTTTCCTGATTTGTGCAATTCAAAGCTTATGCCATGTGCTGATGGTATTTTCAAGGTGTTCACTGGTACGCGTTGGTCCTATACAAACGAGTTTTAACCCCTTTCGCGACGACATTTGGAACCGTCATCAAGTGAGTGTGGGTGATGGGGGGGGGGGTTCTTCCCACACAACTCAGAAACCGTTGGGGATATGCCCTCCTGGCACACACTTGGCAAAATGAGGTCGTCTGCGAGCGGCGAGCGCTCAAATACGGAAATACGTACAGTAGAGCTAAAAAATACAATTATATGGCAACATTGTTTCTGGTCGCAAGTACATCCCACATAGTCAGTTCCCGCAAAACGTTTCCATTCGTATGTACATCCCACATAGTCGCTCCAAGGAAAACGTTTCCGTTCACAGGTACATCACACACAATTTTTCTCGTTAAATTGTTTGTGTTATTGAATGCATCACACATGGTCCGTAGAAGAAACTACGTGGCAAAGGCTGTCCATCACACACAGTTTTTATGTGGTAAACGTTTACGCAAGGTGGCCTAACGCAAACAGTTTTCAAGAGAAAGCCGTGTGTGATTGTTCATTGATCCAACACGGTTTATTCCTAGAAACTGTGTGCGTTGCCTGAGGTCATCGCCCACGGTATTTTTTCAACAACCGTTTGCAACAGCAAAACCCTGTTAGCAGGCTAATTATCCGATTATTCATAATCCATTTGTTAATCTAATTGACATTTCATATTAAGCACACAATATATTTCATTTTCATAATATAAATACATCAGATTACAACATCATATAGCTTCAGCACTCAGCTACCCCATTACACAACTACACCAGGACCAAGTTTCACATGCAACATCTATAAGCTTTCGAATTAGCATCATAGACGGTACATAGACAGATGTATCTCATCTGGAAAACTACTGAAGCAGAAGGCGAATATTGAGCCTTCATTGATGTTGAAGGTCTTTGTAACTTTAGGCCAGTGCCTGTGGATGATTGACCGTCCATCCTTCATCCTCTTCAGGAACACTTCAATATTGAACCGTGGGTGTTGTATGAATACCTTCCTCGCCTCCTGACCATATAGGTGGTTTTTCACAGGTGGTTTGAGAGGTAATCATCAATGAACTGCTTTGGAAAGGCCTAAAAATAAGGATGTGCATAAATATCTTCTCTATATTGGAAATGGGGCAAAGGAATAAAAAAGGCAAGGTATAATAGTTAGTACCATCCTGTAGTGAATTGATGTCTTCTTCATTGTGCAGACAAAGATCTTGTTGTTTTTTGTCGCTAATTTCTTTATCCTAACAATCTTTCTAAGTTTCTTGACTTGACTGATATTCATGGACAACTCATTTCCCCATATGCAAAAGGGTCGAATAGTGGGTCAAAACCTCTGACAGCAGGACCTACATGTGCAAGACCAAATTGTTAAAAACCTAAATATTAGAATGGTTCCTGCAATTGCCCAATAATGTGCTATTAGACAATGGACCATGCACGTGCTAACCTCTATTGTAAACCTCAGTGCTTCCCATTGTTTTGCTGCAACACATATAAGGTAGTTAGTCATCAGGTTAAGTAAGAGTTCGCATGCTATCAATAAAATATGTTGATGAAAAATAAGCACATTGCAGATTCATCAGATTAATTCAAGCCACACTTAAAGCCCATTTACCCAAACCAAGCATGATTAAGAACTAGGAAATATAGCACTTGTATATGTTTCTCATGTATTAAGTGCAGCCAAATTCGATTTATTCCTCACATGCACAACAATACAAAATTCTATCCACGACAATTGGACATCGCAGTGTAGAGTTGAACCTAGCAGTTAGCTAAACACCACAACAAATGAACCAAACATTAACTGAGCACCACATTGCATAATATAACATACTCCTAATAGAAGATCAGATAGTTAACCAAACCAAGCATGCTTAACAACTTGGAAATATAGCAATTGTATTTGTTTCTCATGTATTTAGTACAACCAAATTAGATTTATTTCTCACATGGTATATAATAAAAGAATGCACCCACAACAATTGAACATCGCATTGCAGAATTGAACCAAACAGCCAACCGTGTCTCATCATTGGCGCGCGACGCATCGACGGTGGCCTCGACAGCGAGGTGCTCCTCCAAGATCTGGGGGTCGACACGAATGGCAGCCATCGCGACCTCATCCATGCGTGCGGACGGAATTTGCTTCTTCGTTGCCAAATGGTCCTTGGGATCCTGGCTGTACTGCGTGCAACATGGCTTAGGGCGGCGCTTATTTGGTGGAGGGGTCGGTGATTTGGGTGGAAGGTGTTGCGCCGGTGGTCGGGGCATGTGGGATGTGTAAGGAGAAGGAGGATGGGGTCGGGTGTGGATTACCTGCCTGGATAGGCGAGGACAAGCAACGTGGAGGAGGGTCATGGGTGAGGAGGCGGCGCTGCAAACAAGGAGTGAAGGTTTCAACTTGGAAAGGAAGGCGGAAACAGGGGAAATGTGTCTTTTGGTAAGGGAGGGGTAGATATTTCTGCGAAAGCCGAAAATTTGGAATCGCTTTAGCGAAAAAACTGGCGCACAAAGTGTCATCAGACACGGTCCCTTATTCAGAACCGTGTACGATATGTGAATATCAAAAACGATTCAGATAGCTTAACCCGTGTGCGTTGAGTTTGAACGTCAAAAATTTTGGTTCGAATTTCCCTGGTTATAGTGGTCATCCACGTCATTGCATAATTTGGGTACACAAAGGAGACTAACTTCTTAATCGAGCAAGTTCAGCAATTAAATAGAGCTATCTGACCTAAACATTACTCTAACAAATTAAAGACCGACACTCTTAATTAAACAAAACAAAGAGTACTACTACGACTGGTGCTCATCGATCTCCGCCGCCTACTCCATGTCCAGCTCGCGCCCGACGGTCTCCTAGGGAAGGGGCTCCATGGCATCAATTGCACAATACTCGGCAAGCATCGCGCCATCCGCGTCCGCCATATATTTGGAATAGGCCGCCACGAGCTGGGCGTGGGCAGCTGCGATTTGGGCTCTGGCGGGCTCCGTCGTGGCAAGGTATGCCACACAGGAACGGACGGCTGCTCGAACTCTCTCGGCGATTGCCAACTCTTCGGCCGTGGGTTGCCGACCGTTGTCGGAGAAGCTTCGTTCGATTTGTGCAGTGACCACCACGAGCTGGGTGTGACGCCCCCGATTTAATCGTACACTAATCATACACGCAAACGTGTACGATCAAGATCAAGGACTCACAGGAAGATATCACAACACAACTCTACAAATAAAATAAGTCATACAAGCATCATATTACAAGCCAGGGGCCTCGAGGGCTCGAATACAAGAGCTCGATCATAGACGAGTCAGCGGAAGCAACAATATCTGAGTACAGACATAAGTTAAACAAGTTTGCCTTAAGAAGGCTAGCACAAACTGGGATAGAGATCGAAAGAGGCGCAGGCCTCCTGCCTGGGATCCTCCTAAACTACTCCTGGTCGCCGTCAGCGGGCTGCACGTAGTAGTAGGCACCTCCGGTGTAGTAGGAGTCATCGTCGAAGGTGGCGTCTGGCTCCTGGGCTCCAACATCTGGTTGCGACAACCAGGTAGAAGGGATAGGGGGAAAAGAGGGAGAAAGCAACCGTGAGTACTCATCCAAAGTACTCGCAAGCAAGGAGCTACACTACATATGTATGCATTGGTATCAACTGGAATAAGGCTATTATATGTGGACTGAACTGCAGAAAGCCGGGATAAGGGGGGATAGCTAGTCCTTTCGAAGACTACGCTTCTGGCAGCCTCCGTCTTGCAGCATGTAGAAGAGAGTAGACTGAAGTCCTCCAAGTAGCATCGCATAGCATAATCCTAACCGATGATCCTCCCCTCGTCGCCCTGTGAGAGAGCGATCACCGGTTGTATCTGGCACTTGGAAGGGTGTGTTTTATTAAGTATTCGGTTCTAGTTGTCATAAGGTCCAGGTACAACTCCAAGTCGTCCTGTTACCGAAGATCACGGCTATTCGAATAGATTAACTTCCCTGCAGGGGTGCACCACATAACCCAACACGCTCGATCCCATTTGGCCGGACACACTTTTCTGGGTCATGCCCGGCCTCGTAAGATCAACACGTCGCAGCCCTACCTAGGCACAACAGAGAGGTCAGCACGCCGGTCTAAATCCTATGGCGCAGGGGTCTGGGCCCATCGCCCTTTGCACACCTGCATGTTGCGAACGCGGCCGGAAGAAGAACTAGCCCCCTTAATACAAGAGCAGGCTTACGGTCCAATCCGGCGCGCGCCACTCAATCGCTGACGTCACGAAGGCTTCGGCTGATACCACAAGGTCGAGTGCCCATAACTGTTCCCGCGTAGATGGTTAGTGCGTATAGGCCAGTAGCCAGACTCAGATCAAATACCAAGATCTCGTTAAACGTGTTTAGTATCCGCGAACACCGACCAAGGCCAGGCCCACCTCTCTCCTAGGTGGTCACAACCTGCCCTGTCGCTTCGCCACAAAGATCCACACAGAGGGCCGTTGGGACAAAGGTCCTTTCAGCCCCCAATCCGTGAATCACTCGTGGGTGCTGCACAAGCCGACTCGACTTTAGTCACCACATGTATCATGTATAAAGTATATAGTATATACCCGTGATCACCTCCCGAGTGATCACGACCCGATAATATAGCATGGCAGACGGACAAGAATGTATGACCACCGATGATAATCTAGCATCCTATATTAAGCATTAGGATTGCAGGTAAAGGTAACAACAGTAGTAGCAAGGACAGGCTATGCATCAGAATAGGATTAACGGAAAGCAGTAACATGCTACACTACTCTAATGCAAGCAGTAGAGAAAAGAGTAGGTGATATCTGGTGATCAAAGGGGGGGCTTGCCTGGTTGCTCTGGCAAGAGAGAGGGGTCGTCAACACTGTAGTCGTACTGGGTAGCAGCGACGTCGGTCTCGGTGTCTAGCGAGAGAAGAGGGGGAAGAAACAATAAATATAATGCAAACAGCTGCATAATGATGCATGACATGACAAAACGTGATGCTAGGTGTGCCCTAACGCGGTACGAGGTGGTACCGGTGAAGGGGGAAAACATCCGGAAAGTATTCCCGATGTTTCGCGTTTTCGGACAAATGAGCTGGAGGGGGAAAGTTGCGTGTTCGCTATGCTAGGGATGCGTGGCGGATGAACGGGCTGCGCATCCGGATTCGTCTCGTCGTTCTGAGCAACTTTCATGTTGAAAATAATTTAATCCGAGTTACGGATTAAAAGATATGATTTTCTAAAGATTTTACTAATTTCTGGAATTTAATTAATTATTTAATTTAATTCGAAATTTGGATTTATGACATCAGCATGATGTCATGCTGACGTCACCAGTCAACAGGGGTTGACTGGGTCAACTGATGCGTGGCTCTAGTGGGACCCACCTGTCATACTCTGTTAGGTTAAATAGGGTTTAATTATCTGCTTAGGCTAATCTAATCAGGATTAATTAATTTAATTAATTCTTTAATTAATTAAGTTAATTAATTAATTAAGATTAATTAGGTTAATTAATTAATAATTTTATTCACTTATTATTATTTTTAAAAATCCGTTCTGGGGGTGGGGGCCCCCTTCGTCATAAACACAGAGGGGGTTTGGGGCCCAACTGTCAAAAGGCCCCTGTGGCCTTAGCGGGCACGGGCGTGGGGCGCAGCCCGAGCGGGCGGGAAAGCTCGGCAGGGCGCCGAAGCAGGGAGAGGCCGGTGGCCACGGCGAGCTAGGCAGGGCGCGGGGAGCAGGGGCATGCGGTGGGGTGCACCCAGGCGGGCGCTGCTAGGCGGCGGCGCGCAAGCACAGCAAGCAGCCGCAGGAGCAGCGCGCGAGGCTGCAAGCGAGGCTGGGGAGCGGTGCGGGCACCTGCGGGACGCAGGGGGCCGGCGATAGTGAGAGGAGCCGGAGCAGGGGGGGT